>NC_041392.1:426290601-426360184 GCF_002162155.2 Triticum dicoccoides | reverse complement strand
AACAAGGGAAGGAGGCAGCAGGGTTCGATCGGCATCAGTTAGCAGCAGTAGCGAAGGAATCACTCGGGTTTAGTTAACAGTAAGGGATCGATCGGGGTTCAGTAACGTAGCTAGTGCAATTGCTCGGGTTCAATTAGAGCCCAACGCCTCTCTCGGGTTCAGTTAGAGCGCAACACCTCACCTCACCCCCATGCATCGCTCGGCCCCGACCACTCACCGTAACTGGGAACTCCCCGATATTTTCCTTGCCCTCGCTTCTACCACGGCCCAGTGCAAATTGCTGTTTTTTTGCCTATTTCAGTGTTTCACAGAAAAGGAATATTAAACTGAACCCAAATGGAATGAAACCTTCGGGAGAGTTATTTTTGGAACAAACATGATCCAGAGGACTTGGAGTGGACGTCAAGAAACAAACGAGGAGTCCACGAGGCAGGGGGGCGCGCCCTCCCCCCTCGTGGCTCAACCGACCTACTTCTTCCTCCTATATATACTCATATACCCTGAAAACATCCAGGAGCACGATGAAACCCTATTTCCACCGCCGCAACCTTCTGTAACCAAGAGATCCCATCTTGGGGCCTTTTCCGGAGCTCCGCCAAAGGGGGCATCGATCATGGAGGGCCTCTACATCAACTCCATGGCCTCTCCGGTGATGTGTGAGTAGTTTACTTCTGACCTTCGGGTCCATAGTTATTAGCTAGATGGCTTCTTCCCTCTCTTTGGATCTCAATATAGAGTTCTCCTCGATCTTCTTGGAGATCTATTTGATGTAACTCTTTTTGCGGTGTGTTTGTCGAGATCCAATGAATTGTGGGTTTATGATCAAGTCTATGTATGAACAATATTTGATTCTTCTCTGAAATCTTTTATGTATGATTGGTTATCTGTGCAAGTCTCTTCGAATTATCAGTTTGGTTTGGCCTACTAGATTGATCTTTCTTGCAATGGGAGAAGTGCTTAGCTTTGGGTTCAATCTTGCGGTGTCCTTTCCCAGTGACAGCAGGGGCAGCAAGGCATGTATTGTATTTTTGCCATCAAGGATAAAAAGATGGGGTTTATATCATATTGCTTGAGTTTATCCCTCTACATCATGTCATCTTACCTAATGCGTTACTCTGTTCTTATGAACTTAATACTCTAGATGCATGCTGGATAGCGATCGATGTGTGGAGTAATAGTAGTAGATGCAGGCAGGAGTCGGTCTACTTGTCACGGACGTGATGCCTACTTACATGATCATGCCTAGATATTCTCATAATTATTCGCTTTTCTATCAATTGCTCTACAGTAATTTGTTCACCCACCATAATACTTATGCTATCTTGAGAGAAGCCACTAGTGAAACCTATGGCCCCCGGGTCTATCTTTTATCATATAAGTTTCCAATCTATTTTACTTTGCAATCTTTACTTTTAATCTTTATCATAAAAATACCAAAAATATTATCTTATCATCTCTATCAGATCTCACTCTTGTAAGTGATCGTGAAGGGATTGACAACCCCTTTATCGCGTTAGTTCCGAGGTTCTTATTTGTTTGTGTAGGTACGAGGGACTTGCGTGTGGCCTCCTACTGGATTGATACCTTGGTTCTCAAAAACTAAGGGAAATACTTACGCTACTTTGCTGCATCACCCTTTCCTCTTTAAGGGAAAACCAATGCAGTGCTCAAGAGGTAGTAGCGTGGCTGAGGAGATCAATGGCAGGTCATTCGAAGAGATCGACAGTGGTTGAACCGGAGGGGTTAGTGATGTTGGGGAACGTAGAAATAATTCAAAATTTTCCTACGTGTCACCAAGATCAATCTAGGAGATGCTAGCAACGAGATAGAAGGAGTGCAGCTTCATACCCTTGAAGATCGTTAACCGGAAGCGTTACAAGAACGCGGTTGATGGAGTCATACTCGCGGCGATTCAAATCGTGGAAGATCCGATCAAGCACCGAAAGGACGACACCTCCACATTCAACACATGTACAGCGCGGGGACATCTCCTCCTTCCTAATCTAGAAAGGGGAGAGGAGAAGTTGAGGGAGAACTCCGCCAGCACGACGGCGTGGTGGTGGTGGAGCTCGTGGTTCTCCGGCAGAGCTTCGCTAAGCACTACAGAGGAGGAGGAGGTGTTGGAGGAGGGAGGGGCTACGCCAGGGATGGGGCGCGGCTGCCCTCCCACCCCCATTATTTATAGGGTGAAGGGACAGGGGGCCAGTCCCCCTAGATGCATCTAGAGGGGGGGCCATGGGGGAGGCTTGCCCCCCAAGCAAGGTGGGATCAAAGGCGCCCCCCTCCCCTAGGGTTTCCAACCCTAGGCACCTTAGGCCCTTGGGGGGCGCACCAGCCCACCAGGGGTCTAGTTTCCTCCCGTATTCAGTCCACTAAGTCCCTCGGGGCAGGTGGCCCCACCCGGTGGACCCCTGGACACCTTTCCGTGGTCCCGGTGCAATAACGATAACCCCCGAAACTATTCCGGCGACTGAAACTTGACTTCCCATATATAAATCTTCACCTCCGAACCATTCTGGAACTCCTCATGACGTCCGGGATCTCATTCGGGACTCCGAAGAACCTTCGGTAACCACATACTATTTCCCATAACAGCTCTAGCGTCACCGAACCTTAAGTGTGTAGACCCTACGGGTTCGGGAACCATGCAAACATGATTGAGACATCTCTCCGGCCAATAACCAACAGCGGGATCTGGATACCCATGTTGTCTCCCACATGTTCCACTATGATCTCATCAGATGAACCATGATGTCGGGGATTCAATCAATCCCGTATACAATTCCCTTTGTCCATCGGTATGTTACATGGCCGAGATTCGATCGTCGGTATCCCCATACCTCGTTCAATCTCGTTACCGGCAAGTCTCTTTACTCGTTTCGTAACACATGACCCCGTGGCTAACTCCTTAGTCACATTGAGCTCATTATGATGATGCATTACCGAGTGGGCCCAGAGATACCTCTCCATCATACGGAGTGACAAATCCCAGTCTCGATTCGTGCCAACCCAACAGACACTTTCGGATATACCTGTAGTGCACCTTTATAGTCACCCAGTTACATTGTGACATTTGATGCACCCAAAGCACTCCTACAGTATCCGGGAGTTGCACAATCTCATGGTCTAAGGAAACTATGCTTAACATTAGAAAATCTCTAGCAAACGAACTACACGATCTTGTGCTATGCTTAGGATTGGGTCTTGTCCATCACATCATTCTCCTAATGATGTGATCCTGTTATCAACGACATCCAATGTCCATGGTTAGGAAACCACAACCATCTATTAATCAACGAGCTAGTCAAACAGAGCCTCACTAGGGACACGTTGTGATCTATGTATTCACACATGTATTATGGTTTCCGATTAATACAATTATAGCATGAACAATAAACAATTATCATGAACAAGGAAATATCATAATAACCACTTTATTATTGCCTCTAGGGCATATTTCCAACAGTCTCCCACTTGCGCTAGAGTCAATAATCTAATTACATTGTGATGAATCAAACACCCATAGAGTTCTGGTGTTGATCATGTTTAGCTCATGGAAGAGGTTTAGTCAAAGGATCTGCGACATTCAGATCCGTATGCACTTTACAAATATCTATGTCTCCATCTTGAATATATTCACGAATGGAGTTGAAGCGACGCTTGATATGCCTGGTATTTTTGTGAAACTTGGGCTCCTTGGCAAGGGCAATAGCTCCAGTGTTGTCACAGAAGAGAGTCATCGAGCCCGACACATTGGGAATAACTCCTGGGTTGGTGATGAACTCCTTCATCCAGACTGCTTCTTGTGCTGCCTCCGAGGCAACTATGTACTCCGCTTCACATGTAGACCCCGCCACGACACTTCACTTGCAACTACACCATTCAAAATATACACATACCTGGTTTGTGACTTGGAGTCATCCAGATCTGTGTCAAAGCTAGCATCGACGTAACCCTTTACGACGATCTCTTCGTCACCTCCATAAACGAGAAACATATCCTTAGTCCTTTTCAGGTACTTCAGGATATTATTGACCGCTGTCCAGTGTTCCATACCGGGATCACTTTGGTACCTCCTTATGGCAAGGTTCACATCAGGTCTAGTACACAGCATGTCATACATAATAAAGCCTATGGCTGAGGCATAGGGGATGACACTCATCTTTTCTCTATCTTCTGCCGAGGTCGGGCACTGAGCCATGATCAATCTCACAGCTTGCAACACAGGCAAGAATCCCTTCTTGGACTGATTCATATTAAAGTTCTTCAATATCTTGTCAAGGTACGTGCTTTGCGAAAGACCAATGAGGCATCTTGATCTATCTCTATAGATCTTGATGCCTAATATGTAAGCAGCTTCTCCAAGGTCCTTCATTGAAAAACACTTATTCAAGTAGGCCTTTATGCTTTCAAAAAGTTCTATATCACTTCCCATCAATAGTATGTCATCCACATATAATATGAGAAATGCTACAGAGCTCCCACTCACTTTATTGTAAACACATGCTTCTCCATAAGTATACATAAACCCAGACGCTTTGATCATTTCATCAAAGCGAATGTTCCAACTTCGAGATGCTAGCACCAGCCCATAGATGGAGAGCTGGAGCTTGCATACCTTGTCAGCATTATTAGGATCGACAAAACCTTCCGACTGCATCATATACAATTCTTCCTTAAGGAAACCATTAAGGAATGCCGTTTTGACATCCATTTGCCATATCTCATAATCATAGAATGTGGCAATTGCTAACGTGATTCAGACAGACTTCAGCTTCGCTACGGGTGAGAAGGTCTCATCATAGTCAAGCCCTTGAACTTGTCGATAACCCTTAGCGACAAGCCGAGCCTTATAGATGGCCACATTACCATCTGTGTCAGTCTTCTTCTTAAAGATCCATTTATTCTCTATGGCTTGGCGATCATCGGGCAAGTCTGTCAAAGTCCATACTTCATTTTCATACATGGATCCTATCTCGGATTTCATGGCCTCAAGCCATTTGTTGGAATCCGGGCCCGCCATCGCTTCTTCATAGTTCTAAGGTTCATCGTTGTCTTACAATATGATTTCCTAGACAGGGTTGCCGTACCACTCTGGTGTGGAATGTGTCCTAAGCAAATAAGATGTGAACATGACAAACATCACATGCAAATCATAAAGTGACATGATATGGACAATATCATCTTGCGCCTTTGATATCCATCTTCGAGGCATGGCATGATCACCATCGTCACTGGCATGACACAATGATCTCCATCATCATGTCTTCATGAAGTTGCCGCACCAACTATTACTTCTACTTCTATGGCTAACAGTTAGCTATAAAGTAAAGTAATTACATGATGTTTTCATTGACACGCAGGTCATTTAAAACAATACAGAGGCTGGCCAACTCGCTTGGAGAATGCTCCCTCGATCAGTTCCTTTGCTGGCTGTTTGATGAGGGTTGACCAAGTCTTTTTTCGCATCTTGCTTGTTCGATCGTCGCTAGAATTCATCCCTGTGGTTTTTACTGAGCGGTCGATCGTGGCTAGGGATGACATGTGGGCCTGGCACTGTATCCACTTGGATCGAAATGGCTGGGTGCTGCTTCTTTCAGTGCGCGGGCGCGGGGCAGCCGCTCATGCCGCGCCGCGTGCGCGTGAGAAACCCGCATCGCTGCGCTGTGTATTCTTGTGTTACCCTCTCGCTGGCTGGTGCTACGGCTGCAAGTGGGCCTCGCTGACGCATGGCCCCGCGCGTCAGCTTCTGGGTGTCTTTTACCCATGTGCGCGTTACCTGTTTCACCTGCTGACCTCATGATTCGGCCGGCCCGGCGCATGGAGAGTGGGCGAGCGGTCTCGTCTCGCTCGTCTCGTCGAACGACAGCGCCATGTCGCATCATTTCCGGGCTGTACTGCCACTTTTTTATCCCTAGGTCGTCGATCACCATCTTCCGCGCCATTGTTGGTCGCTGCTGCTTGGGTCCCGCTTTCGCTAGTCCCACGCGTCACTCGGCTAGAATGCTTGTATGCGTTTGCTTTGACCCGTCGCCGATCTGTGCGCGGCTGGGCGGGATGGGTGGTTGCTCTGCTCGTGTTGGGGATATACCCCGCGGTATGACCTGGCCGAACATGGCGGCTCACAGAGACCAGACGAGTATTTGGTGACTTACTGATGACCCCAACAGCCGGTCAGATGGATGACAAGGCCCAAGGCCTAGAAGGCCAGTTCATGTTATGATGGGCCGGATTAAGAAGAAAGGCATAAGAAATATTCTCCTACAAAGCAAGACTAGGACTCCACTTGTAATAGAGTAATCCTAATCCTAATAGGACTAGTCATGTAACCCGCCCCTTCAACATATATAAGGAGGGGCAGGGCACCCCAAGAGGGACAGATAACAAGAAACAATCTCTAGGGCTAGACACAACTAGAGGAGAGCCGGCTTATGCGGCGACTCCCTCATGAGCATAATGAGACCCAGCCACAAACAACAGGTAGGGATATTCCGAATGATGTTTCCCGGGGCCCGAAGCTGTCTAAATCCTTGTCTTGTGTTGCGTCTCTCGATTCGGCTCAACCCCTCTCAAGGTACTACAAAGATGCGTTGGCTCACGACTAAGTCCTCACACTAGGACATCTGCCGTGACAATTCCACGACAGTTGACAATCATAAACATTTGGAAGTTTTTGGCTTCTAAAGATTGGGTTATCACCCTTACTGCACAGGTATCCTAAACCGGTAGTACGATTCAATATCACAGGAACCGGTTTTTCAAACCGAGTTATATTATTCAAATCTTTAATAGCCAACATGGCTGGATTTTTATTATGGTTATCAATAACCAATATTACGATTGAGGTTTTCAAAGTCGCTTCAGCGCAATGGATATTATTTTATCAATGGATATAATTTATTCTACAATGGAAGGAATAGTCCCGAGTCGCTGCAGGCTTACGACCCGGCACTTGGGGGCTACATTATTCAAGTTGAGATTACATTAAATATGCAAGTCCCATGTCACTGCCAGCATGCACCATGGTACTTGGGGACTAATGCAAAGTCATTTTTACTAGCCTTACTGAAGACCTGACTCATTACATTGTAATGAGCCGGCCCTTGGGGGCTACCAATTGCTCCTGTCAACAATTCAAGGTACACAAGTTTTATTCCATTATATTGAAGGGTTCACTGCTCAATTGGTAAAGCACAAAGCTCTTAACCTTGTGGACGTGGGTTCAAGCCCCATGATGGGGGTTACATCATATGATGTTCTTTTCAAAAGAAGTATATATAAAGTCCCAGCTCAATATTATCTTACTCAGCCGACCCTTGGGGGCTACACGTTGTTGTTCAAGTCTATATGATCATATTTATAAAGTCCCTACTCATTATTGCGTAATGACCCGGCCCTTGGGGGCTACACTGGTTGAAGTTTTTTATGAGTATTAGGCAATTACAAGTCCCAGGTTGCTGCAAGCATGACAACCCGTCACATGGGGGATACATATATGGAGTATTCAGTCTTTACTAGTGACTAAGATGGACAACATGGATTTCTTCAAAGTGGCAGTATTTATATTGAAGCAAGTCTTAAGTCATCACTTTTTTTCTACTCAAGACTTGGGGGCTATAGGTAATATGGATATCAGGGAGAAAATCTTCAAATTCTCAGTTTTGAGTAAACCAGATTGACCCGGTGTCACCAATAATTATGACCCGGCGTCAGCAACAATTATGACCTGGTGCTATCAATATTTACAACCCGCATATTTTGGCAATGATAAACCGGCAAGTTCTACAAGCCGGCTGAAAGTCAGATGAGTTTTTCAAGACCAATATTTTTCAAGCCAACGCTTTGGTAGCCAATTCAAGTGGATTATTTCTTACAACATTTCTCTATAAGATACCAATGTCTGCAAATTGACTCTGAAGCTGGCCTATTGACCCGAATTTCTCAAAAGAAGTATCTGGATTTTTTACATTGACAAAATTGAAACATATCTGCTTAGGGAGATTTGCTATGAGGTCATGAACATGGATATATCAACAAGGAAATGACAAGGACTTAAGGATGATCAAGTATCGGCTTAACCTGTCAAATTTGTTCTTGTGTTTATACCGCAGATTAGTTTAACATGGATAAATCCAAATTAAACTGGGGGCTATTGTCGGGGATATACCCCGTGGTATGACCCGGCCGGAAATATGACCCGGCTGAACTTGGCGGCTCACAGAGATCCGACGAGTATTTGGTGACTTACTGATGACCCCAACGGCGGGTCAGATGGATGACAAGGCCCAAGGCCTAGAAGGCCGGTTCATGTTATGATGGGCCGTATTAAGAAGAAAGGCATAAGGAATATTCTCCTACAAAGGAAGCAAGACTAGGACTCCACTTGTAATAGAGTAATCCTAATCCTAATAGGACTAGTCATGTAACCCGCCCCTTCAACATATATAAGGAGGGGCAGGGCACCCCTAGAGGGACAGATAACAAGAAACAATCTCTAGGGCTAGACACAACTAGAGGAGAGCCGGCTTATGCGGCGACTCCCTCATGAGCATAATGAGACCCAGCCACAAACAGCAGGTAGGGCTCTTCCGGATGATGTTTCCTGGGGCCCGAAGCTGTCTAAATCCTTGTCTTGTGTTGCGTCTCTCGATTCCGCTCAACCCCTCTCAAGCTACTACAAAGATGCATTGGCCTCACGACTAAGTCCTCACACTAGGACATCTGCCGTGACAATTCCACGAAAGTTGACAATCATAAACATTTGGAAGTTTTTGGCTTCTAAAGATTGGGTTATCACCCTTACTGCACAGGTATCCTAAACCGACAGTATGATTCAATATCACAGGAACCGGTTTTTCAAACCGAGTTATATTATTCAAATCTTTAATAGCCAACATGGCTGGATTTTTATTATGGTTATCAATAACCAATATTACGATTGAAGTTTTCAAAGTCGCTTCAGCGCAATGGATATTATTTTATCAATGGATATAATTTATTCTACAATGGAAGGAATAGTCCCGAGTCACTACAGGCTTATGACCCGGCACTTGGGGGCTACATTATTCAAGTTGAGATTACATTAAATATGGAAGTCTCATGTCACTGCCGGCATGCACCATGGTACTTGGGGGCTAATGCAAAGTCATTTTTACTAGCCTTATTGAAGACCTGACTCATTACATTGTAATGAGACGGCCTTTGGGGGCTACCAATTGCTCCTGTCAACAATTCAAGGTACATAAGTTTTATTCCATTATATTGAAGGGTCCACTGCTCAGTTGGTAAAGCACAAAGCTCTTAACCTTGCGGACGTGGGTTCAAGCCCCATGATGGGTGTTACATCATATGATGTTCTTTTGAAAAGAAGTATATATAAAGTCCCAGCTCAATATTATCTTATTGAGCCGGCCCTAGGGGGCTACACGTTGTTGTTCAAGTCTATATGATCATATTTATAAAGTCCCTGCTCATTATTGCATAATGACCCGGCCCTTGGGGGCTACACTGGTTGAAGTTTTTTATGAGTATTAGGCAATTACAAGTCCCATGTTGCTGCAAGCATGACAACCCGACACATGGGGGCTACATATATGGAGTATTCAGTCTTTACTAGTGACTAAGATGGACAACATGGATTTCTTCAAAGTGGCAGTATTTATATTGAAGCAAGTCTTAAGTCATCACTTTTTTCTACTCAAGACTTGGGAGCTACAGGTAATATCGATATAAGGGAGAAAATCATCAAATTCTCAGTTTTGAGTAAACCACATTGACCCGGTGTCACCAATAATTATGACCCGGCGTCGGCAACAATTATGACCTCGTGCTATCAATATTTACAACCCGCATATTTTGGCAATGATAAACCGGCAAGTTCTACAAGCCGGCTGAAAGTCAGATGAGTTTTTCAAGACCAATATTATTTAAGCCAACGCTTTGGTAGCCAATTCAAGTGGATTATTTCTTACAATATTTCTCTATAAGATAACAATGTCTACAAATTGACTCTGAAGCTCGCCTATTGACCCGGATTTCTCAAAAGAAGTATCTGGATTTTTTACATTGACAAAATTGAAACATATCAGCTAAGGGAGATTTGCTATGAGGTCATGAACATGGATATATCAACAAGGAAATGACAAGGACTTAAGGATGATCAGGTGTCGGCTTAACCTGTCAAATTTGTTCTTGTGTTTATACCGCAGATTAGTTTAACATGGATAAATCCAAATTAAACTGGGGGCTATTGTCGGGGATATACCCCGTGGTATGACCCAGCCAGAAGTATGACCCGGCTGAACTTGGCCGCTCATAGAGACCCGACAAGTATTTGGTGACTTACTGATGACCGCAACGGCGGGTTAGATGGATGACAAGGCCCAAGGCCTAGAAGGCCGGTTCATGTTATGATGGGCCGGATTAAGAAGAAAGGCATAAGGAATATTCTCCTAGAAAGGAAGCAAGACTAGGACTCCACTTGTAATAGAGTAATCCTAATCCTAATAGGACTAGTCATGTAACCTGCGCCTTCAACATATATAAGGAGGGGCAGGGCACCCCAAGAGGGACAGATAACAAGAAACAATCTCTAGGGCTAGACACAACTAGAGGAGAGCCGGCTTATGCGGCGACTCCCTAATGAGCATAATGAGACCCAGCCACAAACAACAGGTAGGGCTATTCCGGATGATGTTTCCCGGGGCCCGAAGCTGTCTAAATCCTTGTCTTGTGTTGCGTCTCTCGATTCCGCTCAACCCCTCTCAAGCTACTACAAAGATGCGTTGGCCTCACGACTAAGTCCTCACACTAGGACATTTGTCGTGACAATTCCACGACAGTTGATAATCATAAACATTTGGAAGTTTTTGGCTTCTAAAGATTGGGTTATCACCCTTACTTCACAGGTATCCTAAACCGGCAGTACGATTCAATATAACAGGAACCGGTTTTTCAAACCGAGTTATATTATTCAAATCTTTAATAGACAACATGGCTGGATTTTTATTATGGTTATCAATAACCAATATTACGATTGAGGTTTTCAAAGTCGCTTCAGCGGAATGGATATTATTTTATCAATGGATATAATTTATTCTACAATGGAAGGAATAGTCCCGAGTCACTGCAGGCTTATGACCCGGCACTTGGGGGCTACATTATTCAAGTTGAGATTACATTAAATATGCAAGTCCCATGTCACTGCCAGCATGCACCATGGTACTTGGGGGCTAATGCAAAGTCATTTTTACTGGCCTTATTGAAGACCTGACTCATTACATTGTAATGAGCCGGCCCTTGGGGGCTACCAATTGCTCCTGTCAACAATTCAAGGTACACAAGTTTTATTCCATTATATTGAAGGGTCCACTGCTCAGTTGGTAAAGCACAAAGCTCTTAACCTTGTGGACGTGGGGTCAAGCCCCATGATGGGGGTTACATCATATGATGTTCTTTTCAAAAGAAGTATATATAAAGTCCCAGCTCAATATTATCTTACTGAGCCGGCCCTTGGGGGCTACATGTTGTTGTTCAAGTCTATATGATCATATTTATAAAGTCCCTGCTCATTATTGCATAATGACCCGGCCCTTGGGGGCTACACTGGTTGAAGTTTTTTATGAGTATTAGGCGATTACAAGTCCCAGGTTGCTGTAAGCATGACAACCCGGCACATGGGGGCTACATATATGGAGTATTCAGTCTTTACTAGTGACTAAGATGGACAACATGGATTTCTTCAAAGTGGCAGTATTTATATTGAAGCAAGTCTTAAGTCATCACTTTTTTTCTACTCAAGACTTGGGGGCTATAGGTAATATGGATATAAGGGAGAAAATCTTCAAATTCCCAGTTTTGAGTAAACCAGATTGACCCAGTGTCACCAATAATTATGACCCGGCGTCGGCAACAATTATGACCTCGTGCTATCAATATTTACAACCCGCATATTTTGGCAATGATAAACCAGCAAGTTCTACAAGCCGGCTGAAAGTCAGATGAGTTTTTCAAGACCAATATTTTTTAAGGCAACGCTTTGGTAGCCAATTCAAGTGGATTATTTCTTACAATATTTCTCTATAAGATACCAATGTCTGCAAATTGACTCTGAAGCTGGCCTATTGACCCGGATTTCTCAAAAGAAGTATCTGGATTTTTTAAATTGACAAAATTGAAACATATCTACAAAGGGAGATTTGCTATGAGGTCATGAACATGGATATATCAACAAGGAAATGACAAGGACTTAAGGATGATCAGGTGTCGGCTTAACCTGTCAAATTTGTTCTTGTGTTTATACCGCAGATTAGTTTAACATGGATAAATCCAAATTAAACTGGGGGCTATTGTCGGGGATATACCCCGCGGTATGACCCGGCCGGAAGTATGACCCGGCTGAACTTGGCGGCTCACAAAGACCCGACGAGTATTTGGTGAGTTACTGATGACCCCAACGGCGGGTCAGATGGATGACAAGGCCCAAGGCCTAGAAGGCCAGTTCATGTTATGATGGGCCGGATTAAGAAGAAAGGCATAAGGAATATTCTCCTACAAAGGAAGAAAGACTAGGACTCCACTCGTAATAGAGTAATCCTAATCCTAATAGGACTAGTCATGTAACCCGCCCCTTCAACATATATAAGGAGGGGCAGGGCACCCCAAGAGGGATAGATAACAAGAAACAATCTCTAGGGCTAGACACAACTAGAGGAGAGCCGGCTTATGCGGCGACTCCCTCATGAGCATAATGAGACCCAGCCACAAACAGCATGTAGGGCTATTCCGGATGATGTTTCCCGGGGCCCGAAGGTGTCTCAATCCTTGTCTTGTGTTGCGTCTCTCGATCCCGCTCAACCCCTCTCAAGCTACTACAAAGATGCGTTGGCCTCACAACTAAGTCCTCACACTAGGACATCTGCCGTGACAATTCCACGACAGCTCGGGTTGGTGGTTCGGCTGCATTCGCTCTGGGGTTCGTGTGCTCTGCCGTGTGATGCTGACTGTGGGACAGGCGCTGGGACGGGGCCACTGGTCCGTTGCTCATTGGTTTATTACTAGACGTATACTTGCATGTGGCCTCGCTGGTGGCCTATTACTGTTCCCTACGCGTGGGCGGGGCCAATGGACGTGCGTGTGGTGCAGCGTGGGCCCGCGTGACCGGCATGTGCGTCGGCGGTTCGCATTTGGCGGGTGCCCTCTATGGGGTCGTTGTAGCCTATGACAGTTGGCTCTCGAACCCCTGGTCCCGGCAGGCAGGCCGCGTGTCGATGCATGTGTGGTGGGTTCCCATGCGCCTCTGTGAGGATTGCCCCTTCCATCGCGGTGGCCGGGGGGCTTTTCTCTCTGATTTTCCCCTCTCCTCCTTCTATCCCTCATTTCCTCCACGCCGCTTTGTTCGCTCGCTTTCGTCCATGCTTCCACGCTGCCGCGTCCTCTCCTGTTCGCCTGCCTTCATCCAGTTAGACTACCTTATGTTGCGGTTCTCGCCATGGCCGCGCGTTCCTCCATGGGTGGTGTTGGTTGAGGTTCATCCTCTTATCCTTTCCCTGTTCGTTTCTGCCGTTCCTTCTCCTGTTTACGGACTTGCTTTGCTTGTCTTTGCTTGTCTTTGCTCCACTGGTGCGCAGTTTGCTGCCGATTTTCCCGTTGGCTCTTGCGTGGGAGCGTGCGCCATTACGTTCTTGCTGTCCAGGTTAGTACTTGCCTCTTCTACCTCTGTGTGGACATATGCCTTTGAGGTGTTTGTTGAAATGGTTGGGTGCTGCTCGATAGGATGGTTGCCTGCTACCGTGTGTTCTGCTTTGCCATTTTCGCGTTCCATTATTTGTGCATGTGCATGCTTCATGCTGTTCGTCAGCGGCTAATATGAGTATAGTTTGTGTTTTAGGTTGTTTTCAGGTTGGTCGGCTGTTCATCCATGTTCGCTTGCTGGCGGCTCTTCCGGTTGTGCTTCGTCATTCTGGTAATGTGCTTCTCTTTTGCCTGTTTGTCTCTATTTCTGGATTGTCGAGCGATGCATTGCTTAGTGATAGCCCGAAAGATTAGGTCTGAGAAGATGTCGTGCTTAGTCCATTTTGTTTGGTTACTGCCTTTGCGGTGGCCCTGAAGGTTTAGACTTCTTGTGTTTGTTACTTTGCTTGAAAAACACGGTGGTTGAGGTTGATTGATGGTCCTTCGCTTCCTGCATGTCTACAGTTTGATTGCTTAGTGATTAAAAGCTGCTATAGATATAGCGGATGGTGTTTTGGCATGCTAAGTGATGCTGTTTCCTTTGGTTAAAAGAAGAATTGTTCTAGTGCCATCGTGTAGCTCTGCACTTGTTTAGTACCTTTGATGGAATATATATGTGTTCTGTGACTTGCTGTGTTCTGATGGTTCTGTCTGCATTTATTTTGTAGGTTGGAAAAGCTGATCTGTTTCTCAATCTGTGACCTACTGCTGCTCCTCAAGGTTTGCTCTCCTTTTCCATTGCATGTCAGTTACCTGTGGGTTCAGATGTATTTACTTGTATGTGCATGTTATCATGGTTGTTGATGTACTGATAATCTCACTATTTCGGATCTGCTCCGGGGGTCGTGTTATTTTTTAGCTTTTTTTATAATTTCGTTGCGTGTGAGAAGGATGTGTACTCTTATTTCAACTATTATACCCATTTTGGAAGCCGTGGTGGCTCGGTGTTCTTTGTCGGCGCTTCTGTATCTGTGTGAGGTCACGGAGGATGGGTCCATTCTTGCTGGGGTAGAACTGGAGCTTCCAGGGGATAGTTCTGCTCCGGTTCTGCGATGAGAATTTTTTTGGAGCTTAGTCTGGTGTGGTTTTGTCCATGCTTATGAACAGGCTGCCCTCCAGGCCATAAGTTTTTTGCAGTGTCTGTATGGGTTTGTGGTTCAAGACTATAATTATGACTGTATGATGGCCTATAGGAGCTCCCTTCGTTCTTCCATAACGGTTGCAGTCTCTGCCATTCGGCGTGTTGGTCACTTAGAGAGAGAGAGCTATTGCGCTTGCGCCATATGTCTGCGGAGACGGAGATAAATCCAGATGTTGGCCCTGTTCTGGTCCAGTTTGACTGGGGTCTACTGTGCTCTCAGATGCTTTCCTCTCTTCAATCTCTTTAGCTATCTTTTCTTGGCTTCTTGTTTGGGCCTACGTGCCTGCTTTGTACTGAATTGGTTCCTTCCTCTAATGCAATAAAGTCCTTGGGCTTTCTATATGGCTCTTACAGTGTCTTCTTTCTGTGTTTTGCAAGACTAAAAAGAATAGTCTTCTTCTTCTTCTTCTTCTTCAGATTCAATGCTCTTCCCACGTGCCCAAATAATAAATATGTTACTTGTTTGTTCATTCTTCCTCGGCTGGTTCTCTGGTCTTTGGACCACCGCCTTCTCTTATAGAGAAAAAACTAGCACGGGCTTTAGAGGACCCTGTTCCTTTTGGGCTTCTGGTTCTTCATGGGCTTTTGGGAAGGTATTTCTTGGGCCATGAACTTTAGAGAATCTTGTTCGTTTGGAAAGGTGTTTCGTGGACTTGCTCTCTCTCTCTCTCTCTCTTGTTTTTTCCCTGCTCGGATTTGTTTGATGGCCTTTTCCTTTTGCCTATGTATTTTAAAAAATGCTTACAGTTTACTTTTAGGATGCCTCTCCCTTTCATTAAAAAAATAGTTCCATGCCCTTTATAGAGCCTTGTCTTTTGAATTCTGTTCCTGGGTCTAGGTGTATGCCTTCTTGCTGTTTAATGCGCCTGATTAGATTGCCTTTCTTTATGTTACATTCCTGTTGCAGTGTGTTATGGTTGTTCTATTCTTCATGGCGTTCCTGTGAGTCATGCCTCAACGCCGTTCTGTTCGTCGTAAGGCCAGTTCAAGCACCAGTCAAGCACCTCCACGCCGTGTTGTTTGACGAAGGCTGTCTTTCTGTGACTCGTCGTTGCCCTACATATCCTCAGGCCTGCCTAAAAGAAAATGTACAGGGTGCCCTTTTAAAATAGGTCCTTTTCCTTTATGGGTGTGCCTCCTGCACTCTCTCGATTCCTCTTCGTACCTGTGACATGCCCTTTGTTTTTTTAGATGATGGTTTCTTCCCCGTTCTTAGTCCAGAAATTACGTCCCGTAATAGAAAGAGATGCAGGGTGGTTGTTGATAGACTTAGGGGAAAGGGGCTTTCCATTGGATCACCCTTAAGTGCTGACTGGGTTGGATTCACGGCTGAGGAGTCTGAGATGCTGAAAGGTATGTTGAGTGCCGATATGCCTAGAAACTATCATATAATGCATTGCTGATTTACCATTGTTACTGAGTCAAGATAACTTTGCAGCTGGGTACCGAAAGAGATCTTTCTACGCAACCGGATGAAGATACACCCTTTGGACGTCACTTGAAGGAAGTCACTAGATATCTGAACAGAGGAGTACCAAGCTTCACCGGAACCTACAACGCCACTTTACCTGAAGAAGAGCGCTGGATGATTCAAGTTCAACTTCCAGGAAGGACGTTCATGCCAGTCACTGAGCCCATAGAGTTTTATTTTGATGCACCAACTTGGAGTCTAGGAAAGAGCATGGCAGCTCACATCGCCATGGGACGCATTGGAGAAGTCTACCGCAAAGATCTCAAGGATACTATCTACCAGATTTGTGGGTGCCGAGATGAGCACTGGGAGATGATCAGCACCAGAAAGGATATATCAATTGCAGCTTTTATCCAGGAATTAAACCAGCACATTCGACGTTAGGAGAACCAGATGTGCGCCGACATGATAGACCTGAAGAAGGCAAGGACAAGAATCAAGGAACTGGAGGAAGAACTCAAGGCTACACGTGAAGAATATGAAGAAGAAATTCAAGTATTAGTGGATAAGAATGCCGACCTAACAATGAAGATCGGGATATTTATGGGAGGCCCTACACCAGTAGATGAAGATGAAGAACCCAAGGAGATTCGCCCGAAAGACTACATCATCATCGATGACACCGACTCGGATCCAGATGATAGCGATGATGACTATGTTGATGAAGCCGGAGCAGATATCATGGAGTCTGCAACCGAGGAATATTTCTAGTAGACCACCTCATCAGTAGTAGTAGTCCACCATGTAAATACAGTAGTCCGAGCACTTTTGCGATAGTTAGATCGATTGTATGCCCTTGTTTGATTGAATGAAGTGAAATGTTTGCTTTTGCCTCATGTGCATATGGGTAGTGTTTTCTCTTTAGACCCCCTCTATTCTTAAATCTCATCTTTTCTAAACCCTCAGATGCCTCCGAGACATGACCCCGGATTTACCTTTCCACCGGAGCTCACTCAGTTGATCCAGCAGCAGAACACATTGATGTAGTTGCTAGTCCAGAATCAGAAGCATAGGAACAATAACAACAACCCACCACCACCACCACCACCTGTTGATCACTTAGCCCGTTTTCTTAGGCTGAATCCGCCGGTGTTTTCCAGTAGCACCGAGCCGATAGTAGCAGATGATTCGCTCCGCAAGACAGCTAGAGAGTTGACCACAGCAGGATGCATAGATGCGGAGAAGGTGAAGTTTGCCGCACATCAGCTTGAAGGACCTGCATCATCATGGTGGGAGAATTTCACAGCCACTTTCCCTGTCGACACTGTCACATGGGACCAGTTTCAACAGGCTTTTCGAACTGCCCATGTTTCAGCAGGAGCTATGGCCTTGAAGAAGCGAGAGTTTCGCAACTTGCGCCAAGGAGGACGGACAGTTGGCCAGTATGTGGAGGACTTTAGTAAATTAGCACGTTATGCCCCAGTTGACATTGCTACGGATGCAGCTAAGCAGGAGAAGTTTCTGGAAGGACTGAATGATGAGTTGAGCATGCAGTTGATGGTAGCAACCTTCAACAACTACCAGGACTTGGTAGATCGTGCTCTTATGATTGAAGGGAAGCAGCAGCAAATTGAAAATCGCAAGAGGAAGTATGCACAAGGAAAGTACAATTCAGGAGCTCAGCAGAAGCCACGATTTACCCCTAGACCGGGAGGACATTTTCAGCATACCCATGGAGGAGGTAGCTTGCACAATCACAATGGCCCCAGGAATGGTAATGGTAATGGAGGAAGCAACGGCCAGAACCATACCAACCCATCAACCCCAGCCAAGAAAGACCTGAGCCAAGTCACTTCCTTTAAGTGCCAGAAGACCGGACATTATGCCAATGAATGTCCTGAATCACAAAATGGAAATGGCAATGGAAGCTCTGGGAAGAAGCCGAATCCTTTCAACAGGGGATAGGTGAACCACGTTAGTGTGGAGGAGGTTGAAGAACAGCCGAATGCAGTAATCGGTAAGTTTTTGGTTAAGTCAATTACTGCACTCGTTCTTTTCGATACTGGTGCATCGCATTCATACATATCCAGGGGATTTGTGGATAAGTATAAACTGCCAACCCAAGCCCTTAGGTCACCCATGTTAGTAACCTCGCCTGGAGCAGAATATACGGCTAGTCTATGGTGTGATCGGTTACCATTAAGGATTGGTAACTATGTTTTCCCCTCAGACCTAATAGTATTGGAATCCCAGGGATTAGATGTAATATTAGGCATGGATTGGTTATCAAAGTATGAAGGGAATATTGAATGTGCTAGTAAGTCAATTTTTCTTACCACCTCAGAAGAGAGAAGGATCAGGTATGTATCCCGGCATGTGCCAAAGAGGACTCAAGTAAATTGCTTAACAGGAGTTGTGCAGGAGGAAGTACCAGTAGTAAAGGATTTCCCCGAAGTATTTCCAGAAGAGTTGCCAGGCATGCCACCGGATAGAGATAGTGAGTTTTTGATTGAGCTATTGCCAAGCACAGGGCCAATATTAAAGAGACCATATAGGATGCATACAAAGGATTTGGTGGAAATTAAGAAGCAAATTAAGGAGTTACTAGATAAAGGTTATATTCGCCCAAGTTCTTCACCTTGGGGATCGCCAGTACTTCTAGTGGAGAAGAAGGATGGATCGTTAAGGATGGTTGTCGATTATCGAGGATTGAATGAAGTAACCATCAAGAACAAGTACCCACTACCGATGATCAATGATCTGTTTGATCGATTGCAAGGAGCTAAGGTATTTTCCAAGATCGATCTGCGATCAGGATACCACCAGTTGAAGATTCGGGAACAGGATATACCCAAGACAGCTTTTACCACCAGGTATGGGCTGTATGAGTATACTGTTATGTCATTTGGTCTGACTAACGCACCTGCATATTTTATGAACATGATGAACAAGGTGTTTATGGAGTTCTTGGATAAGTTCGTCGTAGTGTTCATTGATGATATCCTGGTTTACTCGAAGAATGAAGAGGATCATAAGGAACATTTGCGTTTGGTTCTTGGAAAGCTTAGAGAACAACAATTATATGCCAAGTTTAGCAAATGTGAGTTTTCGTTGAAGGAAGTTGGATTTCTCAGACACGTTATATCCGGAGAAGGTATAGCAGTAGACCCCACTAAAGTTGATACCATGACCAAGTGGGAGGCACCAACCACCGTGGGAGAGATCCGGAGTTTTCTTGGACTCGCAGGATACTACCGGAGGTTTATTGAGAATTTCTCGAAGATTGCGAAGCCTATGACGGAGTTGTTGAAGAAGGATACCAAGTTCATATGGACGGAGGAATGTGAGGCTAGTTTTCAGGAGTTGAAGAAACGCTTGGTTACTTCACCAGTGTTGATTTTGCCAGACCAGACCAAGGATTATGAGGTGTATTGCGACGCTTCACGTCGAGGACTTGGAGAAGTGCTTATGCAGGAAGGGAAAGTTGTTTCATATGCCTCACGATAGCTTAATCCTCATGAGTTGAATTATGCTATGCATGATTTGGAGTTAGCAGCCGTAGTGCATGCACTGAAGACTTGGAGACATTTTCTGATTGGAAACCATTGCGAGGTGTATACGGATCATAAGAGTTTGAAGTATATTTTCACACAGAAGGAGTTGAATCTCAGACAAAGGAGATGGTTGGAGCTCATCAAGGATTATGATATGAAATTGCATTATCACCCCGGAAAGGCTAATGTAGTAGCTAACGCATTAAGCCGTAAGAGCCATGTCAACACCCTAATGTCGGGAGAATTACCAAGGGAGTTAGCCGAAAATCTTCGAGAGTTATGTTTAGAAATAGTCCCGAGAGGCTACGTAGCAGCATTGGCGATTCAGTCTACATTGATGGATAAAATCAGAGAAGCCCAAAGGACTGACAAGGAGATTGCTTCTATTAAGGAGAAAATTAGCAAAGGAAAAGCTAAGGGATTTCGTGAGGATGAGCATGATACACTATGGTTTGAAGACCGCGTCTGTGTACCAAATGATCCGGAGATTAGAAAGCTAATTCTGCAAGAGGCCCATGATTCACCATATTCGATTCACCCAGGAAATACCAAGAAGTATTTGGATGTGAAGGATATTTTCTGGTGGACTGTAATGAAGAATGATATTGCGGAGTACGTAGCAGTTTGTGATGTATGTCAGAGAGTGAAGGCAGAGCATCAGAAGCGAGCAGGATTGCTACAACCATTGCCGATACCCGAATGGAAGTGGGATAAGCTAGGCATGGATTTTATTACAGGATTGCCCAGAACACGTTCAGGCTACGACTCGATATGGGTTGTAGTCGATCGTTTGACAAAGGTAGCCCACTTCATTCCAGTGAAGACTACCTATACCAGTGCAAAGTTGGAAAAGATATACATGACCGGGATCGTATGTCTGCATGGAGTTCTGAGGAGCATTGTATCGGATAGAGGAACCTAGTTTACTTCAAAGTTCTGGAATCAGTTGCATGAGAATTTGGGAACCATACTAGAGTTTAGCACAACTTTCCACCCGCAGACAGATGGATAGACTGAGAGAGTCAACCCGATCTTGGAGGATATGCTAAGAGCTTGTGCGCTAGATTACGGATCTAGTTGGGATGAGAATTTGCCATATGCAGAGTTCTCTTATAACAACAGCTACCAATCCAGTTTGAAGATGGCCCCTTTTGAAGCCTTGTACGGAAGGAGGTGCAGGACCCCATTGTCCTGGGATGAAGTTGGAGATCGCCAGTTGTTTGGACCGGATCTGATAAAGGAATCTGAACAGAAAGTGAAATTAATTCGCGACAGACTAAAGGTAGCTCAATCCAGGCAGAAGAGTTCTGCAGACTCTAAACGCAAGGAGACAGGTTACGAAGTCGGAGACCGAGTTTATCTTCGAGTATCACCACTTCGAGGAGTTAAGCGCTTTGGAGTTAAGGGAAAACTAGCGCCACGTTTCGTAGGCCCATACAAAGTGTTGGAACATATGGGAGAAGAAGCCTACAAGTTGGAATTACCCGAAGGACTGTCAGGAGTTCACGACGTGTTTCATGTATCCCAGTTGAAGAAGTGCCACGCAGAGATGGCTGACATACCACTGAGGGATACGGTACCACTGGAAGCAATTCAGTTGGACGGTGATTTGACCTATGAGGAGAAACCAGTTAAGATTCTAGAGTATGCCAGTCAAGTCACCCGCAGCAAGGTTATCAAGTTTTGCAAGGTTCAGTGGAGCCACCACACGGAGGATGAAGCCACTTGGGAACGAGAGGAAGATTTGCTGAAGGACCACCCTCACCTATTTTCTAGCCAACCCAAATCTCGAGGGTGAGATTCATCTTAAGGGGGGTAGGTTTGTAACATCCCAAATTTTCAATTTGGAATGTTATAGACTAGATCATCATTGCATATCATATTTATTTCATTTTGGTTGATCCTAGAATTTTTTCGCAACTCAAGGACCCTCGGAGAGAGTTGGGGATTTCGTTATTTTCATATTTGAGTTGTCTCAAAGTTTAAAAATAGGATCATTTGATTTTATTTATTTTATCTTCAATAATTTCTATTACAAAAATAATGAGAGAGGGAATAAAATGACTTTCCTAAAATAAAGAAATATTGAGGATTTAATAAAAAATCAAATAAGATTTTTTTGGTTTTATTTGCTTTTTATTTGAATTTAGGAAAATGCACGTTTTTCAAAATTGCATTTAGGCCCCAAATAAATGTTCATCTTGTGCGGCTTGATTTTAGAATCCGGGGAAAAATTTATTTCGGGATTTTTGTAGTCCGTTTAGTATTTCTTTTATTTGTTTTTCTGCGCGGAATTAATTTAAAAAAAGTCTGAACCGACTCCGGGCCGTACCCGAGCGGGACTCCGCCCGGGGCAGCCTTTAAATAGCGCCGCCCGAGCCCCGCCGCAGCCCACCAGCCCACCCGCACCCTAACGCTAACCCTAGCCGCCGCTCGCCGCCGCCGCCGCCATCGCCGCCACCGCTGCCGCGCCGCCCCGCGTCGCTCCGCCGCCTCGCCGCTGCCGCGCCGCTCGCCGGAGCCGCCCCGCCGCCCGAGGTAGCCGCCGTCGCGGTTTATTTTTTTTAGATTTTGTTTTTTATTAGATCGGTTTTATTTTTGGTTTAGTCTATTTAGTGAGCGTTCGCCCGTTCGTTCGTTTTAACGAACTTGTTCGTCGTTTAGATCCAGTTAACGAACGTTCGTTCTTTAAACTGTTCGTCGTTTTCTTTTTCTCGGATTAAATCCGCGATTTTTCTGATCGCGATTTCTGATTTGATTTTAGTTTTAGTATAACTTTTCGCTCGTTTATCGGAATCAGGTGATTCAAGCACCTGGAGTTTCGTCTCGAAACCCTCTTTCCGTTTAACCAACTTAAAAAAGTTTTTGTTTCTGTAAAAATTGCCCTAGATCCAAAATAGTAATCGAAGCCTTTTTCTTTTATCGTTTGTCTTTCGTTGCTTCGTTCGATTTGATTCTTTTTGCCAACCGGAGTTCTTAAGTTGAACTTTCTGGTTAGATCTCTTATTTGAGTTTTACCTGTGCATTAGTTGAGTACTTATTGTATGTTTGTTTGTTTGCGATAGAGTACCCAGAGTGCGCCGCTTGTTACTTCGAATCACTAGGTTTCCCGGATCATCAGCAAGGCAAGTAACACTTTGATCATACCTTCTACTACCCAGTTTTATTGCATTAGATCAATCTCTACACATTGCATGATTAGGATCTAATTAAATTGTGGGTTTGGGAAGTAGTTGAGGTAGTACCTATTACCTGTTTATTATCAAACCTTGGGAGTTACTTCTACGTTTCCTTACTATTGCTATGCTATGCTAGTAGACGTGGATTGGGTGAGTGATATCCATGACAGATGTGAGATTTCTTTTAAATCAATGGTTTATCTAAGGTGGCAACTTAAATACACATCTGGGTGGATTGAGGTACCTGGGTATTCCAGGATTGCCTGTTTTCTTTTGGACCGCCACCCAGGCTCAAAGGGATCATGAGATTATTCATGCTAGAAACTTTCGTGTGCAGCCACAAGCTATTATGGGCTCTAGCATAGTTGACTAAGTCGTGCGAACTCTTACAGTGGTAGACTAGCAGATGTAGGGGATGTAGGTGGTACGGTCTACCCGATCGTAAGGTGCTAGCGCTTCTGAAAGACTATGTCTCGGTCATCTGTTTCTCAAACACCCTGTAGTGCAAGAAATCCAACGGAGGAGATCGAGTCTTGTGGGAAAAAGTGCGCAAACCTCTGCAGAGTGTATAAACTAATCATGGTTAGCCGTGTCCCCGGTTATGGACATCTTGAGTATCTAGTACTTGGATTATCATGTGAATCTCAACATGTTACTATAAAATTAAGTTTGACGGGTTTGTTTAATGATGTTTAATTGGGATTGAGAATGCTGTCAACCATTCTCAATGTTTAACAACCACCATGATAGTTAAATAAATTTATTCCTTTGCAGTAGGGAAAAATTGGCTTTTCGCAAAACTGTAACCATAGAGCTTTGCACCAGCCAAATATGCATATAGTATAGCTGTTTCATTCCATTACTCTCTATATGTTACCTTGCCAGCATATTCCATGTGCTGGCCCATTTTCGGGCTGCAACGTTAATGTTGCAGACTTTTCAGACGATGATTAAGGAGTTTTAGGTCGTGGTTCTATACTAAGTGATGCCGTTGGAGTTGATGGACTCACTTATCTTCTAAGCCTTCTGCTATTATCGTTATTAGATGGCCTTAAGCCATATTTATTGTAATAAGTTCTCTATTGAGACACTCGATGTAATAAGTGTGTGATTGCTACTCTGTCATAAATCCTTCAAGTACTGTGTGGTGTCAGCATTACTGATCCAGGGATGACACCGGAGCATAGAGATTGGACCGTTTGATGTCTGGTCGCTACACCTATAATCCCAAGTGGCCTAAGATAACAGAAGCCCTATGTTTTGAGCCTGGCCAGATGCCTTCAGACAGGGCAGATCTTCCGGTCAGGGTTTATCACATGAAGGTCAATGACTATATTCATGATATTAAGAGTGGAGAGGCCTTTGGTCTTGTCGTAGCGGGTAAAACCTGCTTTGCGATTCCTCTCATCTCTTTTCTTCTGTTCTTTTACACCTCAGCTCATGATTGTTTTTTATCCCTTTGTCCACAGTACTGCACACCATGGAGTTCGAGAAAAGAGGGCTTCCTCATGCCCATATCCTGATCTGGCTTGATAGAAAAAAATGTGAGGTTAGTCCTGCTTTAATCGACTCTTTTATATCGGCTTCCATCCCTGATCCTGTTGCGGATCCTCTTGAATATGTTCTTGTTTCTGAACACATGATGCATGTCCCTTGCGCGGAAGATGGTGTTAAATGTCCTTGCATGAAAGATGGATTGTGTTCAAAAAAATTCCTAAGTCATTTCAGCTTGAGACCTCTCTAGATGATAGTGGATTCCCTGTGTATAGTCGCCCAGACGACGGCCGTTTTATAGTTAAAAAAAGGTCTGTCTTGATAATAGGCATGTTGTTCCTTATAATCTGCTCATACTAAAAAAATACCAAGCGCATATTAACACTGAGTGGTGCAATAAAACCCATGTCATCAAGTATCTTTATAAGTATGTTACAAAGGGTCCTGATTTTTCAAAAACTTTGTTTGAAAGCATCAAAAACAAGCATGGTATTGAGATTGATGAGATCATGGAATATAGACAATGCCGTTACATATGTGATAAAGATGGTTTCTGGAGGATATATGGCTTTGATATACACAGTAAGATGCCTTCTGTTGAAAGATTGCATGTGCATTTATTAAATAAACACATGGTGCGTTTCAATGTTAAAGCAAACCTGAAGTCAGTTGCTGACGATGCATGGCTACAGAGAACAATGTTAAGTGAGTGGTTTGTAGCTAATAGATGCCATGCAAATGCTAGGTCTCTTACTTATTATGACTTCCCAACCAAATGGACTTGGCTCGCAAGCAAAAAACAATGGATTCCTAAGACCTCGAGCTACAGAATTGGTAGAATTTATTCTGTTCACCGTACAACTGGAGAACTTTTCTATCTTAGAATGCTCCTGATGGTTGTCAAAGGTGCCATGTCTTATACGGATGTTAGAACTTATAATGGGATTGTGTATGAGACCTTTAAGGAGGCATGTGCTACTAGGGGCTTGCTTGGAGATGATCTTGAATGGTATAGTGCGTTTGATGAGGCTTTGACCTGGGGTATGGGAGATCAGCTGCACATGCTTTTCGTTACAATCCTTGTCCATTGTGGTGCTAACAATGAAAATGCTTTCTTCGAAAAATATTGGTCACACTTAGCTGAGGATATTAAGTACAATATCAAGAGCTCTTTTCACGATGATAATCATGTTGTACCTCCTAATGAGCTAAGGGGCATCTTGCTTGATAAGTTGACAGTTCTATTTAGTAAAAATGGTTCTAATATTCTAGACCACAGGCTGCCATTAAAGACTACATATGATGATAACTCTGATGACAATGACATGATAACTGATGAACTATCTGTTGATCCTAAAAGTGAACTACTAAAGGCAGAAACCATGTACAACCAATTAAATCCAGATTAACTCCTAGCTTATAAGAATATTATCGACAGAGTTGTGTCTGGAATACCTGGCTTTTTCTTTGTTTCTGGATATGGTGGAACTGGGAAAACTTTTCTCTGGAGTTCCATAATTTCTTATCTTAGAGGTAAAGGAAGGATTGTTCTCACAGTTGCATCTTCTGGGGTTGCAACACTTCTTTTGCCTGGAGGTAGGACTGCTCATTCTAGGTTTAAAATACCAATTAGTCTAGATGACAATGGAACATGTGATATAAAAAGATCTAGCAAATTAGCAGAGATGATCGAATCAGCCTCCCTAATAATATGGGATGAGGCTTTAATAACGCATCGTAGATGTTTTGAGGCTTTGGATCGTAGCTTACGTGATATTCTGTCTACCGACGATCCTTCTAGAGCTGGCATGCCTTTTGGTGGTAAGGTTATGGTTCTGGGTGGTGATTTGAGACAGATTTTACCAGTCATTGAGGGTGGGACTCGCTCACAGGTTATAAATGCTGCTATAAGAAATTCACCTCTATGGCGTTTTATAGAGGTTCTACATCTTAACATAAACATGTGTTTGGTTGTGCAAACAACAAATCCTGTTTTTACAAGCTGAGATAGCTTCTTTTGCTGGTTGGATCTTGAGTATTGGTGATGGTACAGTGCCTTGTGTTACTAGAAAAGGGGAGTGTGAGCCAAGTTGGGTAACAATTCCTGATGATATGTTGATCCATTCTAAGGATAATATAATAAGCGCTATTGTTAATGTTGTATACACAAACTTTTCTAAAAACTGTTCTAATCGAAAGTACTTGTGCCAAAGGGCTACCTTAACAACAACAAATGATCTAGCTCAAGAAGTTAATGACCATGTGCTAGCCTTGATGCCTTCTGCTGAGAGGGAGTACTTAAGCTATGATTCTATAGGAAATGTTGCTGACTCAATGTGTAATATGGATGTGTTTTATCCTATGGAGTACCTCAATACAATTAAAATTAACAATTTCACACAGCACAAGTTGCTACTGAAAAAACGCGTGTCGATTATGCTCCTTATAAATTTAAGTCAGGCAACTGGTCTTTGTAATGGTACTCGTCTTGTTGTCTCTAAACTTGGTGAGAAAGTCATTGAGGCTATCATCATGACTGGTTCCAATATTGGGGATGTTGTGTACATTCCAAGGATTTGCCTCACTACCAAGGATCCTAAATGGCCATTTACTTTACATCATCGCCAGTTTCTAGTCAGGGTTTGTTATGCCATGACTATCAATAAGAGCCAGGGACAGACTCTCTCAGTTGTTGGATTATACATGAAAAGCCCTGTTTTCACTCATGGCCAACTTAATGTGGCGGTTTCACGTGTGAATTCCAAGAAAAACTTGAAAATACTTATCGAGAACAAAGATGGCACACTTGGATCTCGGACTAGAAACATAGTTTCCTCTGAGATCTTTGAGTCTTTGGAATAGTACTTACGTCGCGCTTTATTTTGCGAGCTGCTTTTGGTTTCACTGCTACTTGCTGCCTCTTAGTCTCTATTATTGTATGATTCTTAATTTGGTAAAGTATTTCGATTGTATGCTCCCTTTTCAATAAGATTTGAGGCTGTAAATGTTGTTTTATCTGTTGCTGTTCATTACCTAAGATAGCATCTATTGTCCTTTTCTGTGCATCTATCTACGCGTTAAAGGTATTTTGGTAGTTCACTTAGTATGTCTGTTCACTTGACTTCGATTAGGTATGCTATCATATTGCAAAACCTAATATGCTGCTTCTTTGTGTGTTTTTACCTTCCTAAGCAAAAGTGTCTTTGCATTTCCAGATGGCGCATCAGATGCTCTCTAAGATACACAACCATAGTAGGAAGTGGGTTGTCTCTGTCCTTGTCTCGCGCCTGTGGTTTTATCATGGGGGGGGGGGACTAACAATGGGCCTATCCAGCACATGGACTTAGTTGTTCTTGATAGCCAGGTTTGTCTTTACATAGCTAGCTCAACACCAACTGTCCATATTTGGCCTAGGATACCTTTTTGATTGCTGTTTTTGTTGGCAGGGCAACCATATGTATGTGCAGATACCTCCTCAGCGAGTAGAACAACTGAAGGATGAGCTGCAGGAAGGAAAGGTCTACATGATGAGCAGCTTGAACTGCGTTGAAGCAAAGACAACTTATAGACCTGTTGAGAGTCGCTTCATGATTTAGTTCACCAGGTTTAGCAATGTTGTTTTATGCCCGGGCTTGGAAGCAGATTACCCGTTCTGCACCTACAATTTGATCCCATTTCAGGACATCCCCAGGCCATGTGGGCCACTGCCTCGTTTCCTTGGTAAGTTGTGTCACTGCACGCCTAAGTACATTAAAAACTACTTGTCAAATATCTGGAGTCTGATGCTCTTGCAAATTCTATGGTTTTGAAGATGTCACTAGAAGAATAACTGTTGTTTCTAATGTGGTCACTATCCAATCAATGCATCAGCCAGAGCCATCAAACACAAGGACAATAATCCTCACTGACCTACAGTAAGTGTGATTTGCTTATTATTATGCATGCACCATTCTAGGCCGCCTGCTCGTTCGTTTGTTTACTGATTTGTTCGTCATATGAAACTTATAGGGGCAAGGAGCTAAAGCTGGTCCTCTGGGGTGATCGAGCGGTTGAATTTGAAGAAGAAGTAGTGCAGGAAAGAGATGAAAAGGAAGATGTGATTCCAATTTTCGTAGGAACACTACCTAAAATAAATCAAGGTAGTTGTTATATATGTGTGATCAACCTATTGCATCTTATACAACTATGCATTCTGTATTGTACAACCTTTTCATCCTATTGTTCAATAACTATGCAGGTGTTCAAGGACTTAGTGGTAGTTTTGCTTGTCGTTGGTACATTGACAAGGATCTGCCAGTGATAAATGACTTTCGCAACAGGTGATTTCTATATGCCTTCTAATTGGCTTCTCCTGCTTTAACCATGAATATGAAGACAATGTTGTTTCCTTTGTCACGCTGCTAACCATCTCCCTTGTTGCGTATTAAAATAGTTTGGGGACTAATTTCAAACCCATTGATAACGATGCTGCTTTGACCGACGGTGCATTCACTACCCGTATCTATGCTGATCCAGTTGAAAAGACCGTGTCAAAACTCCTCCGCCTGAACCCTTACGAAAACAAGGTATCCTCGCCGTCTTTTCCTCTATATGTTGTTCCCACTTTTCCCGATCATGTGCTCAGCTGCAAGTTATGTTACTTCGACAGGAAAAACGTTCATATGTACCATTACTGTCCCGAGGCTCAATCCTGATTAGCGCTGGTTGTTCTTCTCTTGCTCCTCCTGCAACAAGACCTCTACAATAGTTGCATCGAACTACCGATGCGCCAATCCAAACTGCTCATCCATAGCAGCACTGGAGACGTACGTGCCTTCCTACACCTTTGTCTGTTGTTTCTTTTGTTTTGTGTTGTTTGTTTCCTCAAACTTCCTTCCTGATTTATTTAGACACGCCTCTTCTATGTTTTATTGGTCCTTTACTACAATCCTCATTCTATTCGTGCCATGTGATGGTACTGTATTTCGGTGTTTGCGAGTGATGACGTGGGTGAGGCTAAGTTCACCATGTTTGATAAAGTTGGAAAAGCAGCTGTTGGAAAACCACTCCTCAATTTACTGAAGTTTAGAAACCCAGGACTTCCAACCATACACGAGATAGCTAGTGTACCGATGGTTGATAGGATTGCTCCACCAGAGGTTACCCAGATTATTGGGCAGAAGTATAAGCTTCTTGTGTCCATTGCAAAGAGAAGCTTTGCAACCACAAGCACACAGTTATCATTCCAAGTTGTGAAGATTATGGAAACCTACAAGCCTGAGTTAAGCTCATCTGCCTTTGACTGTGTCCCTGGATCATCTGGAGCATCATCCTCTGCTTCCCTCATTGATGGTCCAGAACCTTCTGAGATGTTTACACCCAGTGCCCCAAGCATCAAGCAAGCCCAGCCTGGCAGCTCCTCAGGGAGCCCTACTATAACTTTTCCATCACCTACAGGCGTGGTATGTTGTTTTCTTATTCTACCATTTGTCGCTCGATTTATTCAATCAAGATGCCCAAAAACTAATTCAGTTCTTTTCATTTCCTTTATTTACACTCAGGCACAGACACCAACTTCAAAACTCAGTGTTGGTCTCCTTTCATCTGCATCTCCAGGGTATGCCTCTTTGCAAAGGACCGCTGCAGTATTTTCGAATGCTTGCTTGCTCTTATGACCGTGTTTTCTTTTCTAGAAAATCACCATGCCCACCCAGCAGGACCAGACGCATTTTATTTACCAGCAATGACAAGAAGCTCCCTCTGGCAGAGGATCCTCCAATGAAGTTTGACGAAATAGCCGCGGTAAATATTTCTCTGCTCTGCTTGAGTTACCTGTGAACACACATGTGCTAAATGACGCATAATACTATAAACACACTTATGTACATTTAGTAAATGAGCAGCATGATCACACAACGATACACATGTGTCAAGGCAAAATCTTACTGTTGGATAGCCTAATAACAATGCAATATCAATATACTATGTTTCTCTATTATCAAACATATGTATATGCTGGGTGCTCCAGGAGAACGATGATGAAAAGGCTGAAGATCCTTCTGGTACTGCTAATGCAAAAGAAGATAAGAGTCGACCTCAGAAAAACAAGAAGTACTGCTTCTTACATTCCACTAATATAGCTGGTTTCCAACCTGTGTATAGCATTCCGCTTATTTATTTTTTTGACTAACACACCTTGAAATAAAGGAACCCTGTTGCTACAAAAGGAGCTGGCGCAGGGAAGTAAACAAAACAACAGTGACTCCTTTGCCCTACCTATTTAACCTTAAAATGTCTATAGGTACACCACAATTTCCCTATATACTACTATTCTTGGAATTATTTTGCCGTTCTCATACTTGGAACTGGTTTATGAAACTTTGCATTCTGCTGTAGGTTATCTATCCTATGTACATTAGCTTCTCCTCAGCAAGATTGAAGGAGAAAGATGGCGGTTTATGCATCTAGCTTCGCTCTCGACAACACTCCATCACAATGTTGTTTGACCAGCTACAAGCAGAGCCCGTTGTCGTGCATGCTTCTTGCATAGACCTTATTGTGGTTGTATGCTTCTTATGAAGCATGTCTAAAACTCCTCTATTTATATGTCTTTGTGCTAAAAAGTCTTTGACTGCTCAAGTAGCAGTGTCAAAGCAAGACAAAAACAAAACTCCCGTATATTATGAAGCCAGCTTGAACTTATTATATGCGTGTTCTTAGCTTCTTGTTTATTTTCTCTCAGCAATAGGATGAATGTCTCCCACTCCATTTTGTTTTTTCTTACTCTCTGCTACTCATTTTATTTTCGTATGCCATCCAAGCCTATGGGCTGCCTTTCCTTTGTTCTCGGCCCGTTTGGCCCTTTTGTCACGACACATCTAAGCAGCCCAAAGATAGTGATCTGTCTACTCCACTCTTCTCCTACCGTTGGATCTGCTATCTTGTCGTTGCCTCCCACCTGCGCTCTATAACCTACTCACTTGCTTCATCCACATCACCAACCACACCGCCGCGCTCCCCGGCCTAGCCATTTCTAGGGTTTCTTCGCTCCCCATACCTTCTCGCTCTCGCCTGATGGCATCGTCTTCAACCGGCAAAGGTGCGACCCACGCTGCCGTTCTATCCACATGCAAGTTCCATTACTAGACTGTTGGTCTATACACCCGTTCCTCCTCTGTTCCTGCATAGATCTAATTTTCTTTCCTCAATGGTTAAGCTAAAATCTCGCTCAAACCTGAATTGCTTTATAATGCTGCTAGGTCTTTCGCCCTCATTTGTCTCTCTGAGAAGAGATATAACAAGAGCTTTTGTTTCTTATGGAGATACAAAATGCCCAGAAATTCGGACGCATTATCATTTCCAAGTTATTTTCTCTCCTAATAATAGAGCCATACAGAATAGATTTCATGATGCACTGGCTCGGGCTTTCAACTTAGATGGCGATGTTTTCTCTCTAGACAGTCCTGACGAAGAATTTCTAATTAGCATCCTAGATAAACCACAATACTGTCAGACAGTGCAGTTTCTTCAATCTGACCAAAGACTTAGCTTGGGCAGCATTCATTTTCCCACCCTGCCTACAGATGAAGCAATACCATATTGTAGTACTCCCAGTTATGATTCTCATGATAACTATGCGGGATTCGAAGTCTTGATTGAGATAAGAAACCTGCCACTCCACCTTTGGACATTCAAAACAGCATATTTTATGTCGCATCCATATTGTGTTGTTTCTGAGCTTTACCCTGACACAATGGCCCACAAAGATCTTTCGGTGTTTCGATGCGTTTACTAGACAGACACACCAGAAAATGTGCCATTGCGGATGAAAATTAAGGTTAGGCGTAGGTTTCGACATCTAGCGAGCACATTACTAGGCCTCCACCTAGACATGTTCACTTTGCCTATTAGAGTGATTAACAACCCTTTCAATAAGAAGTTGAGACCAGCTGAGCTATTGCCACCTATACCAGAAACTCGACACCGCCCCGTTGTTGCTGCTGCACCGCATTGTTTCCTTCAAGACACAGAGGTTGACCCCGATAGATTCCAGGAATTATTACACTCTATAATCCTCAAACATGGTGATGGTTTTGAACCTATTAGCACAGAAGAGGTGTTCTCTGCAATAATTCAACACGCACCAGCATCTATATATGTTCATATAAAACCAATCAGTTATGATTCTTTCCTTGTGCATTATGAAGGGGATGTTCAATTTGCTACATTTGCCGCATTTAGATCGACTGTTGTTGGTAGAGGACACATCAAACTTGGTGACCGCATCTTCAGAGCTATTCCTTGGTATCCTTCTTATGGTAGAGAACAAACTTAACTTACCAGATTCGTTCGCATTGTTATGAGTGAAGTTCCAGCTGGGCTTCTGCAACATGAGATAGAAAACCAGCTACTTAGCCCATTCATTTTGGTTGAGGGGACTGATATGCCTGGACAAGGCTTAATAGATACAGATAAGTATAACTGCTTCGGATGGGTTGAGAGTGTAATTGATATCCCGGACTACATCATCATCTACATAACACCTAGAAGATGCCAATCAGACTATATGCATACCGGACATCACTACATGCCCCTATATCCACGGCGTGCAAAGATAATGGTTGAGCCTCCAAACATGCCAAGAAACTAAGGTATAATATATGCATGGATAGGTTCATATATTGTATTAACAAATTGCTATGATATCTTAACAAAATTGGTTTTTCATTCCAGGCAGGAATGTTGCAGCAGCCAGCCTACAAACCCACTTCCATTCTGCTTCCTAGGAAAATAATGCAGGTCAAACAACGCAGAAAAGCACGCCCTTTGGCTATCTTTTCCAGATGGCCTATCATGACACCTCTTATGTACCACTACATATTTTTGTTTCCAGACTAAATATGCTTTTTAAGTCCTTGCGTGTTTACTATGTAATACATCTGAGCAAATGTACTATCTAATTCCCCTAAATTTTATTTAAGATCATGGATTGATGAGCCCATTTTGTTCTACCTACTACATAAGGCCTGGGATTGTGTTGTTTAGGCCCAGTCCCAGCAGCCCACACAAGAAGCCCATCGGGTCCTCATATTACTATCATGAGGACTGCTAACTGCCCTAGATCGACAGATAGCTCCTTTTTAGAACCCTAGATCGACAACCCTCTCCTCCTCATACGACAAGCGTCACCTTTTCCACCGATGGAATCGCCGGCGGATCCACCACCAAGTTTGCTGGTTGATGCCACTCCTTCTGTCTCAGCGCCTCGTGAGCAGCAACACTCCTCCACTGAACCGCGGGTAACTGCTGCACCTTAATGCATTCACTTCTTCGTTCAAACTACAACCATAAACAACGTTTAATTTATTCCATGTCTTTTACAGGAGACACCCGCAGATGCAGAGGAGATACACGGCAGCTTTTCTCCAGAAGAAGAATTTTCAACCAATGACCAGCCTGAAGAACAACACCCAAAGGTTATATCTCATCCCCAAGACAACACACATTCTTATAAACAGAGCACTTTGCCTGATCTATGCTTTCGCTATGGTGAATGATTACTATAGAGTGATGCACCATCTCTAGAAGAGATCCACAGCCACTTGTCCTCATATGTAGCATGGTACAATGAGTATGAGAACTTGCAGGGAATTTCTAAGTTTAGTGTTCTACCCCTGCATTTGATAGATGGACTACATTTATAACCTAAGCTATGATCGATGGAACAAAACAATTAATATCAATGAAGCAAAAACAACTATTTTATTTTGGATATTAGGCAATGCTTCTTAGCGCAGTAAATAACAGCATAGTTCTTTGCCTTTCTCATTTGGTAGGTTGCACGCTTAAAATTATTCCTGCAACAACTTCTAGCTTTGGAAAACAAGCGCCTCACTACCATGTACATTACAATACGACAATATCCTAAATTTCATGTATTCTACTGCATTGTCCTTTAGAATAATCTAGATACCTATAAAACAAAGGATCCTGGTAGATATCAAATTCACAGTTTTACCCATACTTTGCAAATTAATCTCTCCTATTATGGCTTGACATATATTTAATATCATAGGCTGCACCACCCCCTGGTGAAAATACATTACAAGATGATGCTAGATGCTCTTCTACAAGCTTTGGGCCTTCCAATGGCTGAGTACCGTACCAAGCAATGCAATGGCGCAAGAATCTGTGCGACTGTTTTTTTCCACACTCCTGGATCGTACCTTGGAAATGATGACAATCGAATGGCTATCCCTGGAATACAGTCTATAAATTATGCAATGTCAAAGGACACAGCTTCTATGGAAGCAATTGGGTACATAAAACGCATGGTGAAAACAGAAATAAGAGACTACAATTACAGTGCTATGAAGAAGCTCAAGGAAGAAAATACATCACTGAAGCATGAACTGGCTATAGCCAAAAAACAAAAAGAAAAGATGAAGACCAAAACCAAGTCCATGAAGAAAAATCTCAAGATGGTCAGGTACAAAAACAAGAACAATGCAATGGGCTGGTTTGTTCTGACAAGATACATGCATGGGCTCTCTAATCATATATGCAATGTAACAGCACTCAATAAATCTGCTGGTAAAGAACCCATAGATCTACTTATCAATGGGCCTCTTATCAACATCGAGAAGGTGGCGGAAAGGATCAGGTGTAGAGTGATCAAGTCAGAGAAGAAATTCAGAAGCTTCAGAAGGGGTTTTTAAAATGATGCGATGGAAAATGCCCTAGACTAAACCTTTGGAAGTTGTGATGTATTTTCCACCTTTTGTGTAACTTGCATGGAGTAATGAACCAAGATGTACTTTTGCTTTCTGTTTAGACCATGTTCAGACCAAGAGTTAACCTACCTATGTACTTGAGCACTACTGGTCGTTTTATTCAAAATGTATGGGTTTATGTTGTCTGTGCCTACTACATTCTTGTTAAGACAATAACTTCGGCCTCGTCTCGCATTGGCCGTGAAGAAAGGTGCAAAGAGGATATTATTTGCCCAGAACAATGGGCTGTTTAACAATTTCAACATCAGCCAGGGCACCTTTGCAACCAAACTAAAAGAAACCACCCAGGCTTGCTATCCTTTCCTACAGAGTATTTTGCTAGATACTACAATTTCTTTTCCAGTTAAGAACTGCAAAATACTTGATACCTTAAAACAAACATGATTAGAACCTTAACAAAGAGCCCATAGCTCACACATAGTTCATATTTTCAATCATCATTGCATTACATAACCATCACGACAGAGAGATTGCTAACAAAAGAAACACATACTGCCTGCGCAACCCAACACACCTAGCTAGAGTCCATGCAACAACTAAACTTACCTAGCTAAGAGCCCATAGCTCACACATAGTTCATGGTTTCGATCATATTACATAACCATCATTACGAAGACTTGAAACTATACTCAGGCATAGATATATACATGCCCTTATAGAACACCTTAACATACTCCTCCTTAAACGTTGCGTTGTAAGCACCTGCAAACGCACATACTTGCTTAGACCAGGTAATAAAACAGCAATCCTTCTACAGATTAAAACACAGTGCATATACAAACCTTTTAGATCTTGTGAACGGTGAATTCTGGTTTCCCCTTGCGAACTCGAAGAGAGAAAACACACATATCCCCTTTTGTCAGCTTTGCTTTCTCTGCAAAGTGACCCCAGTTCCATATTATGGTAGCCCTGTTGTCCACACCATTAATAAGGCGAACATGCCTTACACAACTTCCAGATGATAGCTGAATCTTCACCCCATCAACAGGAGTAGCAATGAAATCCGCTAGATACTGCTTCGTAAACAAAGCAGAAAAGTACTGCAAAAGAACACCAGGGCTATAGTCATGTGCCATGATAAACTAATAAACTAATGCAAATATAAATCTTTTTTGAGATTTCAAACCATTCTCTGCCCAAGCTTGGCAAATGTCTTATTCAGCTCACAAACATAGTGGCCAATAGCAGGCTCAACTGATTCAACATAATGCTTGGGACGCTTCCGAGCACACATTGATATCTTAAATCTCTTTGAATACATGCATTTAGCATTAGTAATTGGATTATATCTAGTACATAGGTTAGTTTAATCCAACCACCGAGCAGTGGAAACAATAGACCATAAAAATAACATTTACCAACTGTGTACTCTTTAGGGCAATCACAGATGTTCATGCATGCTTTCCAGGGCTTCTTCTCCTTCATGCGCCTATGAACACCTACATCATTGAACAGGCCAAGAAAATATAAGTTAAAAAAATTGCAGTAGCTGACATGGTTATATCTCACAATTTTCTGAATTCTGGTGTTGGTTTTAATATTTTGCAAAGCTCATGCAGTGTGCATTGGATAATGTTGTGGAGGGTCCAAAAAATAGACCGGCCATGTGCCCTTCTTCTTTCTCTTATCAATCAATCAACCAACTTTGAGTAAAAAAATGAATGAGCCATTGCCTTTTGAAAAGAAAATACATGTGGCCCATATGCCCGCTAAATACATATGATTTGTGGTATTCCCATCAACAATTGAAAGATTCAATTAAGACTGAATTAGTTACTTCTACACATAGTAAAGAATAAAAGCTTAAAAACTGCCAATACATATTCGGCCAAATCAGCAACAATCCAAAATTGCAACAACCATGATATTCAGAAACACTGAACGACCAACATCATTCTACTTCTATTCCTAACAATGCCACTCCCTTCCATCAGACATGCATACTGACTTTTGGCATAATCAATATAAATGAACTTGATTTTATACTGTAATACATATCAAAATCCCACAAACTACAAAATATCTCACTAAAACGCATATGATACCTTTAGCACGGATGGTGTGAGCGCCTTCATCAGAGCTGCTGCTCATGCCTTCATCAGAGCTGGTATAGGCGCCCTCATCTGGACTATTGTACTCACCTTCATCAGAGTTTATGAGCTTCCCTTCATCAGAGCTGATGTACACCACTCCATCAGAGCTCATGGATGCTCCTTCATAGGAGGAGCTATAACCCGATCCATCTGAGCTGCTGTCCAAGTTTTCGTCAGAGCCACTGTCGGCGCTTCCATCAGAACTGACATCCACAGGCTCAGTTCGAGATCCCCTCATACTCACCCGTCGCACTGACCTACGGCACAATCGATTCTCAATCAAAACAATGGCAATGAAGAGAAAAAAGGAAGAACACGAAATCAACATGGTGTAGGAAAAACAAGAGTAAACATCCAGGTCAGGAAAGGATAACGAATCTCAACCAGCAGTCCGGGCAATGGACGCCATTGCAGCAGACGAGAGCACACCACCGGTGAATAAGAAGAGGCAATCAAACCTAAGAGAGAACGCGACACAACGAGGAGGAGAAAGAGAGCACAAGATCTTGCAAGAGGGGAAAACGAACCAAAATAGAAAGAATCACAGCAAAAAAATAGCCAATATGACGGGAATCACCACAAAAAGAGAAGAGATGCAAGATCGAGATAGATGGAAACTAAATTCATACATGCAAACCATTCCAAAATCAAGAGAGCCAAGAAATCTCACCGGTCGCGGCTGACGAAGCGCCTCTGTCACCACCAGCTGAGAAATCGAGAGAGAGAGAAGAAGGAGATAGACTATCCTTGTTGGCTCCGCCCCCTGCCGCTTCATATTCGCCTCCTCACAGGCCACACACATCGCTCTATGTGGGCTGGGTCCAATAATATATGGGCTATTCTAGTACTTGTTGATCCCTATAACTCCCTACATGCACAACAAAGGCACCTTTTTTTCTTAAGTTTCTTATCTGTTCCCCTCTTTTTTCCAAGAAATATATGCATGCCCAGGTTTTCATCATGATAACCATGTTTTAAAACTTACTAAAAAATACAACCATGCCAACTTTACTCTCTCATCATAGTGGCCGTTTTTCAGAACGTACATATTCATATCTATTATGCAAAAAAACATAGATTTCATATCTTTCCCCCTCTTTTTTTCCCAATAAATATATGCATGGCCAGATTTTTCATCATGATAATCATGTTTCCAAACTTGCTAAAAGAATACAACCATGCCGGCTTTACTCTCTCATCATAGTGGCCATTTTTTTCAAATTGAACATATTCATATCTATTATGCAAAAAAACTAAGGTTTCATATCTCTTCCCCTATTTTTTTCCCAAGAAATATATGCATGGACACATTTTTCATCATGATAACCATGATTTCAATCATAGTGGCCATTTTTTCAAATTGAACATATTCATATTATGCAAAATTACCCTTTTCCCAGACTATTATTTAACAACGCAATAAACATGTTTGTAAAATACCATGGTTTAGTTGAAGGTTCTTGCAGCATGAAACTATTTTCATTGACAACATATCTTCAGCGGGTCTCTGCACCATTTGGCGCAATGGGTCAACTAGTACAATAAATTAAGACAACTCCTATGGCTCCTGCCGGTTGTCATACTCATCGACATGCAAGTCATGATTCCTATTACAAGAACATGATCAATCTCATACATCACATACATCATTCATTGCATCCTTTTGGCCATATCACATCACATAGCATACCCTCCAAAAACAAGTTAGGTGTCCTCTAATTGTTGTTGCATGTTTTACGTGGCTGCTAAGGGTTTCTAGCAAGAACATTTCTTACCTACGCAAAAGCCACAACGGTGATATGCCAATTGCTATTTACCCTTCATAAGGACCCTCTTCCTCGAATCCGATCCGACTAAAGTGGGAGATACAGACACCCGCTAGCCACCTTATGCATCAAGTGCATGTCAGTCGGTGAACCAGTCTCACGTAAGCGTATGTGTAAGGTTGGTCCAGGGCGCTTCATCCCACAATGCCGCCGAATCAAGATAATACTAGTAACGGTAAGCAGATTGAACAAATCATCACCCACAACAATTTATGTTCTACTCGTGCATAGAATCTACGCATAGACCTAGCTCATGATGCCACTGTTGGGGAACATAGCAATAATTCAAAATTTTCCTGCGTGTCACCAAGATCAATCTAGGAGATGCTAGCAACAAGAGAGAAGGAGTGCATATTCATACCCTTGAAGATTGCTAAGCGGAAGCATTACAAGAACACGGTTGATGGAGTCGTACTCGCGGCGATTCAAATCGCGGAAGATCCGATCAAGCGCCGAATGGACGGCGCCTCCGTGTTCAGCACACCTATAGCCCGGGGACGTCTCCTCCTTCTTGATCTAGCAAGGGGAAAGGAGAAGTTGAGGGAGAACTCCGGCAACACGACGGCGTGGTGGTGGTGGAGCTCGTGGTTCTCCGGTAGAGCTTCCCTATGCACTACTGAGGAGAAGGAGGTGTTGGAGGAGGGAGGGGCTGTGCCAGGGATGGGGTGCGGCTGCCCTCCCACCCACCTCTATTTATAGGGTGAAGGGAGAAGGGGCCGACCCCCCTAGATGCATCTAGAGGGAGGCGGCCAAGGGGAGGCTTGCCCCCCAAGCAAGGAGGGAGGCGCCCCCTCCCTTTGGGTTTCCATCCCTAGGCTCCTTGGGCCCTTGGGGGCGCACCAGCCCACTAGGGGGCTGGTTCCCTCCCGTATTCAGCCCACTAAGTCCCCCGGGGCAGGTGGCCCCACCCGGTGGACCCCCAGACACCTTTCGGTGATCCCGATACAATATCAATAACCCCTGAAACTATTCCGGTGACTGAAACTGGACTTCCCATATATAAATCTTCACCTTTGGACCATTTTGGAACTCCTCATGACGTACGAGATCTCATTCGGGACTCCAAACAACCTTCGGTAACCACATACTATTTCCATAACAACTCTAGCGTCCCCAAACCTTAAGTTTGTAGACCCTACGAGTTCGGGAACCATGCAGACATGACCGAGACTTCTCTCCGGCCAACAACCAACAGTGGGATCTGGATAGCCATGTTGGCTCCCACATGTTCCACGATGATCTCATCGAATAAACCACGATGTCGTGGATTCAATCAATCCCGTATACAATTCCCTTTGTCCATTGGTATCTTACTTGCCCAAGAATCGATCATCGGTATCCCCATACCTCATTCAATCTCGTGATCGGCAAGTCTCTTTACTCATTCCGTAACGCATGATCCCGTGGCTAACTCCTTAGTCACATTGAGCTCATTATGATGATGCATTACCAAGTGGGCCTAGAGATACCTCTCTGTCATACGGAGTGACAAATCCCAGTCTCGATTCGTGCCAACCCAACAGACACTTTCAGAGATACTTGTAGTGCACATTTATAGTTGTGGCACCCTGGCTCAGAGAAACTGGAACGCCCCGTATTCCAGCCCAGAGATCGAGGAGAAGTCTCTGGAATACGACACTGCTTGACATAGAACAAATCAACTCGTATTACAAGAATAATAATACAAGGGTCTGATGTTACAAAGAAGCACATCAGCACGATGATACCACGCCTGCGATACTACACTTGCTCTATGCTAGTAGAGGAACAACTCGAAGCAGCGGAATACTTCTAGCAGCGGAACAACGACGAAGGCGGTGAACTCCACTCCGCAGGGACTCTGGCTGGGACATGATCTAGCTCGCACGCATGGCAACCTCGACAAGCAATCAAGCAATCATGGCATCACCTGCAATCTGGCATGAAACGCCAGGTCAGTACATTGAATGTACTTGCAAGCTCACAACAACTATAAACATCAAGGCAAGACAATAACATAGCATTAAACAGGTTAATTAAATTAGCAATTACAATGATGAAGCATCTACTAAGCATGGTATGAAACTACTATCATACCGATAAACCAACATCTCAGATCTCCATAACCATATCACTCTTGGCTAACCAGCCAAGTAATATACCATCTTGATCACCTCGTGACCAAAACCAAACGATGATCACTCACGGATCACCAACGGAACCACACTTGGTCCAATGGGTTACCTCTTAACCAAACAATGATCACTCATGGATCACAAACGGAACATCCACATGATCACCTTGTGACCACATCACAAACTGAATGATCAGCCTCCAGATCATCCCAACATCATCATCAACACCCTGCCAAACTGTACTGCTCAATATATATCAACATATAAATCACCTATAAGTCATACCGTCATGTGAGTGTTGATCGAACGGTGTGACCTAGTACGGACTTGTGCCCATGACCGAGGATGCGGGTATCGATATATCAAACACACACACTCTGCAGAGGTAGCGCACTTTACCCAAAACACGGAACCCATGGCCTCGCACTCCCATTTGGGTGGACCAACGGCATTCCAACAAAACCGATCTACCGCCATGACACTCTCTCGGCCACTCCGACCAACACCCCTTTTGGGTTCAGTCCTGGGTGGCCCCGTTCCTACCAAAGGCACCAACGGCCACCGTCGTGGCAGAACAAAAACCGTCCAAAACAGGGACAAAAAGGCACCCAACAACAACTATGGGCAGACAAGGTTATGTCTGCTTACCGGGCCAGGGTACCGCATGCCCATAACCTCCCCTCGTTGGAGGCATCGGAGAGAGGCACGCCAATAGACCGCATTAGGGACTTCCCATAAAAGGCAAATGTGGTTGCACTGGAAAAAGCCCGGTTCAATGGCACCTGACCAACTTAATGACGGAATTTATCCCCAAAATACAATAGTAATGACTGATACTCCGATATCATCTATCAACCTATAATCCAAGTTATAGCAATATCCAACAAATAATCCAAAGCTTAATATCGTCTTACCAAAATACTCCTGGGACAGTGTAACACTACTATCATGATGAATCCAAGAATGATAATACTACTACACAAATATCAAGAACTAACTATCCAGCTATGATCCATATGCAAGCATCATCTCCAACATCATACTCCAAAACATAATATCATCTAGCATCATGATGAAAATAACACTAGCCACTAATAATCCAAAGGTAACATGATATCCAAAGTAATACTCCAAAATAATAACAGATACCATCCTGAAACTAATCATAATGGCCACTAAGAATCCAAAGGCACATGTCATCCACATAATCATCAAAACATAATTCCTAGGACTCCAAGCAATATCATGGCAATATGAAGATCAAAACAATACTCCGAGAAATGCCATGAACAAATCATACATAGATCACGCAATATTTTAAACAAGTTCAAATAAATAAACCATGTCACTACATTGCAATCATGCAAGTGGAGGGTGTGGCTTGCCTGGGGGGGACGAAATCATCGGGAAGAAGTGCGAGAAGCTCGCGGAAAGAATCGCCGGAAAACGTTCTCTCTTGGAGGGGGCTGATTAAGCGCAAGGGAAAAATGGTCATTTTCAGAATGTCAAAACATGTTGAAAATGATTCCATCGGAACGGGCTCGACGAAACGAAGAAGTGGGCTTTGGAATCACCTCATTTGGAGTTGTGAGCAAAAAGTTGTGAAGAGTTTTTGACCAGGGACCTATCTGTAATGAAAATATTTACAGACGGGGCCAAAACAGAAGAACAGAAAGCGTAGTTAGAGGAATACGCCTTAGCTTCAGGCAAAACACATTGCGGGCTGAAACAGAGAGAAAATACGCTTTCAGAATAACGAAAACGTACTTTGAGATGAAGCACCCAGAGAATACGCTTTCATCTTATGAAGACGTACCGATACGCTTTCATCTTATGAAGACGTACCGACCGGAACTGCGCGTCCACTTATCCACGTCATCAGTGTCTGGTCAACACAAGTGAGCCTGACGAGAGGGTCCCACGCGTAGGGGGTCGTCATCTTCATCTCCCTTGCGCCCGCATGTGAAACAGGGAGGCCGCCGGCATCGGGCGGCAATTGCCGGCGACTCCAGGTACCGTTTGCCGCGCTATGACCACAGGCGTGTTTGGGGGAATGAGGCGCGCCCGACGGTGCATAGAACGGCTGTCGAGGAGCCCCGGAGTGAGAGGAGACGGGGCCGTGGCGGACGACGGCGTCGGCCGGGGTGGGTGCCGGCGAGGTGGTTGACCCGAAGAGGAAAAGAAGATGCGGGGAGGATTAGTGGGTCGAGGAGGCTCTTCTGGTGGTTGAAAAGAGAGGGGAGGGAGATCGGCTTGCTCGAATTCGAGCAGAGGCCGTCGGTGGCCATCGGAGGGCTCGGGAGCTCTTGGAGGTCAGGGAAGGGGTCGGGGAGGATTCTTGGAGTGAATGAGGTTGAGTGGTGAGGAGAAATGCGCCTGGGACGGCCTTATATAGGCAGGGGAGGAGGAGGCCGAGCTGGCGCCGCTGCGGACGCGTGGCCGACGCGGTGGACGCGTGTGCACGCGCATGAGCTCGAGGTTAGGCGACGGGAGGGAACAGGAGGGAGAGCTCACGGGGAAGAGGTGGCCAAGGGAGCGTAGGGAGGAAGAAGACGGCGAGTTCCGAGCCAAACGGCCACTGTTTGCCCATCGGCGTGCGGCGGCTTGCATCCGTGGGGAAGTAGACGGAGGGGGAGAGGGATCCAGGGGAACGACGACGATGAGGTGAAGCCAAGGGACATGCTCACGCGCGCTAAGACGATGAGAGGAAAGAGGACAAAGCAGAAACGACGCGCTGGATGCGGCCACTGCGCACAGAGCACGCGCACAGGCTTGCCAGCTGCGTGGTCACCGCGGGACAATGCACAGGGTGCTCACGAGAGGCAAGTATATGGTGTCTAGCGTTATGTCCTTCCAAGATGGAGCATTTATGATGCTCTCTCTTGATCTGGGGTGCTATGGTTAAATGGTAATCATTGTCTAAAGTTTACTGCAGTAAACTTGGTCGTGCACTAGTGGTCAATAGGAACTTGGTTGGGCCAAATGGATTTGCCTGAGGTGATTAACTAAGGAAGAACTACAATTCTGGAGAGTTTGAGGGGAAACGGACCAAGGATTAATGTAGTTGCTTTGCAACTGACCAAAATGGTCCAGAAATGAGATTAAGATGATGCACTCAAATGGAAATTCCACTTGGGCTGAAATTTGGCTAGACTTGATGATTTGGACAGATAGAGGTTCTATAAAGATTTCATACCAATTGGATTCACCAAAATGGTACTTCCTTCACAGCTATTCTCTTTGTCCAGAAACTTGCAAACATTCTAGAGGAATATTTGCTTGATTAATTGTTCCCAAATTTGGTGGAGATAAGTTATTTGGGTATGAGAATGCTCTGGTAAATTTTCAGGCAAAATGAAGCAATATAAAATATACTTGCTTCACAACCTCGAAATATTAACAGAATCAAATAGTTGATCCTGTGCTCACATAGATGATTGATGGGGCTGAAATTTGGAGGAGTGTGATAATAGAAGCACATGAAGGAGTGTGCAAAATTTCAACTCATTTGGAAACTCCTAGCTAGTACTTCCTTCACAATGCCTTATGTTTGACAGAAAGTTTGAAAAATTGCTGAGGAAGATTGGCTAGGCAAATAAAGTTGAATTTTGGCATGAGGAAATGGTTTGGACATAATATGTTGGGGATATTACTACTGGGCGTAAACCGGCCAGGACAAGCCGGGTTAACTTCATCAGTAGTTGAGTGTGATAAAAGCCCATGAGGGCAGATGAGGGCTAAAGGCCCATAATCGGTTTAAGGCCTATAGCTATAAACCGGCGTCGGTATGTAACTTGTGTTATAAGTTAGGAATAGTGGAGACCGAATCGGACGCATCTATGAGCCGGTATCGGGACTCTGTAAACCGACGGGCGTCCCCATGTATATAAGGGGACGACCCGGCGGCGGTTCAAGGACAGACAACAACTCGAGACATAGGCGAAGCTTATTTGCTCCCTAGTCATCGAAACACCCATCAATTCCATCACAACTAGACATAGGCTTTTACCTTCATTGAAGGGGCTGAACTAGTATAAACTCTCTTGCGTCCTTGTAACCCCTTCAAGCTAACCCGTAGCGATGGCTCCACGACTAAGTCCTTTCTCTAGGACATCTGCCGTGACAAAACCACGACAGTTGGCGCCCACCGTGGGGCTATCGTGCAATGGTTTCCGGTTCTTGGAGGGCCGCTTTGAAAGGCTCGAGGACTACGATGTAGGCCGGATGACTAAGTGTCGTCGCGGCAAATTCTACATCGACGACGCAGGCTGGGGCCCCGAGGCCAGCTCAATTGAGTACGGGTACCGGGTCCCCTTTGGTAGCGTTCACGTTTTCATTGGCAAGATCGATGAACCGGGCCCTGAGCCGGACATCTGCACCGACCTCATCGAGACGGCTCGGCGTACGCGATCCACCCGGGTTAAACCGGCTATGAAGCGTGCCTTCGTGGGAATGATCCATGGAGGGAGTTATGAGGATGGATCGGAGCTTTGCGGGCGACTGCCGTTCGTTCCGGTGACGAATCTTCGACCGGAGAAACCAAATCTCTTTATCAGCTACAAGATGGCCAGATTGAGTGCTGTTTCGATGGCGACAGTATTGCGGACCCCTCTGATCTGCCTAACCGGGTTGGAATATTCATGACCGGAAGACAAGCAGCGCTTCACTCTTCGATAGCCGCGGCAACGATCTCCGGTTCAGTAGCGGCAACGGTTGCCAGGGCGGGAGGCCCTATGCGCCCACCGGCTCAGGTTCTATCGGAACTATTTGATGCATTGGTTGTGCTTATGGCAGAAGTTAATCCGCCAGATCAGGACGCTCACAACACGGAGATTGCAAAGGTAAAGGAACAAATCACCCAGGCCAAAACGGATCTGGCGGCTGAGGACACCAGGATGGCCGCAGAGCGGGCCGCTTTAGACACACAGGCCTACAGGCTTATGTTGGATCAGAGCGCGTCGCATGAAGTCATGAGGAGGAAGCACCGGTCCCGCTTACCTCCGGTTTTCGAGGCCAGAGACCTTTTCAACACTCCAGGACCAAGAGCCGGTAATCCGCTGGAGGGGAACTGGGCAGAAGCCCCTGGGACCGGTGCACCGGTTCAGCCCCGTCAGATCGACCCGCCTCGTCAAAACACCGTTATACCTCAGGATGCTTTAATACCTCCGGGTCACTACTCCAACCCAATGGATAATCTTGTTGCCGCTGCTGCACGACTGGAGGCCATTCCAGTTGAAGGTGACTCGCCGCAAGCAGTAGAGTCGCGACAGGTCAAGGAACTTCTAAGGACAGCTTTGGCCCAACAGGAGGCGTACTCGTACAGCCGCGACCGAATCCACTCGACCCCCTATCCAAGCCGGAGCTATAACAGACATATGGATGAACTAGCAGTGTTGAGTAATGAACGACGTGGAGCACCCCGTGGTAACAACCCGACGGGTGGTGCTAATGACGCTCAGGAAGTGGTGAACCGGGCCCGAGCGCGTAGGGAGGCCGAGTTAGCCGCACAGCATCAGGCTCGGCAGCTCACGCCAGTTCGTCCAACCATTTCGATTGAACCTGGTGTTACTTCTAGTTCTTTGGGGGTGCCTTGCCTCGTCCCCGCTTTACGCAACGTGCGTTTGCCCAAGGATTTCAAAGGCCCACGCAAGGTACCAAATTATATGGCGGATCAACCACCAGAGACATGGGTAGAGAGCTATGAGATGGCCATGGAGATGCTTGATGTGGATGACACGGCGTGTGCGAAATACTTCACCATGATGCTTGAAGCAACGGCCCGTACTTGGTTAAAAAGTTTGCCCGCTAATTCTATCAGTTCGTGGGCCCAATTACGAGCCCGGTTTATCAACAATTTCAAAGATACCTGTAGACAGCCTTTGTCGATAGTGGACTTAGCTGCATGCGTCCAGGAGGAAGGAGAGTCAACGACTCATTGGGTATGCCAGGTTTCACAAGTGTTACACTCCTCAGACCGCATCAACACTGACACCGCAGTATTAACCCTAGAAGGCAACTGCCGGTTTGGGCCCTTGAAGTTGAAATTGGGACGGATGAAGCGTCATTGCACCGACATGGGGACCCTCATGGCCGCTTTGGTAAAATATGCTGATTCTGATAGTACCAAGGATCCCGAATCTGATGATGACAAGACAGGGAAGGGGAAGAAGAACAACAGCTCCAAAGGTCAGCAGCATCATTGGGTAGGCAATGGTGGAGGAGGCAAGCGTAAAGCGGTTGGCAACATGGATTTTGTGGCTAATACCAACGTACAGGACAATGGCCAACGGCGCAAGGGTAGGCCGAAAAATCGTAGTGGAGCGCCCAACCCCAACCCAAACCGCCTGAACTATCTGCTAAGCTAGCCCTGTCCAAGACATGGGACGAAGGAGGAGCCAGCAAACCATCTTTGGAAGGATTGCTTTATTATGCACGAGTTCAAGAATTCTAATAATTTCCGGTATGATCACGGATCTGGCGGTGGCTCAGGGACCGGGCCGGGTTACGGTGGAGGAAGTTCCGGTTCAGGATTTAATGGTAATCCGGGCGGACATAATGGTCAAAATAGTCAGAACAACCAGGGTGGTTACAACCAACAGCAGCAACAGTCAGGTTACCAAAGCAACCCAAAGCAGTTGAGTAATGGGCAGTACCATGTCTTTACCACTAGCTTGGACAAGCGAGACCGGAAGGTTCAGAGGCGGGCAGTCAACTCTGTTGAACCGGCCACACCCCGTTATCTATGTTGGTCTGAACAGCCAATCATATGGAGCAGAGAGGATCACCCACTCCAGGTCGATAATCTGGGTCAGTTGGCTCTGGTGGTGGCGCCTTAGGTGGGAGGTTATAAGTTCACCAAGGTGCTCATGGATGGAGGGAGCAGCATTAACATCCTATACTATGAGACCTTCCGTCGTATGGGACTTACAGATAAGAATCTCAGACCGTCCAATACAATATTGCACGGTGTAGTGCCTGGCAGATCAGCATATCCCGTTGGTAAGATATCTCTTGAAGTGGCCTTTGGGGATGATCATGATTCCAGGTCGGAGACATTAACGTTTGAAGTGGTGAAAATCCAAAGTCCATATCATGCCCTGTTTGGGCGTCCGGCATACACCAAGTTTATGGCTCGGCCCTGTTATGTGTATTTGTAGCTCAAGATGCTGGGTCACAAGGGGACAATAACGGTTCACGGAAGCCGCAAAATCGCTTTGGAATGCGAGGAAGGAGATGCGGCTTATGCAGAGTCGGTTTGTGCCACTGAGGAGTTGAAGTACTATAAAGACAATGTTGATCTAGCGGACATGACTCCGTTGAAGAAGCCAACTACGGAGCATGATCCGGCCCTGAAGTTCAAATCGGCAGCAGAAACTAAGCTTGTTGAATTCGTACCCGGCGATTCATCCAAGCAGTTCAGCATTAGTGCCAACTTGGATCTGAAATAGGAAAATGCGCTCATCGAGTTCATCCATGAGAATCGGGACATTTTTGCATGGAAGCCCTCTGACATGCCAGGTGTACCGAGGCAACTCGCTGAGCACACACTTAATGTGGATCCTAAATACAAACCGGTGAAACAGTTCCTCTTCCGGTTTAACGAAGAAAGATGCAAGGCGATTGGAGAAGAGGTAGCCAGGCTCTTAGTAGCTGGCTTTATTGTTGAAGTTTTTCACCCTGAGTGGCTTGCCAATCCGGTGCTAGTCCTTAAGAAAAACGGCACCTGGCGTATGTGTGTGGATTACACAGATCTTAATAAAGCTTGTCCAGCAGATCCTTTTGCCCTCCCCCGTATTGATCAAATCATTGATGCTACAGCGGGTTGTGAGCGTTTAAGTTTTTTGGATGCATATTCTGGCTATCATCAGATCAAAATGGCAGTTAAGGACCAGGAGAAGACGTCATTCATAACTCCCTTTGGAGCCTTCTGCTATGTGTCTATGCCCTTTGGGCTCAAAAGTGCCCAGGCAACTTATCAACGGTGTGTACAAAATTGTCTTCACAAGCAGATTGGCCATAATGTACATGCTTACGTGGATGATATCGTGGTTAAATCCAGGGAAAAGGAGACTCTGGTTGATGATTTGAAGGAAACCTTTGATAACCTAAGGACGTACAAGATGATGCTTAATCCAGACAAGTGTGTCTTTGGTGTACCGGCGGGCAAGTTATTGGGTTTTCTGGTGTCCAACAGGGGAATTGAGGCTAATCCAGAAAAGATCACAACCATCACCTCCCTGGCTAAACCGAAGTGTATTAATGATGTTCAACGCCTGGCAGGCCGGATTGCCGCGTTAAGCCATTTTATCAGCCGCCTTGGTGAGAAGGCGATCCCTTTGTATCAGATGTTGAAGAAGATGGATCAGTTCGCCTGGAGTTCTGCTGCTGATGAAGCATTTGAGGACTTAAAGCGGCAATTGGCCAATCCGCCTGTGCTCGCTGCTCCCATTGACAAGGAGCCGTTACTGCTATATGTTGCTGCTAATGCTCGTGCGGTCAGCATGGCTATTGTGGTGGAACGAAAGGAGGCAGGTAAGGAGCATCCGGTTCAACGTCCGGTCTATTATATCAGCGAGGTACTCATTGAGTCCAAGCAAAGGTATCCGCATTGGCAGAAGCTGGTGTACGGAGTTTTTATGGCAAGCCGGAAGCTTAAGCAATACTTCCAAGGGCACCCAATTATGGTGGTCAGTTCTGCTCCTTTGGGAGATATCATCCAGAATCGGGAAGCAACTGGCCGAATTGCCAAGTGGGCTATAGAGCTGGGGCCGTACGGTTTGAAATATGTGCCTCGGACAGCGATTAAGTCTCAAGCACTTGTTGATTTCATCAATGATTGGACGGAAATGCAAGCACCTGAAGAAAAGACGGATCATACATATTGGACCATCCATTTTGACGGATCCAGGCAGTTGGAAGGCTCGGGGGCTGGAGTCGTATTAACTTCCCCACGAGGTGATAAGTTTTGTTATGTTCTCCGTTTAATGTTGCCTTGTACTAACAATGCAGCTGAGTATGAAGCCTTGCTCCATGGTCTTTGGATGGCTAAGGAGATGAATCTAAGTCGAGTTAAGTGCTTCGGTGATTCGGACCTTGTGGCTCAGCAAGTGTCTGGCACTTGGGACTCCAAGGACCCACTCATGGCAGCATATCGTCGTGAGGTGGATATGTTGCAGGTTATTTCAGAGGCTATCAGGTGGACCACGTGGACCGGCGGAAAAATGAAGCGGCGGACGCTTTAAGCCGGCTGGGCTCTCAGCGCAAACCGGTCCCACCCAATGTTTTTCTGGATGTGCTGCACAACCCGTCGGTGAAGATCCCTGGTGAAGAGGATTTGGCCATTCCTGATCCGGAGGCTCAATTGGTGGCAGTTCTTCATGTTATTCCGGATTGGACGCTTCCTTATCTGGCGTACAAGAACCGGGGCGAGTTGCCAGAAGATGAGATTCTGGCCCGGCAGATAATCCGGCGATCCAAGTCCATGGTTGTCATCAACAGTGAGTTGCAGCATTGTAGTGTATCAGGAGCTTTTCAACGTTGCGTGTCTCCTGAAGAAGGCCGTGAAATTTTGCGGGAGATCCACGAAGGAGATTGTGGTCACCATGCCGGTTCAAAGTCTCTGGTGGCTAAAGCGTTTCGCCATGGTTTCTATTGGTTAACTGCTCATGCTGATGCGAAGGATTTGGTCAGACAATGTGATGGTTGCCAAAGGTTTTCAAGACATGCTCATGTACCGGCTCAAGAATTGAGGATGATTCCAATTACTTGGCCGTTTGCGACTTGGGGGCTGGATATGGTTGGGCCTTTCAAAAGGTCCAAAGATAAGAAGACCCACCTCCTGGTGGCGGTGGACAAGTTTACAAAGTGGGTGGAGGCAGAACCTGTTAGCAAGTGTGATGCGGCCACGACGGTTCAGTTCATCAAAAAGGTGATTTTCCGGTTTGGCTTCCCGCACAGTATTATCACAGATAATGGTACCAATTTATCCAAAGGTGCTATGAAGGAGTTCTGCAAACGGGAGCACATCCGGCTCGACATTTCATCAGTGGCACATCCACAGTCCAATGGTCAAGCAGAAATAGCTAATCAAGAGATCTTGAGAGGCATCAAGCCCCGGCTCATGGTTCCTTTGCAGAGAACGCCGGGTTGTTGGGTAGAAGAATTACCATCTGTGTTATGGGGCATCAATACAACACCCAACAGATCAACAGGATACACACCGTTCTTCAAGGTTTCTGGAGCGCAGGCGGTTCTCCCCAGCGATATCCGTCATGATTCACCTCGTGTCACGGCCTATGTTGAAGCGGACAACAAGACAGCACGTCAAGATGCTTTGGACCGGTTGGATGAAGAGCGTGACATCGCGGCCGCCCGATCGGCGATTTACTAGCAGGATCTTCGTCGTTATCACAGTCGCCGAGTCAGAACCAGAGCCTTCCAGGAAGGAGATTTGGTGCTTCGGCTCATCCAAGATCAAATTGATATGCATAAGATATCCCCACCTTGGGAGGGGCCTTTCGTGGTCAGCAAGAAGCTGCACAACGGGTCGTACTATCTGATCGATATTCGAGAGCATAAGGACTCACGTACATCAGAGGAAGAGACTAACAGGCCGTGGAATATAGCTCATCTTCGGCCTTACTATACCTGAGCCATTGGCTACACTTATGTACATACAATGTATATATTATGATTAAGTATAATAAACCGGAACCTCAACTAAAGCGGGGTATCTGTTCTTTTACATCATGTGAGGTTACACGGAGTTGCTCTAAAGCGGCCTCCGGTTTACCCCTTGAGTTCGCTTTGCTAAAAGCATCGTGTTATATCACTTGGAGGATTGGTCGTGTTCGAACCAATACCATGCCTGTTGATAGGCGAAAGCCACCAGATCACTTGGGGACTTGGTCATGTCTGAACCAGTCATGCCTCTTGATCGGCCTAAGGCCACAGAATCACTTGGGGGCTTGGTCGAACCCGAATCATGACCACGCCATTTGGTCAGCATAAATGCCACAAGAATCACTTGGAGACCTGGCTAACTAGAACCATAGTTACACCAAATGGGAGCTTGGTCGTGTTTGGCCATGGTTACGCCATTTGATCAGCTTAAATAAATCTTTTTTGGCAAACGTTTTTGTCGTTGCTTTTGCTTCATACTTTTCTTTGAAGGTTTTTTGCTTTTTATTGTGTTCTTTAAACCGACAAAGTTTTTTAACCAATCAATTGACGGAACACAGTTCACGTCAATCCGGAGACTATTTGTCCGGTTTGATCCTTGTTGTTAACATCCTCTAATGGAGTAACACGGTGTTCATTATAACCGGGCACGGTTTACATGGTAACCAGTGTCATATACATATACAGGAGTTGTTATTTCCGCCAACAGTGGGGGTTTGCAAAAGCTCCGCTTCAAGGTTGGCCAAGCCAACTTCACACTGAATGGTGGCAGGTATTATGTATCTCAAATTTTTTTGATCATATACTTAAGATTTTGTTTTAGATGTTTTGACTTTATATATACAAACATCATATTCCGCCTGACGGCACAACCGCGGTGGCACTTAACGAATTTCTTATTTCAGAAAGTATTTTGGAAAGTTCATTACCACAAGAAGAACAAGTTATGCGCGAAGGCATATCAACATCAAAGGTATCAGCTAGCCTATTACAAGGCAACATGGTGCCCATAATAACATAATTGTTTTTCACAAAGGAGAGATAGTTTTAAAACCGGCTTCCGGTTTAAGCTTGGCCACCAGCCTGGCCTGATGGTTGTGGGTCATCCTACGCCACTTCAGCTTCCGTTTTTCTACCCAGTAGCTGGAAATCCACAATTGTCCAGTCGATCCCCATCAATGCTTGAAAAAAAGCTTCGTCATGGATTAGCAAAGACGGGTCAATATCAGGAGCGTAAGTATGCTTACGGATTGGAGGGATCAGGTTTTCTGATTCATGGATTGGTGCAGCTATTCGCTTGTTCTGGCTGTCATATTGGGCTTGATAATGAGACAAATCTGCTTCCTCAGCCAGTTGACAAGCTAGCGAACTTACCTCCCGGTTTATGGCTCGCAGATCCACTTCACCAAATTCTGACCCGTCTTCCTTCAAACTGGGATAACCCTGAGCCGCTTCAATAGGATCAAAATCCGGCACCCAGGCTTTTGCCCGGATTAAAGCATTGATTGCACCGGTTCGAGCAGCAGATTTCTTCAGCTCTTCAACCCGGGCAGGAAGCACTGACAGTTTCATCAAAGTATCTTGAATCAAAGTGGGCGCCAGTTTGTTATGAGAGGCGGTACAGATGATCCGCTGGGCACCAGTATACAATTGTTCAACCAAGGTATAGGCGGCTTTCAATTTCTTCCGCACATCTGACCCCAAGTGACCAATGCGTGTCCCTGAAATACCATAAAAGGTTAATAAACCGGCGACTCTGTAAGAAGGCAGAACCAATTCAGAAGGCAAGCTGGCTTACCAAAGATAGCAGTGGTCATGGCATGAACGTGGCGCTTTATGCTGGTCAATTCATCCGTCACTGGTTTCAGTGCAGCCTCGACATCCTCTGCTCGTTTGATCAAAGCGGACTTTTCAGTGGCCCAATCCGCCCGTTTCTTCTTGAAGTTCTCCTTAAGTTGTTCCATGGCGCTTAAGGCACTGGCCAATTCCTCTTTTGCCTTGGAGGTTTCAGCATGTTGGGTTTTCAGGTTTTCTCGCAGATCGGTGACTTGGCTTTCTTTCGCCTTCAGCTCCTCCTGCAGGCATACAGATATATGTTTCAACAAATCGGTAGAAGGATTCAAGTACCAACCGCATAGCAAGTTATGCGCTTAGCACTTGGGGGCTAATGCATATTCGATCTTCATCTTTCAATTGTTTACAAAGTCCCAAGCTCAATACAAGTATTCAACTTGGCACTTGGGGGCTAATGGCTATTTGATCATATGTATTCTGATGCGGCAGTTTCAATTACTTAAAGTACCGGTTTAACTACGCTAAGTTGAACCGGCCCTTGGGGACTACATCAGCAAATTTCAAAGCATCAAGATTCATATTATTAAGTCCCGGTTTGAAAGAATATTTCAAATCGTCCCTTAGGGGCTAGGAGAGTCAGCAAGAATGAAAGCATACAAGCAGGAAGGAGCATATGGAAGTTACCTCATATTTATCCTTCATCATGTTAACCAGACCGGCTTCATAGTCACGGCTGGTATACAGCCGGTTCAGATAGCTGGAATGGATATCTTGGGCGTTCAGAGCAGCGTAAGCCGTCAGATCAGCATTCCACTTGCCTTTGCCAAAAGCAGCTAATTCTTCCTTGGCAGAATGTTTGGATAAAGCGACAGGATTGCTTGGCTCAGTATGGCCAGTGCCAGTAATGACAACTTCATCATCATTGGTACCGCCGGTTTGCACTGGAGCTGTTGGCTTGTCAGTAGGTTTTGCGGGACCGGTGGAGCTTTCAACCCAGAGGGAACCTGTGGGCTGATGGATAGGACCTGAGGTATCAGTAGGTATTTCCTCAGCAGTAAGATCATCATCTGGCTGCGGTGGATCATTGGGAATATCCTCAGGAATAGCCGCTTCAAGATTGGGTGTGGTGCGTGGTTCAAGAATGACATCTTCTTCGGCCGCTTTATCCAGGCGGGCCTTCTTGCTTGGCCTAGGTTTGGCCCTGAGAAGAATAACAAAATATACTACAAACATCACAATAAATATAGCTTACCCAAGCACCGTTTTGAGCGGTGGGAGCTGAGTAGCTGACGACTCGCCAGAAGATGAGTGGGAAATAACCTGATAATCGGAGTCAGATGGATTAAGAGGTTGACGAAAGCAGCCCGCTTTAGTACAAGCACTGACAAACGAATTAGAGACCTCAGAATGACATTTCTGAATCGGACTGTTTGGTAAACCGGCGGAGGTAACTACCTGGCCGCTGTGCCGGGTGGTGCGGCGAGCTTCGTGTTGTTGAGTCTTCATAAGAAGTTTAGGATCCAAATAAGCAAGAGGATGAGAAAAATTAACTTCCCGGTTTGCCTGACGGATTTTTTGTGAAGGAAAAGTTTCTGAATCGGAAGAGAGAATAATTACCTCTACAACATCCGCATGGCTGGCTTCGGCATCATCCTGACAAATATCATCATCAATAAGATGCATGAAAAATAAACCAAGTGAGTCAAGCTTTACCTCAAAGTCTGGATTATCCACCTCGTCATCAGGGGCCAGATTAGAAGATGTAGTGGTTCTTTTTCGGTGGGCAGTCTTCTTCACAACTTTAGTTTTTTGCCGGGTTGCTCTTTCCGGTTTATCTGTTTTCTCTGGTTTCTCCTGCAACAGCTTTTTGCTCCAAAACGGATCATCGCCCTGGTTATGCAGACACTGATATTAAAAACAATGACCAGACATATCAATAACAGATTCAGCAAAGAGAAAAATCAAAGTCTTACAGCTGGCGGTTTGTTGGTGGCACAGAAGGGAAGCGGGCCGGTTCTAGCGCAGATGTGCTCCGGTTCATTCAGTATCTTACGCACAACCTTTGTGATTTCTTCACCGGAGAGTTGGAGTCTTGAATGTCGCAGTGGGTCATCCACACTATCAGTATATTCGCACATCAAACCGGAGCGCTGACTAAGGGGCAGTATGCTCCATGATATCCAACAGCGAGCAAGGTCAACCCCTGTTAACCCATTGGCCATAGAGGCCCTGAGCTTTGACAGCTGAGGAGCATATTTGCTTCTCTCCTGGGCAATCAATCGTTGAGGAAAAGGATGGGTATTGCTGAGCCGCTCTGGACAAAAGCTAGGCAAGGGATTCTCACCAGCAGGGGAGGTGTCTTTGTAGTAGAACCATGTCTGATTCCACTCCTTGGGGTGACTGTGCAGCTTGGCGTGAGGGTATGTGACCTCTTTCCTTTTTTGAATCGCCATGCCACCCAACTCCGTATTAGAGCCATCAGTAAACTCAGTACGGCGGTTTAGATGGAAAAGATCTCTGAATAATTCCACTGTGGGGTCCTCTTGAAAGAACACCTCACAGAGCACTTGGAAGTGGCACATATTTGTAACAGAATTGGGGCCAGTGTCTTGCGGATGGAGTTGGAAATCAGCTAGAACATCCCGGTAGAATTTAGAACCGGGCGGTTTAAAACCCCGGGCTAAGTGGTCTACGAAAACAACAACCTCTCCTTCTCGAGGTGTGGGGGGCATTCTTTGCCAGGAGCCCTCCAATGGACGGTGTCTTTGCTGCCCAAGGCGCCAATCAAGACTAAATCGTCCAGTTGATCCTCTGTGACGCGAGAAGGGACCCAATTGCACTCATACACTTGCTTGGCCATGATGAAATCTACAAAGTACATTGATATGTGCAATGTTAAACCAGAAGTAGATCTATCTAAACCAGAGTTTATGAAGCAACAGCATCCCGGCGGTTCAACAAGGGGACTAATGATATATGATAGCTTGCTTTTTCAAAGGTGAACCACCTATCTGGTAAAGAGGATACAGATCTAAGGCAAGAATGACTAAGGAAGGTAAAAACAGATTTCATAAGGTCGCAGTGAAATTTTGGATCTACCGTAAGATAGGAACATAAAAGGATTTAGACCTAAAAGGTTGGTCTCAAAGCAATTCACAAGGGACCAGATCAGTGTTTTATGCGCATAAAGGTTTGCTTTGGTAACAGAAGATAAGCCATTACGGAGAATACATCAGGTTTGAAGTTTTGTTCATGGGCTAAAGAAGAAACAAAGGAAGAATAGCGCCAGAGTCTCGATGAACTTCGACGAACAAGGAAACCCTAGAACAATCTTCGGGGGAAAGGAAAGAAGATTTACCAGAGCTGAGGAAGAAGCGGAAGGTCGCCGCGATGCTCTGGTGTGCTCAGGTTGATGCAGCGGCCAAGGTTGATGCAGACGTCAACGGTGGCGGCGGAGCTCCGAAGCTGGGCGACGCGAGGAAGATGAAGCAGAAGGGGTCGGAGGGAAAGAGAAAGGAAACGACCCTTCGGTCCTATTTATAAAGAAAGGGATATGTCAGGCACGAGAATCAAGGAGCCGCGAGTTTGGAAACAAAGCTGCGGCCTTAATTGTCACAGGCTTGTTAACAGGATAAGGTTCTTTATAACCAGTGACGTCACACCGGTCTACCACGAGCAGAGAAGATGACATCACGGCGGTTCAACAAAATACAAGAAGATGTTGAAGATGAAGATTTTTGCTAAGGATTGACATGAACCTGTTCAAATCAATTTGGGGCCTAATGTTGGGGATATTACTACTGGGCGTAAACCGGCCAGGACAAGTCGGGTTAACTTCATCAGTAGTTGAGTGTGATAAAAGCCCATGAGGGCAGATGAGGGCTAAAGGCCCATAATCGGTTTAAGGCCTATAGCTATAAACCGGCGTCGGTATGTAACTTGTGTTATAAGTTAGGAATAGTGGAGACCGAACCGGACGCATCTATGAGCCGGTATCGGGACTCTGTAAACCGACGGGCGTCCCCATGTATATAAGGGGACAACCCGGCGGCGGTTCAAGGACAGACAACAACTCGAGACATAGGCGAAGCTTATTTGCTCCCTAGTCATCGAAACACCCATTAATCCATCACAACTAGACGTAGGCTTTTACCTTCATTGAAGGGGCCGAACTAGTATAAACTCTCTTGCGTCCTTGTAACCCCTTCAAGCTAACCCGTAGCGATGGCTCCACGACTAACTCCTTTCTCTAGGACATCTGCCGTGACAAAACCACGACATAATAGAATGCCCAAAAGGTCTCGGAGCAATCAGGAAAGGATAGGTGGCACTTCCTTCACAGAAAGCCACATTGGACAGAAATGAAGAATAATTATTGGGGAATTATTCTTGGGCTAGGGCAGGAAAGTTTGGGCATATTTTAGCAACATATCACCCAAAGAAATTATGAGAATTAATTGGGATTTTTGGGAGTGACAGAAATATAGGTTGCTTCACAACCTAGGGCAGACAAGGTTATTCCTTTAATAGAAAAAGGAATATTCCCTAGAAAAAGATTTTAGGGTTTGGTCAAAGAGTGAAGTGACATGATCTTGGCAAGGTTTTGAGAATGATGAGCCACCTGGGAGGGGAATGAGGATGATTTCCCAAGTAGCAAGGCCACATAACCACTCCAAAAAGAAAAACATAGCAAAAACCAACAAATCAAAAGAAAAAGAAAAGGCCCAAAAGCCAGGCTGTTACAATAGTCACCCAATTACATTGTGACTTATGATGCACCCAAAGCACTCCTACGGTATCCGGAAGTTGCACAATCTCATGGTCTAAGGAAACGATACTTGACATTAGAAAAGCTCTAGCAAACGAACTACACGATCTTGTGCTATGCTTAGGATTGGGTCTTGTCCATCACATCATTCTCCTAATGATGTGACCCCGTTATCAATGACATCCCAGTGTCCATGGTTAGGAAACCACAACCATCTATTGATCAACGAGCTAGACAAATAGAGGATCACTAGGGACACGTTGTGATCTATGTATTCGCACATGTATTATGGTTTCTGGTTAATACAATTATAGTATGAACAATAGACAATTATCATCAACAAGGAAATATAATAATAACCACTTTATTATCGCCTCTAGGGCATATTTCCAATAGGGGATGGACCAGTTAACCTGTGACATGGCCCGCATGAAGCCGTCACTGTTAACGAGCTAGATGTCATAGCCAGCTTTCCTGAGATACAGTAATACACGAGCCCGCTGACATGAAGCCTTCAGCATGGCAACATAGTCAATATCCTTGCCGGCTTCCTTGGCGCGAGATACATCTCCAACGTATCTATAATTTTTTATTGTTCCATGTTATATATTATCAACCTTGGATGTTTTATATGCATTTATATTCTATTTTATATGATTTTTGGGACTAACCTATTAACCTAGAGCCCAGTGCCAGTTTCTGTTTTTTCCTTGTTTTAGAGTATCGCAGAAAAGGAAAATCAAACGGAGTCCAATTGACCTGAAACTTCAAGGAACTTATTTTTGGACCAGAAGAAGCCCACGAAGTATCGAAGTTAGACCAGGAGAGTCTCGGGCTGCCCACGAGGGTGGGGGCGCGCCCACCCCCCTAGGCACGCCCCCCTGCCTCGTGGACAGCCCGAAGGTCCACCGACATACTTCTTCCTCCCATATATACCCATATACCCTAAAAACTTCGGGGAGCACAATAGATCGGGAGTTCCGCCGCCAAAAGCCCCCGTAGCCACCGAAAACCAATCTAGACCCGTTCCGGCACCCTGCCGGAGGGGGAACCCCTCACCGGTGGCCATCTTCATCATCCCGGTGCTCTCCATGACGAGGAGGGAGTAGTTCTCCCTCGGGGCTGAGAGTACATACCAGTAGCTATGTGTTTGATCTCTCTCTCTCTCTCTCTCTCTCTCTCTCTCTCTCTTGTTCTTGAGGTGATACGATCTTGATGAATCGCGAGCTTTGCCATTATAGTTGGATGTTATGATGTTTCTCCCCCTCTACTCTCTTGTAATGGATTGAGTTTTCCCTTTGAAGTTATCTTATCAGATTGAGTCTTTAAGGATTTGAGAACACTTGATGTATGTCTTGCCTGGGATAACCGTGGTGACAATGGGTTATTCTATTGATTCACTTGATGTATGTTTTGGTGATCAATTTGCGGGTTCCGCCCATGAACCTATGCATAGGGGTTGGCACACGTTTTCGTCTTAACTTTCTGGTAGAAACTTTGGTGCACTCTTTGAAGTACTTTGTGTTGGTTTGAATAGATGAATCTGAGATTGTGTGATGCATATCGTATAATCATACCCGCAGATAGTTGAGGTGATATTGGAGTATCTAGGTGACATTAGGGTTTTGATTGATTTGTGTCTTAAGGTGTTATTCTAGTATGAACTCTAGGATAGATTTAACGGAAAGAATAGCTTCATGTTATTTTACTACGGACTCTTGAATAGATCAATCAGAAAGAATAACTTTGAGGTGGTTTCGCACCCTACCATAATCTCTTCGTTTGTTCTCCGCTATTAGTGACTTTTGAGTGACTCTTTGTTGCATGTTGAGGGATAGTTATGTGATCCAATTATGTTATTATTGTTGAGGGAACTTGCACTAGTGAAAGTATGAACCCTAGGCCTTGTTTCAACGCATTGCAATACTGTTTGTGCTCACTTTTATCATTAGTTACCTTGCTATTTTTATATTTTCATATTACAAAAACTATTATCTACTATCCATATTGCACTTGTATCACAATCTCTTCGCCGAACTAGTGCACCTATACAATTTACCATTGCATTGGGTGTGTTGGGGACACAAGAGACTCTTTGTTATTTTGTTGCAGGGTTGTTTGAGAGAGACCATCTTCATCCTACGCCTCCTACGGATTGATAAACCTTAGGTCATCCACTTGAGGGAAATTTGCTACTGTCCTACAAACCTCTGCACTTGGAGGCCCAACAACGTCTACAAGAAGAAGGTTGTGTAGTAGACATCAAGCTCTTTTCTGGTGCCGTTGCTGGGGAGGTTAGCGCTTGAAGGTATATCTTTAGATTTTGCAATCAAATCTTTTTGTTTCTTGTTTTATCCCTAGTTCATTTTATAAAAGAAAACTAAAAAAATATGGAATTAAGGGTACCTCATATGCTTCATCTTTTCAATATCTATCATGAAAATAAGGATTCCGATAAGTGTGCTCAAGTGCTAGAGGAAGAATGCATTAGAATGTTTGGCACTAAATCTTTGAATGATGAGCATGATTGCAATGTTGTTAGTATGAATTCCTTGAATATCCATGATGCTAATGATATGCAAAGCCACAAGCTTGGGGATGCTATGTTTGATGAATATGATATTTTTTGTCCCCCAAGTTTTGATGAGCAAATTTATTATTATAGCATGCTCCTATTTATGATGATTATATTGATGAAACTGGGTTTGGAAGAGTGTCAACTTTAGGAAGTAATGATCCCACTATTTTGGAGGATGTTGAATCTTATTGTGATAATTATAAAAGTGGATTTGGAGAGGTCATGACTTTATTTTGTGATGAATCCACTATTCCGGAAGAGGTTCCAATTGATTATGAGAACAAAGTTGCTATCTATGGTGATTATTGTGATGATTTGTATGCTATAAAGAACAATCATATCCATGAAACTTGTCATCATTATTTTAGTTTTCAATTGGATTATGCCTCACATGATAGTTATTTTGTTGAGTTTTCTCCCACTACTATTCATGAGAAGAATTTTGCTTATGAGGAGAGTAATAAAATTTCTATGCTTGTAGATCATGAAAAGAATGCTTTATGTGATAGTTATATTGTTGAATTCATTCATGATGCTACTGAAAATTATTATGAGGGAGGAATATATGCTTGTAGGAGTTGCAATAATATCAAGTTTCCTCTCTATGTGTTGAAAATCTTGAAGTTATCCTTGGTTTACCTTCCTATGCAAGTTGATTCTTGTTCCCACAAGTTGTTTGCTCACAAAATCCCTATGCATAGGAAGTGGGTTAGGCTTAAATGTGCTATTCATACTCTTCATGATGCTCTCTTTATGTTTCAATTCTTATCCTTTATGTGAGCATCATTGAAATCATCATGCCTAGCTAGGGGCGTTAAACGATAGTGCTTGTTGGGAGGCAACCCAATTTTATTTTTGTTCCTTGATTTTTGCTCCTGTTTAGCAATAAATGATTTATATAGCCTCTGTTATGATTTAGCTTTTGTGTTTAATTAGTGTTTGTGCCAAGTAGAACCGTTGGGAAGACTTGGGAAAAGTCTTTTTGATGTTGCTGTAAAAAACAGAAACTTTAGCGCTCACGAGAATTGCTGCCATTTTTATTTGGAAATTGCTATTTAGTTAATTATTATTTTCAGATGATTAATAGATAAATTCCCCACGTCCAGCAATTTATTTTAGAATTTTTGAGGTTCCAGAAGTTTGTGTTAGTTACAGATTACTACAGACTGTTCTGTTTTTGACAGATTCTGTTTTTCGTGTGTTGTTTGCTTATTTTGATGAATCTATGGCTAGTAAAATAGTTTATAAACCATAGAGAAGTTGGAATACAGTAGGTTTAACAACAATATAAATAAATAATGTGTTCATTACAATACCTTGAAGTGGTGTTTTGTTTTATTTTGCTAACGGAGCTCGCGAGATTTTCTACTTTAAGTTTTGTGTTGTGAAGTTTTCAAGTTTTGGGTAAAAGATTTGATGGATTATGGAACAAGGAGTGGAAAGAGTCTAAGCTTGGGGATGCCCATGGCGCCCCAAGATAATCTAAGGACACCTAAAAGCCAAAGCTTGGGGATGCCCCGGAAGGCATCCCCTCTTTCGTCTACTTCCATCGGTAACTTTACTTGGAGCTATATTTTGCTTGGAGCGTCTTGTATTATTTGAGAATTTATTTGTTATTTTTCCTCAATCATCATTTCTGTACACACCTTTTGAGAGAGTCACACTTGATTCGGAAATTGTTAGAATACTCTATGTGCTTCACTTATATCTTTTGAGTTATATAGTTTTTGCTCTAGTGCTTCACTTATATCTTTTAGAGCACGTCGGTGGATTTGTTTTATAGAAACTATTGTTCTCTGATGCTTCACTTAGATTATTTTGAGATTCCTACAAAACATCATGGTAATTTGCTTTAATTATGTTAGGCATTCAAGATTAATATTTTTTTATTATGAGTGTGTTGAATACTATGAGAAGTTTGATACTTGATAATTGTTTTGAGATATGGAGATGGTGATATTAGAGTCATGCTAGTTGAGTATTTGTGAATTTGAGAAATACTTGTGTTAAAGTTTGTGATTCCTGTAGCATGCACGTATGGTGAACTGTTATGTGATGAAGTCGGAGCATGATTTATATATTGATTGTCTTCCTTATGAGTGACGGTCGTGGACGAGCGATGGTCTTTTCCTACCAATCTATCCCCCTAGGAGCATGCGCGTAATACTTTGCTTTGATAACTTATAGATTTTTGCAATAAGTATATGAGTTCTTTATGACTAAGGTTGAGTCCATGGATCATACGCACTTTTCTTCCTTCCACCATTGCTAGCCTCTCTAATACCGCGCACCTTTTGCCGGTACCATAAACCCACCATATACCTTCCTCAAAACAGCCACCATACCTACCTATTATGGCATTTCCATAGCCATTCCGAGATATATTGCCATGCAACTCTCCACCATTCCGTTTATTATGACACGCTCCATCATTGTCATATTGCTATGCATGATCATGTAGTTGACATCGTATTTGTGGCAAAGCCACCGTTCATAATTGTTCCATACATGTCACTCATGAGTCATTGCACATCCCGGTACACCGCCGGGGGCATTCATATAGAATCATATTTTGTTCTAAGAATCAAGTTGTAATTCTTGAGTTGTAAGTAAATAAAAGTGCGATGATCATCATTATTAGAGCATTGTCCCAGTGAGGAAAGGATGATGGAGACTATGATTCCCCCACAAGTCGGGATGAGACTCCGGACAAAAATAAATAAAAAAAAGAGGCCAAAGAATCCCAAATAAAAAAAAGAAGAGAAAATAGGCCATAAAAAAGAGAAGGCCCAAATAAAAAAAATAAAAAAAGAGAAAAAAAAGAGAGAAGGGGCAATCCTACTATCCTTTTACCACACTTGTGCTTCAAAGTAGCACCAGGATCTTCATGATAGAGAGTCTCCTATGTTGTCACTTTCATATACTAGTGGGAATTTTTCATTATAGAACTTGGTTTGTATATTCCAATGATGGGCTTCCTCAAAATGCCTGAGGTCTTCGTGAGCAAGCAAGTTGGATGCACACCCACTTAGTTTCTTTTTGAGCTTTCATACACTTATAGCTCTAGTGCATCCGTTGCATGGCAATCCCTACTCACTCACATTGATATCTATTGATGGTCATCTCCATAGCCCGTTGATACGCCTAGTTGATGTGAGACTATCTTCTCATTTTTGTCTTCTCCACAACAACCATTCTATTCCACATATAGTGCTATGTCCATGGCTCACGCTCATGTATTGCGTGAAGATTGAAAAAGTTTGAGAACATCAAAAGTATGAAACAATTGCTTGGCTTGTCATCGGGGTTGTGCATGATTTAAATATTTTGTGTGGTGAAGATAGAGCATAGCCAGACTATAAGATTTTGTAGGGATAAATTTCTTAGGCCATGTTATTTTGAGAATACATGATTACTTGGTTAGTATGCTTGAAGTATTATTATTTTTATGTCAATATTAAACTTTTGTCTTGAATCTTATGGATCTGAATATTCTTGCCACAATAAAGAGACCTACATGGATAAATATATTAGGTAGCATTCCACATCAAAAATTCTGTTTTTATCATTTACCTACTCAACGACGAGCAGGAATTAAGCTTGGGGATGCTGATACGTCTCCAACGTATCTATAATTTTTGATTGTTACATGCTATTATATTATGAACCTTGGATGTTTTATATGCTATTTTATATGATTTTTGGGACTAACCTATTAACCTAGAGCCCAGTGCCAGTTTCTGTTTTTTTCCTTGTTTTAGAGTACCGCAGAAAAGGAAAATCAAACGGAGTCCAATTGACCTGAAACTTCACGGAACTTATTTTTGGACCAGAAGAAGCCCATGGAGTATCGGAGTTGGACCAGGAGAGTCCCGGGCTGCCCACGAGGGTGGGGGGCGCGCCCACCCCCTTGGGCGCGCCCCCTGCCTCGTGGACAGCCCGGAGGTCCACCGACGTACATCTTCCTCCCATATATACCCATATACCCTAAAAACTTCGGGGAGCACAATAGATCGGGAGTTCCGCCGCCAGAAGCCTTTGTAGCCACCGAAAACCAATCTAGACCCGTTCTGGCACCCTTCCGGAGGGGGAACCCCTCACCGGTGGCCATCTTCATCATCCCGGTGCTCTCCATGGCGAGGAGGGAGTAGTTCTCCCTTGGGGCTGAGGGTATGTACGAGTAGCTATGTGTTTGATCTCTCTCTCTCTCTCTCTCTCTCTCTCTCTCTCGTGTTCTTGAGGTGATACGATCTTGATGTATCGTGACCTTTGCTATTATAGTTGGATCTTATGATGTTTCTCCCCCACTACTCTCTTGTAATGGATTGAGTTTTCCCTTTGAAGTTATCTTATCGGATTGAGTCTTTAAGGATTTGAGAACACTTGATGTATGTCTTGCGTGGGATAACCGTGGTGACAATGGGTTATTCTATTGATTCACTCGATGTATGTTTTGGTGATCAACTTGCGGGTTCCGCCCATGAACCTATGCATAGGGGTTGGCACACGTTTTCGTCTTGACTTTCTGGTAGAAACTTTGGGGCACTCTTTGAAGTACTTTGTGTTGGTTTGAATAGATGAATCTGAGATTATGTGATGCATATCGTATAATCATACCCGCGGATACTTGAGGTGACATTGGAGTATCTAGGTGAAATTAGGGTTTTGATTGATTTGTGTCTTAAGGTGTTATTCTAGTACGAACTCTAGGATAGATTGAACGAAAAGAATAGCTTCATGTTATTTTACTATGGACTCTTGAATAGATCGATTAGAAAGAATAACTTTGAGGTGGTTTCGTACCCTACCATAATCTCTTCGTTTGTTCTCCGCTATTAGTGACTTTGGAGTGACTCTTTGTTGCATGTTGAGGGATAGTTATGTGATCCAATTATGTTATTATTGTTGAGGGAACTTGCACTAGTGAAAGTATGAACCTTAGGCCTTGTTTCAACGCATTGCAATACTGTTTGTGCTCACTTTTATCATTAGTTACCTTGCTGTTTTTATATTTTCCATATTACAAAACCTATTATCTACTATCCATATTGCACTTGTATCACCATCTCTTCGTCGAACTAGTGCACCTATACAATTTACCATTGTATTGGGTGTGTTGGGGACACAAGAGACTCTTTGTTATTTGGTTGCATGGTTGTTTGAGAGAGACCATCTTCATCCTACGCCTCCTACGGATTGATAAACCTTAGGTCATCCACTTGAGGGAAATTTTCTACTGTCCTACAAACCTCTGCACTTGGAGGCCCAACAACGTCTACAAGAAGAAGGTTGTGTAGTAGACATTAGCGAGGTATGATAATTCCCAAGTGCAAGGAATCAGCGTAGCAATTTCCAAAGGTGGAAGTGATAAGTATGGAGTGTCGAACCCACAAGGAGCTAAAGGTAAGATCAATATTCTCTCAAGTGCTATCTTCCACTGGTACGACTCTACATACACCAAACGTTTGCTTCCATCTAGAAACATGAAATAAAATTACATTGTGGGTATGAAGAGGATAACTTTGCATGATATCAGAGAACTAAACTATAAAAATAGGTGTTGTTAACATAAAATTGTAATATATTATAAATAGCGAGTGTGGAATAATCATGGATCGGTGTGCGGAATTATCCTAGGAAATTGTTAACAAGATCAATGGTCATCATTGCAATTTTATATGAGGGAGAGGCATAAGCTAACATACTTTCTCTCCTTGGATGATATGCACTTATGATTGGAACTCTAGCAAGCATTTGCAACTACTAAATATCATTAAGGTAAAACCCAACCACAACATTAAAGTATCAAGTCCCCTTTATCCCATTCGCAACAACCCCCTTACTCGGGTTTATGCTTTTGTCACTCAAGCAACCCACTATAAGCGAATCATGAACATATTACAACACCCTACAACGGTAATCCTTCACGTGTGCGCGGCACGGAAAGCATCATAGGAGAACACCAAAATAAAACATACAACTCAAGCCAATCTATATCATCAATCAACCCAAAAGACAAAAGAAATATGCTAAAAACATCATAGGATGGCAACACATCATTGGATCATAATATGTGGCATAAAGCACCATGTTCAAGTAGGGGAATACCACGGGGTGTGGGAGAGTGGACCGCGTAAAAGAGATGAGGATGGTGATGAAGATGGTGATGTTGATGAAGACGATCACCGCGGTGATGGTTACCCGACAGCACTCCGGCGCCACCGAGAGAGGGGGGAGAGTCACCCCCTATGCTTCCTCCTCCATGGCCTCCCCCCTTGATGGGGAGAGGTCTCCCTCTGGTCCTTGGCCCCCATGGCCTCCGGTGATGATGGCCCCCTCCGGCAGGGTACCGGAGAGGGCCTAGATTGATTTTTCATGGCTACAGAGGCTTGCGGTGGTAGAACTCCTAATCTAGGTTTATTTCTGGGGTTTTGGTATCTATAGGAATTTTTGGCGTTGGTCTCATGTCAAGGGGGTCCATGAGGCAGCGACAAGGTAGGAGCACCCTCCCAGGGGGGAGGGGGGAGGGCGCGCCCCCTACCTTGTTGTAGCCTCGGGACTCTTCTGGTCCAACTCTTATGCCTCGTGGTTCTCTTTTGATCCATAAAAATCACCGTAAATTTTTAGCCCATTCTGAGAACTTTTATTTCTGCACAAAAAACGACACCACGGTAGTTCTGCTTAAAACGACATCAGTCTGGGTTAGTTCTAATCAAATCATACCAAAACCATATAAAATTGTTGTAAATATGGCATGAATACTTCATAAATTATAGATGCATCGGAGACGTATCAAGGTGTTGATCCGGGATCGATAGGTTAGGACGAACGACGCCCACCTTGCCATCGTTCGCCGATGAGGCCATGTTAAACCTTTTTTTGGCCATAAGTTCGTCGGGCTCCCCGGGATACATGGTCGGGCTTAGGTGGCGACTCTTTGGAGTAGGGGATGTGGATCTGGCGGGGAGGGACACCGCAGGCCTCATCTAAAAACCGAGGGAAACAATGCTATGGGAATAGCTGGGTAACTTGAACTTTATTATCTAAGGTAGGAGGCACGGGCAGACCGGCAGGGGTTGGCAGCGGCGGTGCTGGCGAGCTAGGGTTCGAGCAGGGGGGAGGGTGGGGTGGACTATGGAGGGAGCGGGTGGTGTTTGAGGATACGCCACAGCTATTAAAATTGTTAGTAATGGTGGGTGGAGATGGTAGTGGACGAGGAAGGACGACGGTTCAAATGCCTCGGCTACTAAAATTTGGGTAAAGGAATTGAAGCAGGACGGGAGCAACTGATACGTCTCCAACGTATCTATAATTTTTGATTGTTCCATGCTATTATATTATCTGTTTTGGATGTTTTATATGCATTAATATGCTATTTTATATTATTTTTGGGACTAACCAATTAACCTAGAGCCCAATTGTAACACCCACGATGCGTCTATATCTCCCACGTGTCGGAGCACGACTTAGAGGGCATAACCGCAATGTAGGCATGTCGCAAGAGGGGTAATCTTTAGACAACCCATGTACTGAACAAGATAGAGATAAAGAGTTGGCTTACAATCGCCACTTCACACAATACATAAATATAGCATTACATCATCCAGATACAATCAAGGTCCGACTATGGAACCAAAATAAAGACAAACCCAAAAGCATAAGATCCCCGATCGCCCCAACTGGGCTCCACTACTGATCGTCTGGAAAGGAAACGTAGTAACGTCCTGAGTCCTCGTCGAACTCCCACTTGAGTTCAGTCGCATCTCCTGGAATGGCATCATCGACACCTGCATATGGTTTTGGAAGTAATCTGTGAGTCACGGGGACTAAGCAATCTCACACCCTCGCGATCAAGACTATCTAAGCTTATGGGTAGGGAAAAGGTATGAGGTGGAGCTGCAGCAAGCACTAGCATATATGGTGGCTAACATACGCAAATGAGAGCGAGAAGAGAAGGCAAAGCACGGTCGAGAATCTATGATCAAGAAGTGATCCTAGAACTACTTACGTTCAAGCATAACACAAGACTGTGTTCTCTTCCCGGACTCCGCCAAAAAGAGACCATCACGGCTACACACGCTGTTGATTCATTTTAATTAAGTTTAGTTTCAGGTTCTCTACAACCGGACATTAACAAATTCCCATCTTCCCATAACTGCGGGCACGGCTTTCGAAAGTTCAAAACCCTACAGGGGTGTCCCAACTTAGCCCATCACAAGCTCTCACGGTCAACGAAGGATATTCCTTCTCCCAGGACGACCCGATCAGACTCGGAATCCCGGTTATAAGACATCTCGACAATGGTAAAACAAGACCAGCAAAGCCGCCCGAATGTGCCGACAAATCCCGATAGGAGCTGCACATATCTCGTTCTCAGGGCACACCGGATGAGCTATACGTCGGGTTGGCATAGACCCTGGTTGCCCAGGGGGCGCCGGACATCGCTCA
>NC_041392.1:426239224-426290189 GCF_002162155.2 Triticum dicoccoides | reverse complement strand
GATGACCCTTGAGTCTGCGGAACCCAAGGGAAAAAGGCTAGGTGGCAAATGGTAAAACCAAGGTTGGGCCTTGCTGGAGGAGTTTTATTCAAGGCGAACTGTCAAGGGGTTCCCATTATAACCCGACCGTGTAAGGAACGCAAAATCAAGGAACATAACACCGGTATGACGGAAACTAGGGCGGCAAGAGTGGAACACAACACCAGGCATAAGGCCGAGCCTTCCACCCTTTACCAGGTATATAGGTGCATTAAGGTAAACAAGATATAATAATGATATCCCAACAATAAACATGTTCCAACAAGGAACAAACTCCAATCTTCACCTGCAACTAGCAACGCTATAAGAGGGGCTGAGCAAAGCGGTAACATAGCCAAACAATGGTTTGCTAGGACAAGGTGGGTTAGGGGTTTGACATGTCAATATGGGAGGCATGAAAAGCATGTGGTAGGTATCGCGGTATAGGCATAGCAATAGAGCGAGCAACTAGCAAGCAAAGATAGAAGTGATTTCGAGGGTATGGTCATCTTGCCTGCAAAGTTCTCCGAGTTGACGGAAGCTAGATCCTCGTAAGCGTACTCAACGGGTTCCTCGATCACATACTCGTCTCCCGGCTCTACCCAAAGCAAGAACACAAGCAAAGGGAACCACAATCAACCACGATGCAATGCGCAAGCAAGATGATGCAAAACATGACATGATATGCGGGATGTAATATGCAATGCATATGCGTGCTTCGGAAAGGAAAGATTGAACCAGGCCCCAACTTGGCAAACCAAGAGCGCTGCTAGAAAGATGAGTTGATTTCGGTCGAAATTGATATAAAGATCATCGGAATCAGATGCACGGTTTGCAAATGGCAAGCAAAACAATAATGGCACTATTCTGCGATTAACAGCACGAAGCCATCTAAAATGCAACAAGAAACTAAGCTACTGCACTCTAACATAACAACAAAGCACATGACAGCGATCCACTCCAGATGCTTGACAAAAGATGAACACTGAGCTACGGCTAAATCACACAATAGCAGGTTCAAACAAGCATGGCAAAAGTGCAAAAGATATCAGGTTCACAGACTTTGTGAAAATAACATGTCAAGATTTAACATGAGGAAACAATGTTTAGAGCAAGATAACCACATGCTACAGGACCATATCATGGCAAGGCAAGGCATGGCATGAAACTACTCAAAGAATATAACAAAAGTCCCTTACTGACCATAAGCCAAAAGGGATCAGAAAATATGATGGCACACATGTAAACATAGCAAGTTTCGTTAACATATTCAGACTTGGCAGAAAACTGGACATGGCAAAAACAAAGTTACATAGGCATGTTTGCGAGCTCGATGCATTCACCGCAAGGCATTGCGTGACAAACTAAGCATACTCCTACAAAGAAGACATGATCAAGAAGCTAAACATGGCAAGAACAATCTCATAGCATGCATGGATCAACTACAACAACCTCGGCAAAATTGATTAACACGTAAACAATCTGCCAGGAACATTTTATAGCAAATGTAGAGCAAGATTGAGTCATGCTAGGGTACTCCATAATTTCAAACAAAGACATGGATGGATAGAACATAACAATATCTCAAAATCATCCTTAATGAACATGCTCAAAAGAGGCATGGATCACTCTGTAGCAACATGAATACATGGTATAAAAATAGCATCAGGGAAATGACTTAGAAGAATTCTAAGTCCCTAAAATCAGCAACATCACGAGAGCTACATTGCGTGTTTGTGCTATTCCCCACATTGATCACAAAAATACATGGTATACACCCCTGTAAAGATGGCATGTCATAGCCCAAAACACATGTAGGGCTCAAGTTCATAGGAGGCACACAATAATCATGGCAAAATGATAAATGTCCATAATCTGTTAAGAAACAGAAACTAACATTTTATAGCACTCTTGCAACAGCATTTTAGGCATTAAGATTGACTCAAACAAGCATGGTGCAATGGAATGAAATGAAGGGCACATCCTAACGAACAATTCGATATATCACATGCTCAAAACGGAGCTACGGATGCAGAGATACGACATGATGAAGATGCCTAGAAAAAAATAGGGACTTAGGGGAAAACTCACCTCCCAGATCTGGATCTAGGGTTTCGGGTGCGCTTTATGAAGTTCGCCCGATTGAATCGCCGGAGCTGCGAGAGGAGGTGGCCGGAGCTGGTGAAGGGGTCGGCGAGGTCACCGGAGTGCTCGTCAGCACGGAGGGGTCCGGGGCGGCGCGCTTGCCGGGGCGGCACGGGCGGAGGCTGGCGACCCGCGGCGGTGGCTGGCGGCTGAGCGAGGCGGCGGCGGGTGCGGCCGGCGGAGATCCGGCGAAGGGCGGCGGGGCGAGGCACGCTGGAGGCGCGGGGCGACGTTGGGCCGGGCGGGCCCACTCCGGGCTCACCAGGCTTCGGCGGCGACGGAAGTGCCATGTGGCATGTTCTGAATGGCTGAGGGGGCGGCGGACGCGTCTGGCCGGTGGCGGACGTGTCCGGCAGCATGGAGGAGCGGGCTAGGGTTTTGGACTACAGGAATTTCGGAGGGGGAGACCTACTTATAGATTCTGGGAGCTTGGAGAGTCCAAATGAGGTGAGGTTTTCGGCCACGCGATCTTGATCGAATGACCGAGAGGATGGAGGGGGTTTAGGTGGGTTTGGGCCACTTTGGAGGGGTCCTGGGCTGCAACACACACGAGGCCTTTATGGTTCCTCGGTTAACCGTTGGAGTATCAAACGAACTCCAAAATGGCACGAAACTTGACAGGCGGTCTACCGGTAGTGAACCAAGGCCGCTTGGCAAGTCTCGGTCCAATCTGAGAACGTTTAACACTCGCACATGAAAAGAGGCAAAAGGGGACGCCGGAGGACGTAGGAGTGCCGGAATGCAAAACGGACAACGGGGAAAATGCTCTGATGCATGAGACGAACACGTATGCAAATGCGATGCACATGATGACATGATATGAGATGCATGACATGGACAAAATGCAAAACGAAGACAAAACCCAACCACAAGGGAATATCATAACTTAGTGCCGAAAATGGCAAGAGTTGGAATACAAATATGGCAAGTTACATACGGGGCGTTACAACACTCCACCACTACGAAAGGATCTCGTCCCGAGATCTAGGACTAGAAAAACTCCGGATATTCGAAAAGGAGGTGGTCCTCGCGTTCCCAGGTGGCTTCACGGTCGGAATGATGTGACCACTTTACTTCTAGGAATTTGATAGACTTGTTGCGAGTCTTTCGCTCAGTTTCTTCAAGAATAGCAACGGGATGCTCATGATAAGACATGTCTTCTTGGAGATCAATCTCTTCGATGTTGATGGTGCGGTCAGGAGTCGTGAAACACTTGCGAAGCTGAGACACATGAACCACGTTGTGCACGTTTGCAAAGTTGACAGAAGATCAAGTTGATAGGCGAGATCGCCTCTTTTGCCAATGATCTTGAAAGGACCTACGTATCTAGGGGCATGCTTTCCTTTGATACCGAAGCAACGAGTACCTTTCATTGGAGAGACGCGGAGGTAGACATGGTCTCCGATCTCGAAAGCCAAGTCACGATGCTTGCTATCATAGTAACTCTTCTGGCGCGTTTGCACGGCTTTGAGATTTTCATGAATGACTTTGCACATTTTTTCAGCTTCTGTGATCAAGTCATTGCCAACAAGTTGGCGTTCACCAGTCTCTGACCAATTAAGAGGAGTACGACACTTTCTGCCATAGAGAATCTCGAATGGGGCCTTGCCCGAACTCGCTTGGAAGCTGTTGTTGTAGGAGATCTCAGCATATGGAAGACAATCTTCCCACTTTATAACGAAAGAAATGGCACATGCCCTAAGCATATCTTCAAGAATTTGATTGACTCGCTCGACTTGGGCACTAGTTTGAGGATGAAAGGCTGTGCTGAAGCGAATGTTGGTTCCCATGGCCTTATGAAAAGAATCCCAGAACTTAGAAGTAAAGATTCTTCCATGATCTGAAGATATCAACTACAGAATGCCATGCAGAGAGACAACCCTGGAGGTATATAGCTCTGCCAACTGAGCTGCTGTGATAGATTCTTTGATAGGAAGAAAATGAGCCACTTTAGTGAGCTTGTCGATGACAACGAAGATAGCATCATTGCCATGCTTGGACTTGGGAAATCCAGTCACGAAGTCCATCTCAATATTGTCAAACTTCCATTCTGGAATGGCAAGAGGTTGGAGGAGACCAGCTGGCCGTTGGTGTTCTGCTTTCACTCTTCTGCACACATCACATTCATTCACAAACTGAGCAATCTCGCGTTTCATTTGAGACCACCAATACGACTGCTTGAGGTCATGGTACATCTTTGTACTTCCCGGATGAATATATAGGAGTGAATTGTGAGCCTTGTTCATAATGACTTTACGAAGGTCACCCTTAGGAACAGCAATGCGATCCTCGAAGAATAGAGTATCCTTGTCATCAAGGCGATAGCACTTGTACTTGGGTTGGCTCTTGGCAATCCCAATCGTCACCTTCTTCACCATTGCATCAAGAAGTTGAGCCTCGCGAATCTGATCTTCCAAAGTAGGAGAGACTTGGAGGTTGGCAAGGAATCCTTGAGGAACAACTTGGAGATTAAGTTTGCGGAAAACTTCACAAAGATCCGGTTGGAAGGGCTTAAGAATCAAACTGTTGCAGTAAGCCTTCCTGCTCAAAGCGTCAGCAATGACATTGGCCTTGCCTAGAGTATATTCAATACTCGGATTATACTCTTGAATCATTTCGACCCAACGAGTCTGCCTGAGGTTGAGGTTGGGCTGAGTGAAGATGTACTTGAAGCTCTTATGATCGGTGAAGATGTCCACTTTTCTTCCCAACAAGAGATGTCTCCATGTTAGAAGAGCATGGACAACTGCCCTCAACTCGAGGTCATGAGTGGGGTAGTTCTTTTCATTGGGCTTCAACTAACGAGACATATAGGCCACAACTTTCTTCTCTTGCATTAACACAGCACCGAGACCTTGCAGGGAAGCATCATAAAAAACCTCGAATGGTTTGGATTCATCAGGAGGAGTCAGAACTGGAGCCGTGACTAACTTCTATTTGAGGGTGTTGAAAACGATGTCACATGCAAGCATCCATACATACTTCACATGCTTCTGGAGAAGGTTTGGAAGAGGCTTTGCGATCTTAGAGAAATTCTCAATGAATCTTCGACAATAGCTTGCGAGCCCAAGGAAGTTGTGGAGTTGCTTCACATTCTGAGGTGGTTCCCAATTTACAATTGCAGACACCTTCTCAGGATTAACAGCTATGCCCTTGGCGGAGATGATATGGCCAAGGTAGAGAACCTCATCGAGCCAAAACTCGCACTTTGAAAACTTCACATAGAACTGATGTTCTCTGAGTTTATCCAGCACCAATCTCAAGTGCTTGGCATGGTCCTCCTTGATCTTGGAAAAGACCAAAATGTCATCGAGATAGACCAAGACGAAGTCATTTGTGTAAGGGCTGAAGATGAAGTTCATCATGCGAGAGAATGTTGGAGGAGAGTTGACAAGGCCGAAAGACATGACAGTGTGTTCATAAGAACGATAGCTTGTTCTGAATGCTGTCTTGGGGATGTCTTGTTCACAAATGCGAATATGATGATAGCCATACGGAGGTCAAGCTTGGAGAATACTTGAGCACCTTTGAGTTGCTCGAAAAACTCATTGATGTTGGGAAGTGGGTACTTGTTCTTTATGGTCTTCTTGTTCAATGGACGGTAGTCGACACAAAGTCGGTCCGTTCCATCCTTCTTCTTGACAAAAAGAACACCACAAACCCATGGAGAAGAACTTGGTTGGATGAGATCCATACGCTCTTGTATATCAAGTTGTTTCTTCAGCTCCTTCAACTCTTCTGGTCCAAGCTTGTAAGGACGTTTGCAAACAGGTTCCGTGCCAGGTTCAAGATCGATGATGAATTCAACTGGCTGGTGAGGAGGCATTCCTAGAAGATCTTCTGGAAAGACGTCTTGATATTCACGAACGACTGGAATCTGAGAGATGGCATCCAACTCTCCCTTCTCATTGAGAGAAAACAGTCGAATGGTATCATCATGAGCGGCAAAGACGATCACATCCTCAGACGAGTGTGTCAATTGAATCTGCCTGGCAGCACAATCAAGCTGAGCCTTGTGCTTAGAAAGCCAGTCCATGCCGAGAATTAGATCAATATCCGAGTTACCAAGAACAATTGGAGAGGACAGAAACTTATAGTCGCCCATTGTGATAGAAACATCCGGAACCATAGAGCTTGCGTTCATGAATTTACCCGGAGAGACAACTGATAACTGCCTAGGCAAATCTTGGAAAGGCAACTCATGCTTAGATGCAAATGGTCTTGAAATGAAACAATGCAATGCACCAGTATCAAAAAGGACTTTTGCAGGAATATCGTTAACAGGAAGATTACCCATGATCACTTCTGAAGAGTCCTCTGCCTGAGCTGCGTTCATCAAGTTGACCTTTGCAGACTTGGGATTATGCTTGACCACTTCATTGCTGGTAGATCTCATAGGAGGAGGTGGCGGAAGACGCCTCTGGTTGAAGCATTTGTTTGCATAGTGACCCTTCAGCTGACACTTGTTGCACGTGACCTCTGAGAGAGGCCGGTGATACGGAGCACTTGACCTTGGAGCATGAGACGAAGTTTTGTTCTGAAAGCCTGGGTTGGGTGGGTGAGAAGATCCATTGCCACCCTTGCTCTTCTGCTGATAAGGCTGATGGAACGGAGGAGGAGGCAACCAATACTTTTGCTGCTTAGCTGCCACTTGAGTTGAAGAAGGAGTTGCATCCCCGACTCTCTTCTTGGAAGCATCGCACTTGAGCTGAGTAGCCTCTTGCTTTAGTGCCATGTTGTAGAACTCATCATACTTTTTCGGCTCAAAAAGCACGAGGGCTAGTTGCAGATCTTCTCTGAGGCCACATATGAACTGATAAATCATGCTCTTCTCGTCAGGGATGTCTTGCTTGGCAAAACGAGCGAGCTTCTGGAACATGATGTTGTATTGGTAAACAAACAAGCCGCCTTGCTTCAAATTGCGGAACTCCTCACGCTTACTCTCAACAAAACTCTGAGGAATGTGGTGAGCTTTGAAGTCTTGGCGGAAATCATCCCAGGTAATCACACGACCTCCTCTGGAATCTTTGTATTGTTGATACCACTCAGCAGCTTGGTCTTTCAGTTGGAACGAAGCAAACTTTACAAAGTCCTCAGGCCTGACATTGCTGCACTCAAAATGTTTGCAGATACCCATGAGCCAATCATCAGCGTCTGTGGCCTTGACACAGTTACTGAAGGTCTTTAGCTGGTTTGCGAGGAACTGGTTGAGGGTAGCAAACTGAGTTTGATTGTTGCCATTGCCTTAATTTCCTTTGGTTGCGCTCTTGCAAGAGTTGCATAATCAGCTGCGTGTTGGCGTTGGTAGCGGCCATCACAGCTTTCCATGCCTCCGGAGGTGGAGGTGGTGGCGGTTGTTCCGGATTCTGACGCGTTGGAGGAGCCATCCTGAAGAGGGTGACATCCGTTAGCATCTTGAAAGTCATATATTCAAGCTAAATCAAATGGATCGAAATTGCAACATGTAGCCTTAACATTCGAACAAGAATGAATGAATGAATTCCAAATTAAATGGTCACACTTCCATAAATTGAGAAGCCACTTAGATAGAGGTAGATGAATAAAACAACAAGGTACGGACATGAACAAATACTTGGTAAGGATTACCCAATCACAAACCAAATATCTGCGGAACAAATACTAGAGCTACATGAATTCCCACCTATGAAACTCCCAAAACTTTCCGGTTATGCAATTAGGTGTTGGGGATACAGGGGAAGCATAATATCTCACCCAAAACTAGCAAATCCTACATCCAACTGTATCCATCCTTCAACACATAACCAAGAAACCTTCGGAAATCATTTACCTCATCCTTCGAAAAGCATCCGTTATACAATTATGGCAATACTCCCGAACTCCCGCCCCAGTACTGGGTGGCATCGAGGTTATCTCACCAACAACTGCATAAAAGAGATTTTCGATGTCGGTGAAACTCAGGTATTCCAGAACTCCAACGATAAAATTATGACGACAACACCTCGGAGCTCAACTCCCCGGGACACTGCCACATCCCCTAAATGTTAGGAGGCACCAAGAACAATGTTCTCGTCACAAAACCATCGGAAGAATTCCAAGATACCCGCGTGATCCTAAAATTTTTTAGTGAAATTTGAGAAGAGAAGAGTCAAAACTCTACGTCAGGATGCCTCACCAGAGCGACGAAGGGACTGAGGAGTAAAAAGAATCCTACTCTCCGATATATATAATCCTAAAAGACTCAAATCATTTTTCTAGACTCAACAACACCAGCGATTCGATCAAGCAGGGGGCTCCTAAGTTGGGGAAGGATCTAATTACCAACTTGTAACACCCACCATGCGGCTATATCTCCCACGTGTCAGAGCACGACTTAGAGGCATAACCGCATTGTAGGCATGTTGCAAGAGGGGTAATCTTTACACAACCCATGTACTGAACAAGATAGAGATAAAGAGTTGGCTTACAATCGCCACTTCACACAATACATAAATATAGCATTACATCATCCAAATACAATCAAGGTCCGACTATGGAACCAAAATAAAGACAAACCCAAAAGCATAAGATCCCCGATCGCCCCAACTGGGCTCCACTACTGATCGTCTAGAAAGGAAACGTAGTAACGTCCTGAGTCCATGTTAAACCTTTTTTTGGCCATACGTTCGTCGGGCTCCCCGGGATACATGGTTGGGCTTAGGTGGCGACTCTTTGGAGTAGGGGATGTGGATCTGGCGGGGAGGGATACCGCAGGCCTCATCTAAAAACCGAGGTAAACAATGCTATGGGAATAGCTGGGTAACTTGAACTTTATTATCTAAGGTAGGAGGCACGGGCAGACCGGCAGGGGTTGGCAGCGGCGGTGCTGGCGAGCTAGGGTTCGAGCAGGGGGGAGGGTGGGGTGGACTATGGAGGGAGCGGGTGGTGTTTGAGGATACGCCACAGCTATTAAAATTGTTAGTAATGGTGGGTGGAGATGGTAGTGGACGAGGAAGGACGACAGTTCAAATGCCTCGGCTACTAAAATTTGGGTAAAGGAATTGAAGCAGGACGGGAGCAACTGATACGTCTCCAACGTATCTATAATTTTTGATTGTTCCATGCTATTATATTATCTGTTTTGGATGTTTTATATGCATTAATATGCTATTTTATATTATTTTTGGGACTAACCAATTAACCTAGAGCCCAATTGTAACACCCACGATGCGTCTATATCTCCCACGTGTCGGAGCACGACTTAGAGGGCATAACCGCATTGTAGGCATGTCGCAAGAGGGGTAATCTTTAGACAACCCATGTACTGAACAAGATAGAGATAAAGAGTTGGCTTACAATCGCCACTTCACACAATACATAAATATAGCATTACATCATCCAGATACAATCAAGGTCCGACTATGGAACCAAAATAAAGACAAACCCAAAAGCATAAGATCCCCGATCGCCCCAACAGGGCTCCACTACTGATCGTCTAGAAAGGAAACGTAGTAACGTCCTGAGTCCTCGTCGAACTCCCACTTGAGTTCAGTCGCATCTCCTGGAATGGCATCATCGACACCTGCATATGGTTTTGGAAGTAATCTGTGAGTCACGGGGACTAAGCAATCTCACACCCTCGCGATCAAGACTATCTAAGCTTATGGGTAGGGAAAAGGTATGAGGTGGAGCTGCAGCAAGCACTAGCATATATGGTGGCTAACATACGCAAATGAGAGCGAGAAGAGAAGGCAAAGCACGGTCGAGAATCTATGATCAAGAAGTGATCCTAGAACTACTTACGTTCAAGCATAACACAAGACTGTGTTCTCTTCCCGGACTCCGCCAAAAAGAGACCATCACGGCTACACACGCTGTTGATTCATTTTAATTAAGTTTAGTTTCAGGTTCTCTACAACCGGACATTAACAAATTCCCATCTGCCCATAACCGCGGGCACGGCTTTCGAAAGTTCAAAACCCTACAGGGGTGTCCCAACTTAGCCCATCACAAGCTCTCACGGTCAACGAAGGATATTCCTTCTCCCAGGACGACCCGATCAGACTCGGAATCCCGGTTATAAGACATCTCGACAATGGTAAAACAAGACCAGCAAAGCCGCCCGAATGTGCCGACAAATCCCGATAGGAGCTGCACATATCTCGTTCTCAGGGCACACCGGATGAGCTATACATCGGGTTGGCATAGACCCTGGTTGCCCAGGGGGCGCCGGACATTGCTCTTATTGGACCAACACTTAGAGAACCACTGTCCCGGGGGGGGGGGGGTTAAAATAAAGATGACCCTTGAGTCCGCGAAACCCAAGGGAAAAAGACTAGGTGGCAAATGGTAAAACCAAGGTTGGGCCTTGCTGGAGGAGTTTTATTCAAGGCGAACTGTCAAGGGGTTCCCATTATAATCCGACCGTGTAAGGAACGCAAAATCAAGGAACATAACACCGTATGAGGGAAACTAGGGCGGCAAGAGTGGAACAAAACACCAGGCATAAGGCCGAGCCTTCCACCCTTTACCATATATAGGTGCATTAAAGTAAACAAGATATAATAATGATATCCCAACAATAAACATGTTCCAACAAGGAACAAACTCCAATCTTCACCTGCAACTAGCAACGCTATAAGAGGGGCTGAGCAAAGCGGTAACATAGCCAAACAATGGTTTTCTAGGACAAGGTGGGTTAGGGGTTTGACATGTCAATATGGGAGGCATGAAAAGCATGTGGTAGGTATCGCGGCATAGGCATAGCAATAGAGCGAGCAACTAGCAAGCAAAGATAGAAGTGATTTCGAGGGTATGGTCATCTTGCCTGCAAAGTTCTCTGAGTTGATGTAAGCTTGATCCTCGTAAGCGTACTCAACAGGTTCCTCGATCACGTACTCGTCTCCCGGCTCTACCCAAAGCAAGAACACAAGCAAAGGGAACCACAATCAACCATGGTGCAATGCGCAAGCAACATGATGCAAAACATGGCATGATATGTAGGATGTAATACGCAATGCATATGCGTGCTTCGGAAAGGAAAGATTGAACCAAGAATCAACTTGGCAAACCAAGAGTGTCGCTGGAAATATGAGTTGATTTCGGTCGAAATCGATATAAAGATCATCGGAATCGGATGCACGGTTTGCAAATGGCAAGTAAAACAATAATGGCACTATTCTGCGATTAATAGCACGAAGCCATCTAAAATGCAACAAGAAACTAAGCTACTGCACTCTAACATAACAACAAAGCACATGGTAGTGATCCACTCAAGATGCTTGACAAAAGATGAACACTGAGCTACAGCTAAATCACACAATAGCAGGTTCAAACAAGCATGGCAAAAGTGCAAAAGATATCAGGTTCACAGACTTTGTGAAAATAACATGTCAGGATTTAACATCAAGAAGCAATGTTTAGAGCAAGATAACCACATGCTAGAGGCACATATCATGGCAATGCAAGGCATCGCATGAAACTCCTCAAAGCATATAACAAAAGTCCTTAGTGACCATAAGCCAAAAGGGATCAGAAAATATGATGGCACACATGTAAACATAGCAAGTTTCGTTAACAGATTCAGACTTGGCAGAAAACTGGACATGGCAAAAATAGAGTTACGTAGGCATGTTTGGAGCTCGATGCACTCACCACAAGGCATTTCATGAAAAACTAAGCATACTCCCAGCAAGAAGACATGATCAAGAAGCTAAACATGGAAAGAACAATCTCATCGCATGCATGGATCAACTACAACAACCTCGGCAAAATTGATTAACACGTACACAATCTGCCAGGAACATTTTCTAGCAAACGTAGAGCAAGATTGAGTCATGTTAGGTTACTCCATAATTGCAAACAAAGACATGGATGGATAGAACATAACAATATCTCAAAATCATCCTTAATGAACATGCTCAAAAGAGGCATGGATCACTCTATAGCAACATGAATACATGGTATAAAAATAACATCAGGGAAATGACTTGGAAGAATTCTAAGTCCCTGAAATCAGCAACATCACGAGAGCTACTTTGCATGCTTTTGCTAGTCCCCACATTGATCACAAAAATACATGGCATACACCCCTGTAAAGATGGCATGGCATAGCCCAAAACACATGTAGAGCTCAAGTTCATAGGAGGCACACAATAATCATGGCAAAAATGACAAATGTCCATAATCTGTTAAGAAACAGAAATAACATTTATAGCAATCTTGCAACAGCATTTTAGGCATCAAGATGGATTCAAACAAGCATGGTGCAATGGAATGAAATGAAGAGCACATCCTAACGAACAATTCGATATATCACACGCTCAAAACAGAGCTACGGATGCAGAGATACGACATGATGAAGATGCCAAGAAAAAATAGGGACTTGGGGGAAAAATCACCTCCTAGATCTGGATCTAGGGTTTTGGGTGCGCTTTAAGAAGTTCACCGGATTGACTCGCCGGAGCTGCGAGAGGAGGTGGCGGAGCTGGTGAAGGGGCCGGCGAGGTCGTCGGAGTGCTCGTCGGCGCGGAGGGGTCCGGGGCGGCGCGCTTGCCGGAGCAGCGTGGGCGGAGGCCGGCGACCCGCTGCGGTGGCTCGCGGCTGAGCGAGGTGGCGGCGGGTGCGGCCGGCGGAGATTCGGCAAAGGGCGGCGGGGCGAGGTGCGCTGGAGGCGCAGGGCGGCGTCGGGCCAGGTGGGCCCGCTGCGGGCTCGCCAGACGGCGGCGGCGGGTGGCGGTGGAGGTGCCACGTCGCACATTCTGAATGGCTGAGGGGGCGGCGGACGCGTCCGGCCAGCGGCGGACGTGTCCGGCGGCGCGGAGGAGCGGGCTAGGGTTTTGGACTGCGGGAATTTCGGAGGGGGAGACCTATTTATAGATTCTGGGAGCTAGGAGAGTCCAAATGAGGTGCGGTTTTCAGCCACGCGATCGTGATCAAAGGACCGAGAGGGCGGGGGGTTTAGGTGGATTTTGGGCCACTTTGGAGGGGTGTTGGGCTGCAACACACACGAGGCCTTTACAGTTCCTCGGTTAACCGTTGGAGTATCAAACGAACTCCAAATGACACGAAACTTGACAGGCGGTCTACCGGTAGTGAGACAAGGCCGCTTGGCAAGTCTCGGTCCAATCCGAGAACGTTTGACACTCGCAGACAAAAAGAGGCAAAAGGGGACGCTGGAGGACGTAGGAGTGCCGGAATGCAAACCGGACAATGGGGAAAATGCTCGGATGCATGAGACAAACACGTATGCAAATGCGATGCACATGATTACATGATATGAGATGCATGACATGGAAAAAATGCAAAACGAAGACAAAACCCAACCACGAGGGAATACAAATATGGCAAGTTACATACGGGGCGTTACACCAATGTCAGTTCCTGTTTTTTCCTTGTTTTGAGTTTTGTAGAAAAAGAGTACCAAACGGAGTCCAAACGGAATGAAACCTTCATGATGATTTTTCTTGGACCAGAAGGCAACCAGGAGACTTGGAGATGAAGTCAGAGGAGCTACGAGGCGGCCATAAGGACGGAGGGCGCGCCCCTCACCCTTGTGAGCCCCTCGTGACCCTCCTGGCCTAATTATTTCACCTATATATTCCCAAATATCCCCAAACCACCAGGGGCATCCACGAAAACACTTCTCCACCGCTGCAACCTTCTATACCCATGAGATCCCATCTAGGGACCTTTTCTGGCACACTGCTGGAGGGGGATTCGATCACAGAGGGCCTCTACATCAACTCTATTGCCCTTCCGATGAAGCGTGAGTAGTTTACCATGGACCTACGGGTCCATAGCTAGTAGCTGGATGGCTTGTTCTCTCTCTTTGATTCTCAATACCATGTTCTCCTCGATGTTCTTGGAGATCTATTCGATGTAATTTTTTGCGGTGTGTTTGCCGAGACCGATGAATTGTGGATTTATGATGAGCTTATCTATGAATATTATTTGAATCTTCTCTGAATTCTTTTATGCATGATTTGATATCTTTGTAATTTTCTTCGAACTATTGGTCTGGTTTGTCCAACTAGATTGGTTTTTCTTGCAATGGGAGAAGTGCTTCGCTTTGGGTTCAATCTTGCGGTGTCCTTTCCCAGTGACAGTAGGGGCAGCAAGGCACGTATTGTATTGTTGCCATCGAGGATAAAAAGATAAGTCTTTCATTATATTGCTTGAGCTAATTCCTCTACATCATGTCATCTTACCTAATGCGTCACTCTGTTCTTTATGAACTTAATACTCTAGATGCATGCTAGATAGCGGTCGATGTGTGGAGTAATAGTAGTAGATGCAGAATCGTTTCGGTCTACTTGACATGGACGTGATGCCTATATTCATGATCATTGCCTTAGATATCGCCATAACTTTGCGCTTTTCTATCAATTGCTTGACAGTAATTTTTTCACCCATCGTATTATTTGCTATCTTGAGAGAAGCCTCTAGTGAAATCTATGCCCCCCAGGTCTATTTTCCATCATATAAGTTACTATTTTCCTTCATACAAGTTTCTGATCTACAATATTACTTTTCGATCTACTATTTTTGCACTGTTTTACTTTCCGATCTATAAACCAAAAATACCAAAAAATATTTACTTTGCCATTTATCTATCACTATCAGATCTTACTTTTACAAGTAACCGTGAAGGGATTGACAACCCCTTTATCGCGTTGGGTGCAAGTTGTTTGATTGCATGTGCAGGTATTAGGTGATTTGTGCGTTGTCTCCTACTGGATTAATACCTTTGTTCTCAAACTGAGGGAAGTACTTATCTCTACTTTGTTGCATCACTCGTTCCTCTTCAAGGGAAAAACCAACGCAAGCTCAAGAAGTAGCAGGAAGAATTTCTGGCACCGTTGCCGGGGAGATCTGCGCCAAGTTAAGACATACCAAGTACCCATCATAAACTCTCATCTCTGGCATTACATTATTTGCCATTCGCCTCTCGTTTTCCTCTCCCCCACTTCTAAAATGATTTTCGAAAAGATATGCTTTTTCTTAGACCCCCTTCCGTTTGTCTTCTTCATTTGCTTTTCGTGTTCTCGTGTGTTGGATTGCTTGCTTTGTCACGAGGGCTCAAGAGAATACAAAACTGTGTGACTTTTCCAACACTAATAATAATGATTTTATTAGTACTCTGATTGCTCCCGCCACTAGTGCGGAATCTTCTGAAATTAATGCCGCTTTGCTAAATCTTGTTATGAAAGATCAATTTTCCGGCGTTCCTAGTGAAGATGCCGCATCCCATCTTAATAGTTTCATTGAGTTATGTGATATGCAAAAGAAAAAAGATGTGGATAATGATATTGTTAAATTGAAGCTATTTACGTTCTCACTTCGAGATCGTGTTAAAACTTGGTTTCCATCTTTGCCTAAAAATAGTATTGATTCACAGAATAAGTGTAAAGATGCTTTTATTTCCAAGTATTTCCTCCCGCTAAGATCATCTCCCTTAGGAATGATATTATGAATTTTAAGCAACTTGATCATGAACATGTTGCACAATCTTGGGAGAGGATGAAATGGATGATACGAAATTGCCCTACTCATGGTTTGAATTTGTGGATGATTAGACACAATTTTTATGCCGGATTGAATTTTGCTTCTAGTAATCTTTTAGATTCGGCCGCGGGAGGCACTTTTATGGAAATTACTTTAGGATAAGCTACTAAACTCCTAGATAATATTATGGTTAATTATTCTCAATGGCATACCGAAAGATCTTCCACTAGTAAAAAAGTGCATGCAATTGAAGAGATTATTGTTTTGAGTGGAAAGATGGATGAGCTTATGAAATTATTTGCTAGCAAGAGTGATTTTCTTGATCCTAATGATATTCCTTTCTCTACTTTGATTGAAAATAATAATGAATTTATGGATGTGAATTTTGTTGGTAGGAATTTTTTTGGTAATAACGCGTATAGAGGTAATTTTAATCCTAGGCCATTTCCTAGTAATTCCTCTAATAATTATGGTAATTCTTACAACAATTCTTATGGAAATTATAATAAGATGCCCTTTGATTTTGAGAATAGTGTTAAAGAATTTGAGTTCGCAAAAGAATTTCAATGCTTTGATTGAAGAAAAGTTGCTTAAGATTGATGATTTGGCTAGGAACGTGGATAGAATTTTTCTTGATGTTGAATCTTTGAAATTTATATCTATTCCACCCAAGCATGACATTAATGAGTTTGTCAAAGAAATGGGAATTTCCATTGATGAGTGCAAAGAAAGAACCGCTAAGATGCGTGCTAAACGAGATTGGTTTGTAAACACATGTTCTTCTAGTTTCCGTGAAAATAATGATGAAGATCTTAATGTGATTGATGTGACTCCTATTGAATCTTTGTTTTCCAATATAAATCTTGATAAATATGAGACTAGAGATGAGTTAACTTTAGTTAAAAGGCGTCCCAATGATTCAGATTTCTTAGATCTTGATGCAAAAATTGATAAAAGTGGGACTGGAGAGGTCAAAACTTTAAGTAGCAATGAACTCACTCTTTTGGATTTCAAGGAATTTAATTATTATTAATTGTTCTTTAATAGATTTTATTTCCTTTTTGCAATCCATGTCGAATTCTCCTCATGCTTATAATCAAAACAAAGCTTTTACTAAATATATCGTTGATGCTATGATGCAATCTTTTGAAGAAAAGCTTGAATGGGAAGTTTCTATCCCTAGAAAACTTTTTGATGAGTCGGAACCTACTATTAAGATTAATATTAAAGAATATGAGTGCCATGCTTTGTGTGATTTGGGTGCTAATGTTTGCACGATTCAAAAAACTTCATGTGATGTGCCAGGTTTTCGTGAATTTGATGATTGTTCTTTAAATTTGCATATTGTGGATTCCACTATTAAGAAACCTATGGGAAGGATTAATGATGTTCTTATTGTTACAAATAGGAATTATGTGCCCACAGATTTCATTGTTCTAGATATAGATTGCAATCCTACATGTCCTATTATTCTTGGTATGCCTTTCCTTAGAATGATTGGTGCAATTATTGATATGAAAGAAGGAAACATTAGATTTCAATTTCCGTTAAGGAAGGGCATGGAACACTTTCCAAGAAAGAAAATTAAATTTCCATATGAATCTATTATGAGAGCTACTTATGTATTGCATACCAAAGATGACAATACCTAGATCTATTTGCATTTTAATGCCTAGCTAAGGGCGCTAAACAATAGCGCTTGTTGGGAGGCAACCCAATTTTATTTTTATTTTTTCTTTTTAGGTTCTGTTTTGCAATACATAATTCATCTAGCCTCTGGTTATATGTGGTTTTTATGTTTTAATTAGTGTTTGTGCCAAGTAAGACCTTTGGGATGGCTTACGGTGATAGTTGATTTGATCTTGCTGAAAAACAGAAACTTTTGCGCTCAGGAAAACAATTCTCATTTTTAACAGAAGCTTTATAAAATACTAATTATTTTTTCATAGGATTAATAAACAAATTTCTTATATTTTACTAATTTTTCAGAATTTTTGGAGTTACATAAGTATTCGAGAGTTACATATTGCTACAGACTGTTCTGTTTTCTGTTTTCTATGTGTTGTTTGCTTATTTTGATGAATCTATGGGTAGTATCGGGGGGTATGAACCATGGAAAAGTTGGCATACAGTAGATATTACACCAATAAAAATAAAGAATGAGTTCACAACAATACCAAAAGTTGTGATTTATTTTCTTATACTAACGGAGCTTATGAGATTTTCTGTTGAGATTTGTGTTGTGAAGTTTTCAAGTTTTGGGTAAGGATTTGATGGAATATCGAATAAGGAGTGGCAAGATCCTAAGCTTGGGGATGCCCAAGGCACCCCCAGGTAATATTCAAGGACAACCAAGAGCCTAAGCTTGGGGATGCCCCGGAAGGCATCCCCTCTTTCGTCTTCGTCTATCGGTAACTTTACTTGAGGCTATATTTTTATTCACCACATGATATGTGTTTTTCTTGGAGTGTATTGTATGATTTGAGTCTTTTCTTTTTAGTTTGCCACAATCATCCTTGTTGTACACACCTTTTGAGAGGTACACGCATGAATCATGATTTATTAGAATACTCTATCTGCTTCACTTATATCTTTTCAGCTAGGCAATTTTGCTGTAGTGCTTCACTTATATCTTTCTAGAGCACAACGGTGGTTTTATTTTATAGAAATTGTTGAACTCTCATGATTCACTTATATTATTTTGAGAGTCTTTAAAACAGCATGGTAATTTGCTTTGGTTATAAATTTAGTCCTAATATGATAGGCATCTAGGAGGGATATGATAAAAACTTTCATATAAAGTGAATGGAATACTATGAGAAGTTTGATTCCTTATGATTGTTTTGATATATAAAGATCGTGGTATTAGAGTCCTTCTAGTGAGTAATTGTGAATTTGAGAAATATTTGTGTTCAGGTTTGTGAGTCCCGTAGCATGCATGTATGGTGAACCATTATGTGATGAAGTCGTAGCATGATTTATTTATTGTTTGTCTTCCTTATGAGTGCCGGTCAGGGACGGGCGGTGATCTTTTCCTACCAATCTATCCCCCTAGGAGCATGTGCGTAGTACTTTGTTTCCATGACAAATAGATTTTTGCAATACATATGTGAGTTCTTGATGACTAATGTTGAGTCAATGTATTATACGCACTCTCACCCTTCCACCCCTGGTAGCCACTCTAGTGCCGCGCAACTTTCACCGATACCTTAAACCCACCATATACCTTCCTCAAAACAGCCACCATACCTACCTATTATGGCATTTCCTGTCACATCCCTAGTTCTGGTCAGCCTAGTGCTAGCATCTGGTGTTTTATCATGTTTAAATCTCACAGAAAGTTGAAATGGGGATGAAAGAAACCCCCAGCACCACTTAAACCAAATAGGGTTTACTAAAATCCTTTTCAATGAACCTGAAATGCCCTTCTAAAATGTTCATCATCTTTGCCTTGGTCTAGAACCTCTGACAAAAATGGTGCACGATGTTCTAGGATAGCATAGGGTCACTGGATTAAATCATACTCTATTTGCATTTGGGCATTTAAATACTATAAAATATTTTAAATGTCCAAATAATCATAAACTAAAATGTTTACTGTTGGAAATATTCCATACAGTGGGCATGAGAAATTTCATGATTTTTGAGTTAGTTTTAGTATTTTTATTAAAGCTCTAAAGTTGCAGAAAAATAGAAAACAGACAAAATTAGAAAAGAGAGAGAGAAGGACTCACCTGGGACAGTTACCTGACCTGGCACTAAGCCGTCCCAGCTATGCGGCCCAGCTCACTAGGGGCACACCCATCTTCTTCCCCATGCCAGCGCACGAAGCAGCTCGGTGGCGAGCGCTGACACCGTGCCTGGCCACCTCCTGCCTGGTTGCCTCCTCCCCGTGGATGCCTCTCCCGAGCGCCACACAACCCCCTGAATTCCCTCGTGAAAGTGCAACTATCCCTAGGTGGTTTTGCTAATTCCTAACAACATATAGCTCATTGAGCAAATGCTATTTCAAGATTAATATCTCAAGAAAGCTCAATGATTGGCATGGCATGGATGAGAAAAGTGGACCCCTCAAAATGATAAGGACAAAAGGATTGGCTCAAGCTCAAAGCTCAAGACTCTACATTTTCTATTTCAATGATCCAAGATCACATTGAGTCTATAGGAAAAGCTAATACTATCAAGGAGGGATGAGGTGTTGCTTAATGAGGCTCTTGCTCAAAATGCTTAGTGATATACTCCAAAACCCTCAACTACTTTCTCACATCCACATATGACCTAAACCAAAAGTCAAACTCGGCCCCACCGATTCTTTCTATCCGGCGCCACCGAGTTCAGATGTCATAGCCACTGCCACAAACCCTAGGCAAATTAGTCTCACCGATAGGGATCTCGGTCTCACCGAGATGGGATTGTAATCTCTCTGTTTCCCTTCGTAACGTTTCGGTCCCACCGAGATGAGCGATCGGTCCCACCGAGATTGCAATGTAAACTCTCTGTTTCTCTTTCGTAACATTTCGGTCTCACCGAAATGAGCGAATCGGTCCCATCGAGTTTACCTGACCAACTCTCTGGTTAGCTTATTACCAAAATCGGTCTCACCGAGTTTGTGTAATCGGTCTCACCGAGATTACGTTATGCCCTAACCCTAACCATATCGGTCCTACCGAGTTGCATGTCGGTCCCACCGAAACTCCTAATGGTCACTAGCTTTGCTGAATCGGTCTGGCCGAGTTTATCAATTCAGTCCCACCGAGATTGGCAAGTTGTGTGTAATGGTTAGATTTTGTGTGGAGGCTATATATACCCCTCCACCACCTCTTCATTTGTGGAGAGAGCCATCAGAACAAACCTACACTTCCAACTTACTTTTTCTGAGAAAGAACCACCTACACTTGTGTTGAGGCCAAGATATTCCATTCTTACCATATGAATCTTGATCTCTAGCCTTCCCCAAGCTGCTTTCCACACAAATCTTCTTTCCACCAAATCCATATCTTGTGAGAGAGAGTTGAGTGTTGGGGAGACTATCATTTGAAGCACAAGAGCAAGGAGTTCATCATCAACACACCATTTGTTACTTCTTGGAGAGTGGTGTCTCCTAGATTGGCTAGGTGTCACTTGGGAGCCTCCGACAAGATTGTGGAGTTGAACCAAGGAGTTTGTAAGGGCAAGGAGATCGCCAACTTCGTGAAGATCTACCGCTAGTGAGGCAAGTCCTTCGTGGGCGACGACCATGGTGGGATAGACAAGGTTGCTTCTCCGTGGACCCTTCGTGGGTGGAGCCCTCTGTGGACTCGCGCAGCCGTTACCCTTCATGGGTTGAAGTCTCCATCAACATGGATGTACGATAGCACCACCTATCGGAACCACGACAAAAACATCCGTGTCTCCTATTGCATTTGAATCCTCCAAACTCTTCCCTTTACATTCTTGCAAGTTGCATGCTTTACTTTCCGCTGCTCATATACTCTTCGCATGCTTGCTTGAATTGTGTTAAGATTTCTTGACTTGTCCAAAGTTGCTAAAATCTGCCAAGAACTAAAATTGGGAAAAGGATAAGTTTTTATTTGGTCAAGTAGTCTAATCACCCCCCTCTATACATACTTTCGATCCTACAAGTGGTATCAGAGCTTTGGTCTCCATCTGCCATGATTTTCATAGCTTTTGGAATTCGTAGCCTTGGTTTCACAACCTAGGAGAGTATGGTGTCTAGCGAGGGTACCACCATAGAAGTCCTTACTTTGATGGTACTAATTTTGCTAGTTGGAAGCATAAGATGAAAATGCATATTCTTGGACATAACCCCGCTGTATGGGCTATTGTGTGCATTGGCTTGCAAGGTGAATTCTTTGATGGGAGAGAACCGAACCGTGAAGCTACCGCAGAAGAGTTAAAGATGCTGCAATACAAAGCTCAAGCTTATGATATCCTCTTCAACGGGTTGTGCCCCGAAGAATTCAACAAAATCAGCCGTCTTGAGAATGCAAAGGAAATTTGGGATACTTTGATTGATATGCACGAAGGTACCAACTCCGTCAAGGAATCCAAGTTGGATGTGCTTCAAAGTCAGCTTGACAAATTCAAAATGAAGGATGGTGAAGGTGTCGCTGAAATGTACTCTAGGCTTGCTCTTATCACAAATGAGATCGCCGGCTAAGGAAGTGAAGAGATGACCGACAAATTCATCATCAAGAAGATCCTAAGAGCTTTGGACGGAAAATATGATACCGTATGCACATTGATCCAAATGATGCCCAATTACAAAGATCTCAAGCCAACAGAAGTCATTGGAAGAATTGTTGCTCATGAGATGTCACTCAAGGATAAGGAGGAGCTCCATAACAAGTCAAGTGGTGCTTACAAAGCCTCATGTGAAGCTCCCACATCATCGAGTGAGAAACAAACCTTCAATGAATAATTGAGCCTAATGGTGAAGAACTTCAATAAGTTCTACAAGAGTAGAAGCAAAGAGAGAAGTTCCAAGTAAAGGTCCTACAATGACAAAAGATCTTCTAGTCGAGAGCGAAATAGCTACAATTGTGGAAGACCCGGATACTATTCCAATGAGTGTACGGCACCCTACAAAAGAAGAGAAGATTCTCCAAAAAGAAGAAGTAGAAGAGAAGAATCACCATCAAGAGAGAGAAGGAGTAGAGATGATCATTATGAATGAAGAACATCCCGGAGAAGCAACGATTCGGAAAGGAAGGACATCAAGCTCATGTTGGTGAATGGGTATCCATCTCCGACTTCGACAATCACTCCAAGAGAAGCTATCACTCCGACTCCGAATATACTCAAGATGAAGGTGTTGCTGGTCTAGCACTTGTGTCAACCAACTCCTACGACATATTTGATTCACCAAATGAAGGACTTGGAAGATGCTTCATGGCTAAAGGCCCAAAGGTATCACACCCCAAGTATGTTGATTTCAATAGTGATGAAGATGACTTGTTAGGTGATGATGATTTACTTGTTGACAACTCTAGTGATGAATACTATGATGAAACGTCAATTAATCATGCTAATCAAGATAAAATGAATGACAATGATAAGGAGAATATTGAGTTTCTAACTAAAGAACTAAACACTCTTAAGTTAGCTCATGAAACTATCTTAGGAGATCATCGAGAACTTTTAAGGACTCATGAGAAATTACGTTTTGAAACGCTCAACCTTGAGCAAGAGCATGAGTTCTTAAAGGCAATCAATAATGATCTTCGCAAGAAAAGTTCTTCTTACATTTCCAAGCATTTACTCTTATCCACTTACATGCCTCAAGTCAAGTCTAGCAACAAGAACAAGAAAGATTCTTCCTCTAGTAGTAACAATAATCATGCTAAATCTAATGTTGTTGCTTCTAGTAGTTCTCTTGATTCCACTAATGATTCTCTTAGCCAAGTTACACTTGAGCAATAAAATAGCTTATTGAAGGGAATTATAGAGAAAGGTGTTTACAAGAGTGTCGGTGTACTAGAGTAGGGGTACCCTATTACCCTGAACTCGTGCACGGGCAGTTGCAGCGCCCCGCGGCAAGGCTTGCCGGGTGACCGCCAGGACCCTCCGTGGTTCCCTTGAAGACCATTCAAGAAAAAAGTACTCAAACCAAGGCCCGGCAAGAGGAGCTTGCCGGGAAGGCCAACCAAGGCCCCGGCAAGAGGAGCTTGCCGGGAAGAGACGAGACCCCGGCAAGAGGAGCTTGCCGGGAAGGCCACTCAAGGCATACCAAGAAAGCTTGCCGCGACGCGCCCTGCGTCCCGGCAAGATCCGGCGAGCGACAAGCTTCCGGACGCGACAAGACGACGGCCGCGGCAAGGAGCTTGCCGCGGGAAACCCCCACTTCGTGCCCGCGCTCCAGCACACTTGCTAACGTGTCGCTCTAGGACTCTCCCAAGCACACGTGGCAGGAGGCCGTGCAGCTAGGGGTACGTGGTGGCAAGTGGAGATGAAGAGAAGCCCATCGTGGCAAACGGTGGCACTCCAAACGGTCACTTTTTGCACTGTTTAGGAGACTCAGACCGACATTTAATGCCCTTGTCCCCTGCCGTCAGAGTTAGGTAGGGCGCACTGTATCCACAGTAAGCGGTAGCTGCACCTACCGCATCCTTTTCCATTTTTACCCTTCTAGTCTACGTTGCCTCCTGTGGGTGACCCCTTGAGAGTATAAAAGGAGGCCCAAGCGCAACGTAGAAGGGGTTCGGCTAGTTCGGCTCATTCAACACCAGGAACACTCTCACGCTCAGTCTGGCAGCGTCCATCGCTCCTGAGCAAGAATCCAATATACATAAACAAGCAGCAGTAGGGTTTTACGCATCCATGTGGCCCGAAGCTGGGTAAAATCGCCCGCGTGCACTGCCTCGATCCGCTCTTTGTGCGCTCTCCGCCCCTCACCGGACCGAAAGGGGCCCTGTCCCCATAGTTGTTGGTGGAATCAGCACCCCCCGACATCTCTGGCGCGCCAGGTAGGGGGCGTCGAGATTGTGTGAATCCGATCCGGCGTGCACGCAAGGCTCAGCTGTTCTTCATGGTCATGGCTCCTAAGGAGCGGGTGAGTAAAAGAACGACGCCAGTGCGGCAACAGAAAAATCTAAGTCGTGCGAAACTTTAGATATTTCCTTTCTATATAAGGTTATCCGCCTCGGAGACCTTGTTCTTTGTACGGAAAACCTGTGCGCGGAGGAATCAACTCGTAGCTAGTTGCGCCCTTACTTTGTTTCGAGTCCGCTCAACAACTTAAGTGAGCTGCTAGCGCCCTTACTTTGCTTCGAGTCCGCTCAGCAACTTAAGTGAGCCGCTAGCGCCCTTACTTTGTTTCGAGTCAGCTCAACAACTTAAGCGAGCTACAACTAGTTGCGACAAGATTGCTTGTCGGTAGCAACCCCGCCAGCAGGCTGCTGAAGTTCCACACTCGGCGCTCGCGGCAAGGGTGCCTGCACCGGCAAGTTTCCCTATAAAGCGCAGGGTGGACGCACAAAGAGAGGTTGAACAGGAAGATAGCATGCGCTATTTATTTGAGATTTCTGCATAGACCTGTATGCCGAGGAGCCTTCTCGGGGCTAGTTGCGCTCCATGTTGCCTCGAGTCCGCTTGGCAACTTGTGCGGTTGCGCTAGAACCAAGAAGGTAAACCTTTCCGGGAGGCGTTGTTCCCGAATAGCCGCTAAGGGCCCGTTCCCTCAAGCACTACTGGCTGGATCGTACGCACCGGAAAGCATTCCAGCAGGCATAGGGAATATGCAGCAAAAGTAAAAATTCGCAAGCAAGTTAAGTGCACTTCAGATGCTAATCACTTGTCATGTTTAAACGCAGTCATGGCCCGGGGGCTGGCAACGCCCCTAGGGCCAATCTTTACGGCAACGATCTTGCCGGGAGCCGGTGTCAAGAACGACGAAGTTCTTCGCCATAAGCCTTTCCGGCAACGACCTTGCTGGGAGCCGGTGTCAAGAACGACGAAGTTCTTCGCCATAAGCCTTTCCGGCAATGATCTTGCCGGGAGCCGGTGTCAAGAACGACGAAGTTCTTCGCCATAAGCCTTGCCGGCAACGATCTTGTCGGGAGCCGGCGTCAAGAACGACGAAGTTCTTCGCCATAAGCCTTTCCGGCAACGACCTTGCCGGGAGCCGGTGTCAAGAACGACGAAGTTCTTCGCCATAAGCCTTTCCGGCAACGATCTTGCCGGGAGCCGGTGTCAAGAACAACGAAGTTCTTCGCCAAAAGCCTTCCTGGTGACCAGCTTGTCGGAAGCCGGCATCGAGAACGTCAAAGTTCTCTGCTGAAGATAAAAGCCTTCCTGGCGACTAGCTCGCCGGAAGCTGGCATCGAGAACGTCAAAGTTCTCTGCTGAAAATAAAAGCCTTCCTGGCAACAAGCTTGCCGGAGGCCGGCATCGAGAACGTCAAAGTTCTCTGCTGAAAACAAAAGCCTTCCTGGCGACCAGCTTGCCGGAAGCCGGCATCGAGAACGTCAAAGTTCTCTGCTGAAAATAAAAGCCTTCCTGGCAACAAGCTTGCCGGAAGCCGGCATCGAGAACGTCAAAGTTCTCTGCTGAAAACAAAAGCCTTCCTGGCAACCAGCTTGCCGGAAGCCGGCATCGAGAACGTCAAAGTTCCCTGCTGAAAACAAAAACCTTCCTGGCGACCAGCTTGCCGGAAGCCGGCATCGAGAACGTCAAAGTTCTCTGCTGAAAACAAAAGCCTTCCTGGCGACCAGCTTGCCGGAAGCCGGCATCGAGAACGTCGAAGTTCTCTGCTGAAAATAAAAGCCTTCCTGGCAACAAGCTTGCCGGAAGCCGGCATCGCTAATATCAAAGTTCTCTGCTGAAGATAAAAGCCTTCCCGGCAAGCCAGTATCGCTGGGGGCTGTGAGTGCCAGGAATCGTCCACGGCAAACCAGAGTTGCCGAGGGCTGCAATATCAGATAAGTCTTTCATCCCTCATCATGCATCCTCTTATGGACTGGGGAATGCGAAACCACGTTTCTTCCCGGAAACTGCCGTGCTCCCTCGACTCTAGGCCCTGGGGCTTGTTCTCGGGGCCAAGTTTGGTCGTAGTCGCGGCAGCAAAGGGATGAAATGAGGAGACCGCACCCACCTCGTTCCTGCCTCCGTCAAAAGCGTGAGAAAGGTCGAGCGACGTGGGAAGGCGGCAGGGTCTGTTGCCGGGAGATGAAATGTCTGTCTGAGGGATACCAAGGATTTGCTCCTTGGCGTGGGTTTAACTCGCGAGACAAATAACCCGGCAAGCATCCCCTTTTCATTAAAAAACATCCCACTCAGGTACAGTCCATAGAGGATGAAAAACATGAAAGAGAGGATTACAAGTTCTAGATACAGCTAAGGCCCAAAGGCTTACAAATTGAAAAGATAAGATGCCCGTAATCCCTTTCCTGTCCCTCTTTTCAGGAGGCAGGTCAAGGAGACGAAAAGGGCAAAAGGAGTGCCTAGGCGAGCTACGGGTGCCAGAAGACACCAAGGGAACATCCCGAGGGCCGTCCGAAGGCTGGATGGCGACGGTGGCGCTGGAAGCGGGGCTCAAAGACGGGGCGGCAGGGCGTCAGCACACTGTCGAGGGCACCACGCCCTCGTACTCCGACCTGACGGCCTTGTCGCCAGCCCTCTTCCCCTTCCGCAGCCCCCCTACGCCAGCCGCCCAAGGAGAAGACCCCGGGGAGTTCAAGAAGCCGGCGACGCGGATGATGGGGTCGCCGATGCCGCTCAAAGCGGCGCCCGACGCCTAGTCGGACCCGCTACCCCGCCGCCCGCTACCCTCGTCGTCGCTGTCGCTCCCCTCCTCGTCGCTCTCGCTCGAGGAGGAGCCTTCGCTGTCGGAGGAGCTGTCCACGCAGCACTTCGCCCGAGTGCCGAAGCACCCGAAGGCCTTGACGGAGAGGAGATCGCCCTCCACCAACTTAAAATGGACGGTAAACCCCTCCGTCAAGCTGTGGATGCGGGCGAACGTCTTCCACCCTTGATCAAGATACATCACATTAGGGGCTGGGAATGCAACGCAGACTCGCGTGCCGCTGATCCCACAGCCCCTCATGTGCAGTCTCAGCATCTCGGGCGGGTCCAACTCCATCACGCGCGCAAACGGAGCTGGAAGCCGGAGGCGACGACGAGGCGCCCGGCGCAGTCTGACGAAGAACTCGCAAGGGTCGTCCCCTATATGGACCGCCGTGGGGGGAGGAGCCGCTGGCGGAGGTGAAGCTGATGCGCCGCCCCGTCCGCCTCTTCCCCGAGCGCCTCGACCTCGTCCTCGACCTCGTCCGTGACCTTGCCCCCTCCCTCTTCCCCTTATAGCTGGCTCTGCCACCACGGGTGCGGAAGAGGGAGAGATGCGCTGTCTGGCGGCGACCCTCGCCACCACCGATGAAGGGCCTGTGTTCCCTTTCTCCATGGCAGATGAGAGAAAGGGGAGCAGAAGCTGAAGAAAGGAGAAGATGAGAGAGTGCGGATTTCTGTGCTCCCATCCCGCTCTTTATAAAGGAGCGAGGTGGGGGCTCGGCCACCCTGCTCAGCGAATCAAGGCACGGGAAGGGCAGGGAGTCGGGGCCAACCCGCTCGCGACGGCCCAGTTTCCCACTCCACCGCCCGTGACCCCAAGCGCATGGGAGCCGCGTGGCGGGGATGCAGAACCAAGGCGACAGATGAGGCAGCCTCGCTCCACCCCATGAACGCGGAGAGCGGGCGTCCCGAAAGCTGCGCACCGGCCCCGTCCAGTAAATGCACCACGCCCCCACACCTACCTCCATTTAAGGAGGAGGGCGTGAACCGTCCCCATCACTGTGGCCTGACGCATGGTCGGGAGGCTTAGCCCCACGCACGCCACCCACGATCTCACCCACGACGCCGCGTTTAACGCGTGCCATTCTGGGCGTGCGCGGTGGGGGCGGAGAGATATGCGGTGTGACCTAGGCCGCGCGTGCCCGTGCACTGTTTTGGGCCTGCCCCAACAGCGCTCGGCACCGTGTATGGCCCAGGCCCGGGGGCTCCTGTCGGTGTACTAGAGTAGGGGTACCCTATTACCCCGAACTCGTGCACGGGCAGTTGCAGCGCCCCGCGGCAAGGCTTGCCGGGTGACCGCCAGGACCCTCCGTGGTTCCCTTGAAGACCATTCAAGAACAAAGTACTCAAACCAAGGCCCCGGCAAGAGGAGCTTGCCGGGAAGGCCAACCAAGGCCCCGGCAAGAGGAGCTTGCTGGGAAGAGACGAGACCCCGGCAAGAGGAGCTTGCCGGGAAGGCCAGTCAAGGCATACCAAGAAAGCTTGCCGCGATGCGCCCTGCGTCCCGGCAAGATCCGGCGAGTGACAAGCTTCCGGACGCGACAAGACGACGGCCGCGGCAAGGAGCTTGCCGCGGGAAACCCCCACTTCGTGCCCGCGCTCCAGCACACTTGCTAACGTGTCGCTCTAGGACTGTCCCAAGCACACGTGGCAGGAGGCCGTGCAGCTAGGGGTACATGGTGGCAAGTGGAGATGAAGAGAAGCCCATCGTGGCAAACGGTGGCGTTCCAAACGGTCACTTTTTGCACTGTTTAGGAGACTCAGATAGGCATTTAATGCCCTTGTCCCCTGCCGTCAGAGTTAGGTAGGGCGCACTGTATCCACAGTAAGCGGTAGCTGCACCTACCGCATCCTTTTCCATTTTTACCCTTCTAGTCTACGTTGCCACCTGTGGGTGACCCCTTGAGAGTATAAAAGGAGGCCCAAGCGCAATGTAGAAGGGGTTCGGCCAGTTCGGCTCATTCAACACCAGGAACACTCTCACGCTCAGTCTGGCAGCGTCCATCGCTCCTGAGCAAGAATCCAATATACATAAACAAGCAGCAGTAGGGTTTTACGCATCCGTGCGGCCCGAAGCTGGGTAAAATCGCCCGCGTGCACTGCCTCGATCCGCTCTTTGTGCGCTCTCCGCCCCTCACCGAACCGAAAGGGGCCCTGTCCCCATAGGTGTTGGTGGAATTAGCACCCCCCGACAAAGAGCCTTGCCGGGAGTAAGCAATTCGAGGAAATTGTACGCAAGCAAGGAAGGCACCGGAAGAAGCAAGGTGTTGGTTTTGAACGAAAGTTCAATGCCAATGGAGTTGAGTGGGAAGAAGATCAATACCCCAAGACGAAGTTTGTTCCTCAACAAGAGAAGTATGATCCTACTTACTTCAAAGGGACACAAGCTCAAGATGATCTTCCACCACAAGACGACAAGCAAAAAGGCAAGGATAAGCTTCAAGACGAAATTGATGCATTTGAAGAAGCACCCAAGGCCTTGGTCATGTGGGTTCCCAAGACTACATCAAGTTCTACTTCATCAAGTACGACTACAACTCCAAGGATTCCCATCAAGATGATGTGGATCCCGAAGAAGAAGAATTAGAGAGTTCTTGAGGGTGACTCTGCCAACATACTTCACTCTTATCATTTTGGCAAAAACAAGTGCAATCAACTTCCACATCTTGCACTAGTTCAAGGAGTCACAAACCCTCTTGTTGGTAAGACAAGGGACAAGGTAACATAATGATATCATAGACATCATCTTGTGTGTGCATCACTCTATGTCTATGGATATCCTTGTTTGTTGCTTGTGGGACTAACCCGTGTAGGTATTGAAAGTGCAACTCACTCCAAAGGATTCCTCCAAATGATCTACATCAACATTGAGCATCCACATCTTCAACACCTACATGAAGTCATCATCTACAAAACCCAAGGTTAGTTCATCCCTCTTAGGGGGGATCTCACATCTAGGGGGAGCTTTACTCTAAAATTGAGCTAAAGAAACTCTAATGGTGTGAACACAACAACACTTTATGTAAAAGTGGTAACCCCACTTGTGCTTAAACAATGAGTATGACCTATGAACAAATGTTCTCATTTGACTCATAAGTCAATATACTCATATATACATGACCTAGTCATCGCCAATTGCTTGATACATGCTAGAATTGGTTGTGCATGCTTTGCCACATATTGCATTTGCCATTTTATTGTGTGAGCATGTCGGTTGCATGATTTACTCATTCAAGAACATCCACTTGTTGTTTTGATTGTTTGGCTCCTTTTTCTTTTGCCAAGTGGATGGACAAGAATGCCTAAGAACCTTCTCTAGCTATCTATGCTTTTTCTCATCTCAAACTCTATTCATGCTACATCACGAAGTTTGATCAAGTCAGATTCGAACCACTCTGTGTGAGGAGCACTCAGAGTCCCCGATTCGTCATAGACTTAAACTTCCAAAACTTCTTTGTGTGTTTCGGTCTGACCGATTCATCCATTTCGGTCATACCGAGATCACTAAGTCGATCTAGGTTTTCAATCTCGGTGCAACCAATTTGAACTTTTCGGTCACACCGAGTTTCAGTAACTGCTTGCAGTTATGAATCTCGGTGCCACCAAGTTGTTCCACTCGGTCACACCGACAGGGTCAGTCTATATATATCCCCGGGCCAAAATTTGGAAAATTTTCTGAACCCCTTCGCCCGCGCTCAGTCTGCTCTACCTCCCTGGGTCTCCGGATCGTCCTCCTCATTGCTAGCTGCCTCCCGCTGCTGGTCTCCACCGCCGTCAATGGGAATCGTCTCCGCCGTTGCCGCCGTAGCAAGTCCATCGCCACACTTAGGGTATGGACTTGATCCTTGTGCTAATCTCACTTTGATCCCTAGCACAATGTTTTTCCATGTATCTTGCCACGATTGAGATCACTCTATCCAGCGAAATCACTCCGTAGTTTAGTTGTGGATTGAAAATTTAGGGTTAGGTTTCCGCCGAAATCATCTCAGACCGGCCGAGTTGTTGAAATCGGTTCCACCGATTTGGCTACGGCCATTGCACATGTGATTCTCGGTCTGACCGAGAATTGCAAATCGGTGTGACCGAGTACAATTCTTTGTGAAACCCTAGCAGTCTTGATGCCACCGAACTGTGACTCAGTCTGACCGAGTTCACTAGTTTAGGTTACAAAAGCTGCTTCGGTATCACCAAGTTTTCAAATCAGTAGATCTGAAATGCTTTCTATGGAAAACTAAAACTAAGTTTTTGACTCATTCTTTTGCAAAAACCTCTGTACTTTGTGATGCTCATCCAATCTATCTCATCTATATCTATTCACAGGGTCTACTGTCAGTGTTTGCATCATGTCAGATCAGAGTGACAGTCAGAACAAGTCTGAGGAGCAAGTGAACATGAGTGAGGGCACTAGTCTAAGGCAGCCACCAGGACCAGAAAGAAGAGAACCTCAGATTCTGAGGATGAGGACTATGTGGTTGTTGAGGAAGTGACCACCTCAAAGAGGAAAGTTCTGAAAAAGGAATATGGCACTTCTGCTGCCACTAAGACAGGAATGAAGCAAAAGGTTCCTGCCAAGAGAGTTCCCATGTCGAAATCCGGAACATCCACTCAAGAGACTATGGGATTTGCACCCAAAGAACAGGTTGTGGCAGAAAAGAAAACGAAGGAAAGGGTCAAGAAGACCACTGCCAGAGTGCTTGGCAGATCTTCAATAATAAAAGATTCTGAAGAAGAGGAAGAGGAAGAGGATGCAGCAACAGCACCCAAAGCTCAAAAGCTTATGGGAGATGTTATAAGGGCAGGGGCTGCTCCATCTAAGCCTAAGACTGCTCGTAAGACTGTTGCTCCAACTCCAAAGCCAAAACCCAAGAGGAGCACCAGGAAGATCCCTGCTGAGGAGAAGAAGAAGGCCCCAGTGCCTCAAGCTGCCGAAGAAGAAGATGATTCTGTCGTTTTGAGGAAGTTGAAGCCCAAAATTCCAGATCACAATGATGCTCACCCAGTTGCAGAGAACATAATCAGGAAGGATTCAGGTTTAAGGCTATGGAGAGAGTCTGATCCATATGCCACTAGGAGAAGGACTGTTGTGGACTACATGTTCCATACAAAGGAACAACAGGACTTCTATGAGACCATTTTACTTGACAAGAAGCCCATAGTGTGTGACATGAGATGGGCTGATCGGAAATTCATTGAGGAAAATGAAGATCACTTCCCTGGTGTATATGACAGCTTCAAGGCATGTAGAGTCGATGAGTTTGTGGCTTAGAAGCTCACAAAGTGGAATGATGAGCTTATTATGCAGTTCTACTCCACAACTCATTTCTACCCAGATGGAAGGATTGTCTGGATGTCTGAAGGTACTAGTCAATGGTTGAAGAATGGGCAAAATTGATCAATGCTCCTGAGGAGAATGAAGATGACTTGGATGTCTATGCCAAGAAGAAGAAGGATCACGACACCATGGCACATATGTACAAAGAGATCCTAGATGCTGCTCTTGAGACACACAAGTTTGGATCAGTACATTACCTTCTGTCAGGTTTGCCAACAATCAACTAGATCCTCAGACACACTCTTCTGCCAAAGTCAGGTGATCACAAGATGATCAGAGGCCATGCAATTAACCTGCTTCACATATTTGATCTGCCTCAAAAGTTCAAAGTCATGAACCTAATTGTGGAAACCATAAAGAGAATAGCTGCAGATCAGAAGAGAAGTTGTGGGTATGCCCCACAGATCCAGGAGCTAATCAACTCCAAGATGGGCACTGGCACATATCTCTTGGACAAGGAACACATGCCCATCTACCTAGACTTTGAGGACAACATTGTGGTGATGAATGAAAATGAACCATCTTCTGTGCACGCACAAGCAAAGAGGGAGAAGGAAAGGACTGAAAAGGCTGCAAAGATGCCAACCATTGATGAGGCATCTCAGTATCTTCTGAAGAGCAAGCAAGATCAGCTTGGCTACTTGATTGCGTCCACTCTGAGGATTGAGAAGGGATTGGCCACCCTGACTCAAAACCAGGAGAGCTTGGAGAGGATCATGGAGCAGAAGTTCTATGATTTAGATGTGAAGGTCACTGAGATCCAGTCAGTTGTTGAGCAACTTTAGGATGAAGTGCAGGAGAAGAAGGGCAAGTCTACCACTGATGCTTTTGCTAGAGTGCCTAGAGGACAACGATCTGCTGTAGTGCCTGTTACAGACACCAGAGCAACATATGCACCAGCTATAGCTTCAGTTCCACCAGCTCCAGCACCCACTCCACTAGCTCCATCTACATCAACTGATGCCTTCGTCCTTGGAGTTTTATCTACACCACCACCTGAAGACCAAGCCTGGGAGTCGATCTAGCACTATGCATTTTTATGAACTTCTTGGTAACTTGTTGCCAAAGGGGAGAAAATGTATAGATCATAGGCTTCGAGAGAGAGTGTTGCTTTTTGTTTTCTCTTATTGTTTGGTGGTTGAAATTTGTTTATTTGCTTGTTTGAGATACTTTATGCTTTTGTGTGATACTTGGATGATCATGTGTTTGATCATATGCTACCTTAATGCTTGTGGATGACATTATCCTTTTTATATCCCCACTGTCGGAGTAAATGACCACGGGTAGCCTAGCCGGCTTCCCCTGGCACTTCAGAAAAATTATAGGCCGATCAAGCCTCCAAGCGTCCAAGACATGGGGCCGCCTTCCCCCAGCCGGTTGCCTCTCAAGCCGGCTGCGCAAAGGCGGCCCAGCCCTGAAATCCTTGAGAAACAAGACCACAAGAAGGCCGACTTCTAGAAGCCGGCCATGAAAAGGCCGACTCCCAGGAGCCGGCCACTCAGTAGGCGGCTAAGATCTTGCCCTCAGAGTCTGCACCCACATAACGGTGACAAGACGGGCGTGGCTACAGTAAAGCCTGCCACCCCCGAATCCCGGCGCACACATGGCCACAGTGCACCGTATGGGGCGACCATCACCCGCCCGGCGCGGCACTGTTGCCACGATGATCGTGACGTCACCCATGGCGAGCGGTCAGTATGACCCGTGGGTGGCGGGCCCCCTCGGTCAGGGAGATCCCAAAGGCGGCCAAGCTTCCCACAGGCGACCAAGGGTATGGCCGGCTTCCAATAGCCGGCCAGCTCTCTCCCTCCAAGGAGGTGCTTCATTAAGGAGACAAGAGAAGGTAAGGCTACAGTGATGAGCCGCCTCGCGGCGGCACTGTAGCCATGCTTACCACGACCAAGCCATCGTCACCAGGGGCAAGGTAACAGTAACCAGCCCCCGATAGGACCCCCAAGCGGTGGGGCCGGCCTGTCGACCAAAGGGTCGGCAGCCGGCGGGCCCACCAGTCGGCGGGCCCCACCAGTCGGTGGAGAAGCCGGCGGGTGTAGACACAGACGGCCAGGGCCCGCGCCCAACCGGATTACCATTGTACCCCTGGGGGGTAGGCCTATATAAACCCCCCCAGGATTCCCATGCAGGGGGATCGCTCTTTGGATAGTTTTTAGACACCACAAGGAGAAGAGGAGCGGGCTGGCCTGGCCCTCCTTCATCCTTTCACCGAACAGCTCAAGGAGCATTCTGTAGCTACCCATCGAGCTAGTGATCATGCGGAGACCCCACAGAGCAGCATTAGGGGTGTTATCTCCACAGAGAGCCCTGAAGCTGGGTAAGATTCACCGACGTGCATGTCTTCGGCTTACCCCGTTTCCAGGCACCGGCGATGTTTTATTGGCTCCCACAATGATAAGCCATCCTTTGGCATATGTCGCACCAACCACCCAACATTTGGCGCCCACCATGGGGCCAGGTGCACCGTCGTCCGGAGACCTGTTCTGGACGGGAACCCTCTTCCTTCCCAATGTGCGTAGCTAGCCCGGCTCGCCCGATGGCGCTTGCCCTGACGCGTTGCAAGACGTCGCCGACGCCTGCGCGGCAAGTTGCCTCGCCGATCTTCTTGGCGAGGCCCGCATCTTCGACGAGCCCGCATCCGATGCGGGCACAGACTACCCCGAGAGCCACCTCGTCAGCCGCCTCGACCAACTCCACGTCTCCGGCGAGCTTGCCGCAGACTTGGAGTCGGTTGGCTCCACCGACCCGATGCTTGTCGACTCCGACATGGCATCCCTTGACGCCTTCCCCACCAACGTGATGGTCATCAACGACCCTCTTCCTCGAGCTGACAGCAGCGGCAGTGCCATCACCGAGGTACTGGTCATCAGCCATGGCGCCCCCTCAGGCGAAAATGCCCATGACGCTCTGCAAACGGTGCTGCACGACTTGTCCGTCCCCGTCCCGGCCGACGCGGATGGCAAGACATTGGAGGCGCGCCGCCTCGCCCTCGTTGCGGAGGGCCAGAAGCTCGCCAACATGAGATGCCTCACCGAGGCTCACCAACATGAGGTCGACCGTGCCGCCTTCGGCACACCGCCTCTCGACGGGCCGAGCCGCGTCGGCATCATTAAGAAACATGGCGCGGCTATCGCCGACATGCTGGGAGCAGACCGCCCTGTCTATACCACGCCTCTCGAGAACTTGCGCGCCGCCCAGGCGGCCGCAGACGAGTTGAATGGGCTGGGGCCTGACGAGCTCCCCTACATGACCAGACGCATCCAGAAACTTATCAACGCGGCCACGACGTGGCACGAAGCCGGCGTCCGCGCCGAGAGCACGGCGCGACGTCCCGAACCCCGACCACGGGCAACACCCGCGCAAGAAAAGAAAAAGATCCGGCTGCCAGCCGCATCCGGACTCGAATCTCCATCGAGCGTGACGCAGAGGGCCGCCCTCGAGCCGTAGAGTGGCGGGGCAACCCCCCTCCTCCTCTGCCTCATGGGGAGAGATACCCTACCCCGCTGGCTGTCACGCATCCGACTCTCAGCGGCCGGCTGGATCGCCGCGAAGGAGTCGACGGGAATGATGCCCGCCACCGGATCGACCGCCTTGCGCGATCCCTGGCCCTGGAAGAAGAAGATGATGTCGGCCCATCTTTCTTCGGCCCCCGCATCCGCGACGAGCCCTTCCCCAAAGGGTTCTTGCTCCCAAGAGACACGCCCAAGTACAACGGCTCCGTGAAGCCGGAAGATTGGTTGATCGACTACTCCACCGCGGTTAGCATCGCAAACGGCAATAGGCGTGTTGCCGTAAAATATGTGCCCCTCATGCTCCATGGCACGGCGTGCACCTGGCTCAACAGCCTCAAGCCTTACAGTGTCAAAAGCTGGCTAGACTTCACTGAAGCCTTCATACACAACTTCAGCAGCACCTACAAGCGGGCTCCCAAGCTCCGACAGCTCTCCTTGTGTGTCCAAGGGCCCAACGAATCGACTTGCGACTACCTGACGCGTTGGGCTGAGCTCCGCAATTCCTGCGAGGGAGTGCATGAGGTTCAAGCTATAGAGTACTTCACCGCCGGGTGCCGAGAAGGCACCCTCCTCAAGCACCGACTCCTCTGCGACGAGCCGACTACGCTTGACGAGCTGCTGGTCATAGCCGACAAATATGCCACGGGCGATTCCTGGATGAAGACCGAGCTCCGAGTAGACGCCTCCGCGAAGGTGCTCGCTCCATGTCCCAAGACGCCGGCTGGACAGTCCGGCCGACGCCCGTACTAGAACGACCACAAGCGCAAGGCTCCCCTGCCACCTTCCGCGAGTCGGCAGGTGGCCACAGTCGAAGACGAACAACTCGAAGGGTGGCTCGCACCCTAGAAGCAAAAGGCTTTCTCCTACGAGCAAGCACTTGATGCCCCCTGCAAGTTTCATAGCGGCGCAAAGCCTTCAAACCACACGACCAGAAAATGCCATTGGCTCACACGGATTTCCAAGGGTGAGGGGATGGCGCCACCTCCACCTGTTGGTCAGCCGCCTCCGGCTCCTCCGCAGCCGGCCGCTCGACCAGCGGTCGGGGCAGTTCAAGACGAGTACCCCGACGAGCATGCCGCCTACGTTGTCTTTACAAGCCAGCCAGAAGATCAGCGTAGCCGACGCCGACAAAACCAAGAAGTCAACGCAGTCGCCTCCAATAACCCAAAGTTCATGCACTGGTCAGAAAGGCCTATTAGCTGGAGCCGGACAGATCACCTAGAGGTGATGCCGTCTCCCGGCTCTTACACATTGGTTCTGGACGCCACCGTCGCTACGAAAAGGCGAGCCGCCCGTTTCTCCCGTGTGCTGATAGATGGTGGGAGCAGCATCAATATCCTATACCGTGACACCATGGAGAAGCTGAGCATCAAGACAAAGCAGCTCATGCCCAGTTGGACTGTGTTCCATGGCATCATACCCGGCTTGTCCTGCTCCCCAATCGTCAAGATCAAGATAGATGTCCTCTTCGGGGACAAGGATCATTTCCGCCAAGAGGCGGTGTGGTTTGAAGTGGTGGATCTAGAGAGCCCTTACCATGCGTTGCTTGGCCGACCTGCCCTGGCCAAGTTCATGGCTGTACCCCATTATGCCTACCTCAATATGAAGATACCAAGTTCCAAGGGCATCATCACCATAGCTGGAGACTACAAGAAATCCTCTGAGTGCGCGGCTGCCAGTAGCCGGCTGGCCGAGTCCCTTGTAATTGTTGAAGAGAAGAAGACACTGGACCGATTCGTGGCCATGGCCGGCAAGCAGCCGGCCCTGTCCCCCAACCCCAAGGAATGTGGTGCCCAAGGTTCTTTTCAGCCGGCGAAAGAAACATAGAGGGTACCTCTAGACCCAGATCACCCAGAAAGGTTTGCCACCATCGGGGCAAACCTGGACATCAAATAGGAAGGCGAGCTCGCCGATTTCCTCCATGAGAATCGGGACATTTTCGCATGGTCCCCCAAGGACATGCCGGGTGTGCCGAACGAATTCGCCGAGCACAAGCTACATGTCCGAGAAGGTGCGAAACCAGTCAAACAGCCTCTCCGCCAACTATCGGATGAGAAGAGAAGGATTGTAGGAGAAGAGATAGCCCGGCTTCTGGCAGCCGGCTTCATTATGGAAGTTTTCTTCCCAGAGTGGCTTGCCAATCTGGTCCTCGTGCTGAAGAAAAATAACAAGTGGCGCATGTGTATAGACTACACTAGCCTTAACAAGGCTTGCCCCAAAGATCCCTTCGCCTTGGCAAGGATTGATCAAGTAATAGACTCCACAGCCGGATGCGAGCTGTTGAGCTTCTTGGATGCTTACTCAGGCTACCACCAGATAAAGTTGGATCCAGCCGACCGCCTGAAAACCGCCTTCATCAAACCATTTGGAGCCTTCTGCTACCTGACTATGACATGCAGCTTGACAAATGCCGGTGCCACTTTTCAGCGTTGCATCCAGAAATGCCTCCTCAAGCAGCTCGGCTGAAATGCCCACGTCTATGAAGACGATATTGTAGTGAAGACGGAGAAGCGTGGCACCTTGCTGGAAGACCTTAGAGAAACATTTGAAAACTTACGCCAATTCCAAATCAAGCTCAACCCCGAGAAATGCGTGTTAGGAGTACCAGCCGGCCAGCTCCTAGGCTTCCTGGTCTCCGAACGCGGCATCGAGTGCAACCCAATGAAGATCAAGGCCATAGAGAGAATGGAGATTCCCACCAAGCTGCGGGATGTCCAGAAGTTCACCGGATACTTGGCTTCCCTGAACCGCTTCATCAGCCGGCTCGGAGAGAAAGCCCTCCCCCTCTATCGACTCATGAAGAAGTCCACTCATTTCGAGTGGAACGACCAGGTGGACCAAGCCTTCCACGAGCTAAAGAAGATGCTGACCACGCCGCTTGTCTTGGTGGCACCGGCTGAAAATTAGCCCATGCTCCTTTACATTGCCGCTACTAGCCGGGTGGTCAGCACTGTCATCGTAGTCCAGCACCCAGAAGAAGGCCGGGCTCAGCCGGTTCAGAGGCCGGTGTATTATTTAAGCGAAGTCTTATCCACCTTGAAACAGAACTACCCACACTACCAGAAGATGTGCTACGATGTGTATTTCGCTTCCAAGAAGCTCAAGCCCTATTTTCAAGAGCACCCCATCACGGTCGTATGTACTGCCCCGCTCGCCGAGATCATAGGCAGCCGGGATGCATCCGGCCAAGTGGCCAAATGGGCCATTGAGCTGGCCCCCTACACGATCTTCTACCAGCCCCGCACCGCTATTAAGTCCCAGGCGCTGGCCGACTTCCTTGTCGATTGGGCCGAAACCCAATACCTGCCACCGGCTCCCGACTCCACTCACTGGCGGATGCACTTCGATGGGTCCAAGATGCACACCGGCTTGGGAGCCGGCATCGTCCTCACCTCTCCCAAGGGCGACAAGCTCAAGTATACATTGCAAATTCATTTTGCCGCCTCCAATAATGTGGCCGAGTACGAGCCGCTCATACACGGGCTCCGGCTAGCCAAAGAGCTCGGCATCCGCTAGATTTTGCGCTATGGCGACTCGGATTTGGTGGTCCAACAGTCATCCGGTGACTGGGACGCCAAAGACGCAAACATGGCGAGCTATCGTTTCCTCGTCCAGCAAATCAGTGGATATTTTGAAGGATGTGAGTTCCTTCATGTACCACGTGCCGACAACATGCAAGCAGATGCCCTGGCACGAGTAGGATCCACCCGGCAAGCCATACCAGCCGGCGTTTCTCTCCACCGCCTCCTCAAGTCGTCTATCAAGCCGTCTCCAGAATCTGATTCCATCTTCATGCCGCTTGACCCCAACGCAGTCGGATCCGACTTGGGAAACCAAGAAGGTGGCGCGGGGACTCCAACAGGCGGCCCGGGGACTGCCATAGTCGCACCCGGCCCGGGGAATTCGGAACTCGGCCCGGGGGCTATTGCAGCCGGCCCGGGGACTACATCAACACAACAGGCGATGGCCGACTCCGACTCCAACTCTTCACCACCCAGCCCACCCGCCCCTATCACAGTGGCAGTCCTGACAATAGAAGAAGTCACAGCTCCATCATGGGCCCAGCCCATCCTCAACTTCTTAGTAAATAGAGAGCTGCCAACCGACGAGATCTCGGCAAGACAAGTTCAAATCCGAGCCGGAGCCTACACAATCGTCAGCCGAGAGCTTGTTAGGCGCAGCATCATTGGAGTCTTCCAGCGCTTCGTCGAACTAGAGAAGGGCATAGCAATCCTCAGGGACATCCACCAAGGCGAATGCGGCCACCACGCAGCCTCAAGATCACTCGTCGCCAAGGCTTTTCGCCATGGATTTTTCTGGCCGACTGCTTTGGAAGATGCCAAGGAACTAGTCAAACACTGCAAAGGGTGCCAAGTTTTCAGCTCCAAGCAACACCTGCCGGCTTCTGCAATCAAGACCATCCCCCTCACCTAGCCCTTTGCCGTCTGGGGGCTGGACATGGTGGGCCCGTTCAAGACGGCACGCGGCGGCATGACGCATCTGCTCGTCGCTGTGGACAAATTTACCAAGTGGATTGAGGAAAAGCCAATCAAGAAGCTGAATGGGCCGACTGCCGTCACCTTCATCGCACATGTTACAACCCGGTATGGCATACCGCATAGCATCATCACTGACAACGGCACAAATTTTGCAAAGGGAGCACTGGCACATTTCTGCGCAACATGCGGCATCTGGCTGGACCTAGCGTCCGTTGCCCACCCGCTGTCAAATGGCCAGGTCGAGCGAGCAAACGGCCTCATCCTCTCCGGCATCAAGCCCCGACTGGTCGTGCCACTGGAGCGTTCGGCCGGCTGTTGGCTCGACGAGCTGCCGGCCGTCCTCTGGAGTTTGCGCACTACCCCAAACAAGTCGACCGACTTCACCCCTTTCTTCCTTGTATATGGTGCCGAGGATATCATCCCAACTGACATCGAGTTTGACTCGCCTCGGGTCACCATGTACACGGAGGCGGAAGCCAAGGAAGCACGAGAAGACAACGTTGACCTGCTGGAAGAAGGCCGGCTGTTAGCTCTCAGTCGGTCCGCCATCTATCAGCAGGGTCTACGTCGCTACCATAGCCGGAAGGTCAAGCCAAGATCTTTCCAAGAGGGCGATCTTGTCCTTCGGCTGATCCAACGAACAGCCGGCCAGCACAAGCTCTCGGCCCCTTGGGAGGGCCCCTTCATCATCAGCAGAGCTTTAGGCAATGACTCCTACTACCTAATCGACGCGCAGAAGCCGAAGGCACACAAGAGAGACGATTCCGGCAAGGAGTCGGAACGACCATGGAACGCCAATCTCCTCTCAAGATTTTACAGTTAAAAAACAGTACGTAGCACGCTACCTTTTGTACTAAGTACGAGACAAGGGGTGCCCCGAGGAGCGCTCGGGGACTACCCTATTTTATCTATGAAAGACGAGTATCACGCATACGATTATGTTACTACACTTGCTTTCTTCGTCCGGCACCGGGTTCGACCAGTCGGCCTGGGCACTCGCCGCCTCAAGTTATATCTGAAGTTCCACCTGCAGTCAGACAAGTAGTGTCCGGCACCCAAGCCCCTTCTTGCCAAAAAGTCATAGCTCGAAGAACCGACTGTCCGACTTGCAAGAGCCAAGGGCAGGAAAGGATGCCCACGCAAAAAACGGCTAAGGACCAACGAACTTATATAACGCGAGCCGGCCTCCCACCCGCCAGCCGGCTACCAGTGTAGCCGGCTGGCCGGCTTCTCGTTCACCTTGCTGCAATCTGAGAAAGCTCGAGTACTTGCCTTCCCAAAACGACCAAGTCCTTCTCCGGCCATAGACTGCAGAGCAGCTGTTCGGCTGGGAAGGCGGCAGCCAAGGGAAGGCGGCAAAGGAAAAATCCAAAGGATAAAAAGCAAACATAAACGGAAGCCAAACACATGCATAATATTTACACAAAAGACCTTCGAAAGGCCATCATTCAACATAGTCTGAATACACCCCCAGTGGGTGGAACTGCGCAAATTTAAAGATTGTTCAAAGAAGTAACAAGCAGGAAAGCTAGGACGGCGGATCAAGCCAGGGGAACAACAGGCGAGTTGGGAAGGTTGGTGGAGTCGGCAGTGCCGGCTGGAGGAGTGATCGGCTGGCGAGTCCCGGCATCGTTGCTAGAGGCACGATCAGGCTGAGGCGGGCTGGTCGCTTCACCATCCGGCGCAGCGCCTTCGTCATCCTCTCCCTCTTCCCCTTCACCCTCATCACTGGAGGCAATCTCCTCCGCCGAGTCCTCACCTTCGGTCGGGTTCAGCCCGAACCACTCCTCCGGCTGAGCGACGCCGGCGTCATCCACCTTAGGAGCAAAGGCGTTGGTATCGGTATACTCGACGATCGCCGAGGCGCGCTGGATGATAGCCGGTCGCACCGCCTCCAGCTCCTCGTCAGCCTCCTGCCGCCAGGTGCTCAGTTGGTCCAAGTTCAGCAAAGGATACCAAGCTCGGACGAACTCCAGAGCCCGCCCAGCGCCGAACCGGGCCGCTGACGCCTTCCAAGCCTCGAAGCGGCTGACTGCGACCTCCAGCCAATCGGCGGTCCGACTTGGGGTGCGCGGAATCACCTCGCCAGGCCAGAGGGCGGCCAGCACTTGCGCCCCGGCACGCTGAAGACGGCGGTGCATGCGGTGGGCCGGCTGCAGGCGGGCTTGAAGCCCTAGAAGCTGCTCCTCAAGTGACCGGCTGGCATTCGGCGCGACCTCGGCCCCCGCCTGCCTTCACGCGTCGCGGTAGGCCTCGATGGCTTGGGTGGCGGCGGCAGAGTAGCCGGGACAGTAATCTGCACAAAGAGAAAGGCAGTGGCACAAAGTCAAAAAAATGATTCAGATAGTAGGAGGCAGGCAAGAAAGGAAAGAAGAAGACAGCCTACGGTCAATCAAGTCTTCCACCCGGCTGTAGCCTTGGCTCAGCGCCTGCCTCATCTCAGCCTAGTTTGCCGCCTCAGTCTCATATTCGGCTTTGAGGGAGGCCTCGCTGTCCTGCGCCGCCTTCAGGGCCGCCTTGCGGCTCTCCTCCTGGTCGGCCAGCCTCTTGGCCAGGCGGTCACGCTCTTGAGCCAGGGCGGCGCACTCGGCCTCCTTGGCACGAAGGGCGGTCTGGGCTCCGCTCAGCTAGCTCCTCAAGTCAGCATTGGCCCCTACAAATATAAAGAAAGAAGTCGTTAGGAAAAGATCCGACCCGACTACTCGGTAGTCGGCCCTAATCTCGGGGACTACACCCAGTGGGTGCGCTGACGCGCCCCCACTTAAAAGAAAAACGAAGCACTTACTCCGGCTCTCGGTCAGATCAGTTGCTTTCTGATTCAACTCCTGGGCCTGGGAGTTGAAGGCAGCCGCGCGGAGGTTGTGGTACTCCTGCAGAGAAGGCAAGGGATGCGAGTAAGAACAAGATGGCAATCAAGCTTTCCAATATGTTCCAAGCCGCCTGCTCAGCAGCCGGCTCGGAACTCGGGGACTACACCCAGTGGGTGCGCTGACGCGCCCCCACGGAAGAAATTAAAAGCAATCGACAAGGAGCAGGAGGACTCACCCGAATAACCGACCGCGTCGTGAGAAACTCCTGGGTGTACTGCTTCAGCGCGGTGGCTTGGGCCTGAAGCCAGTTCCGGACGTCCTGTGCGGCCACATTCAGCACGGCTGTCCTGCCGCCCGGCGTCCACCCGGACGAGCTATCGCTGGCCGCTTCTAGGTCCTAGGCCGACGAGCCGGCGTCCACGGTCTTCTACGCATCCGGCGCCAAAGTCGCCTTCCCCCGCGCGCCGGCGAAGCGGTGACGAGATCACAAGATCCCCTCCCACGGTCGGCTCGCCCCCAGCCGGCTGTGCTGGCGGCACTTCAGGCCAGCCTCCTCGGCCCGCTCCAGTCGGCGGCGATGGCTCCGCCTCCCTCTCCATCTCTGGCTGGCCGCGACCGGCCTCCTCCAACAGGGGCACAGGGGTGTCGGGAGCTGCGGCATGGAGGGGAATGACGAACTGCGGAGGCTGGTTCTGCAGGGCCTCCGCCTCCCTCTCCGCGTCTGCGGCCTCCACCTGGGCCTTGGCGGCCGTGATGGCACGCGCCTCCGCCGACTTCTGCTCCGCCTCTCGAGCCGCCCTCCGCTCCTCCGTGTCCCGCTCCTCCTGCACTTCCCGAGCGTTCCGCTCCGTCGCCTCTAGCAGGTCGGCGCGGGGATCTACCCGGCGCGAGCTTGAAGACGCTCCTACGGCTCCGACTATGGAGGCGGCCGAGACTCGCCCAAGGGAAAGAGGGGCCCTGTTTGATAAATCAAGAAAAAGGGTTTGGAAAAACATCAACCGAAGAAGAAGAAAAAAGAAAGGCATGAGAACAGCGACACTTACGCTGAGACCGCCTGCCGCCTTGTCCCACTTGGTCGCCGCCGTGGTACTCTTGAGCTTCTTCGACCGACTGCCGAAGTGGATCGACGCGGCCCGGTGCTTCTGTGCGCCGCCATGGGCAGTCGGCCCGGCGGATGGGCCCGCACCATGGTGATCGGGCGCCGGTCGGCGGCGCGTAATGACTTCGGCCTCGTCGTCATCTGGCCAGTCCTCAAAGCCGGCCCCGAGCCCGGACTTTCCTGCGTCGCCGCCTTCCCCTGCGACGTCGTCCTCCATGGCGGCCGCCCCCAGGTCTGGGTCGTCTACATCGTCCATCGTACGGGCGGGGAGGAACTGGCGTTCCACCCCGCGGCCCCGGCTGCTAGTGGAAGCATGGGGTTCTGCCAAAGAAAGGCCGGCTGGTCAGGAGTCGGCCACCATGAACTCGGCAACAAGCAAAGAGAAAGAAGAAGAGAAACTTACCACTGGCGGAGGATTGGCGCGAGAGTACGGCACCTTGCCGTACTGCCACTCCTCGGTGAGCTTACAGTTGGAAATGTAGTTCACCATGTAAGACACCTCGGTGTGAGGCATCTCCTTGGTGCTTAGCCAGCACGGGTCAAAGCGGCCTCTCATTTGGCAGATCATATGAGGTCGGCCCTGGAGCGGGAGCACCCGACGCTCCATGAAGGCGGCCACCAGGTCGGCCCCGGACAGACCCTCTGACTGGATCATCACCCGGAGCCGGGCAACGGAGGTGGACCCGCCCGGAGACAATGACCTGGACCGGAAGGACCATGAAGGCTGCCTCCCAGCCGGCGGGCCGGCTACGTAAGCCGGCAGGTTGACAAAGTCTCCTTGTAGAGCAATATTCTTCACATAGAAGTAGGACTTCTGCCAGAGCTTCACCGACTGGATCAGCGGGATGGGCGGAAACGGGTTGTTGTCGCTCGTCCTCCGCATGGCGATGAAGGCGCCGCATGGGGCGGGCACGCCCGCGACGACGGTGCCGAGCTTGCATTGAAAGAACTGTCGGTGTTCTGGGAACGGGGGTCCCCAGACTTGCCTGCCTGTGGCCTGCGGCATGGCTCAAAGGGGGGCCCAGCACGACCCATCTTCACCAACACAAACCCAAGACCCTCGCGAGGGGCCAAGCCTCGTGGGGCGGACGACATGAAGCTTCCTCAGGCACGGCCTCGTCAGTCTGGCTCACGAGGAGGCGGAGAGATCAAGGCGGGGTACCTCATGAGGTGCCCATGATGCAAGCCATGACAACTCAGGGCGCCAGGCGGGTGCCAGCCCACGCAGCGTCCTCCTTTCCTCTTTGGTGCAAAGGGGGCAAGCGCAGCCGCGGAGTACCGAGGCATCAGGCAACGACTGCCATTTCGGTGCAACGAGACCAAGACCAGGAGGACTACGAGACGGAGGTCACCGTGGAGCCCAAGACGGCGTCATCACTAGAGCTTTGCGCAGGCGAAGACTACTTTTGTCAGGATAGCTGATACTTGCTGTCCCCCTTCAAATTAGCCCGCCATTGTTGGCTCCCTTCCCGCTCAATATTTGGGGAGAGGACCAGGGCCTCTATAAATAGGACCAGCCAACCACATAGCTGGGGGGGGAGACGAAGACGAAGGGAGGAAGAAAAAGAGGTAGGAAGGAAGAGGCTCGTTAGAGGGGTCGGTCAGAGAGAGAGAGAGAAAGGTGAGTGAACTCCTCCGAGCAGTTCATCGCCCCAGCCAGGAACAGACCCTCGCGAGGCTGTTCTTCCTTGTATTGTTCATCATCATCAGCCCAAGAGGCAATCCACACACCACACACTGGAGTAGGGTATTACACCACAATGGTGGCCCGAACCAGTATAAACCCTGTGTCTCTTGTGTCGTTCTTTCCTTAGTTTAGATCCAAGCATGGCGGAGGGGTGCAGGTAGGTAGGAGGCGAAATCTCAGCGTGCACCCCAGTGTTTGAACCTCAAGGGTCTGCCGGAACACGAAATCTGACATTTGGCGCACCAGGTAGGGGTGCACCGGAATTCGTCTTCCACCGCCCCGTTCTCCTCTAACCGTCACGCTCATGTCTGACGCCCGTCGGGCCCGCGTGGAGCGCCGGGCTGCCCTCGCTGCCCGCGTCGCCCAGACGGCCCCTGTCGGCGGGCATCCACGCCGTTACCCGTCACCTGGCGTCAACGCCGCCACCGGCCCGGCGGGGGACGAGCGGCAAGCATCGTCCTAGCATCCGTCCGTGCGGCAAGATGGCCGCACCGCAACTCCCTCGCTCGCCCCAGCTGGATCTTCGTCCCGCACGCTCCGCGCGCCCATGGAGGCTCGGGCTGCACTCATCACGGAAAACGAGCTCCTGCGCTACCGTCCCATCGACGACGTCTACGAGGAATGGCTCGACCGCGTCGCCGAGCTCGTCCACGCTGCAGGGGGCTCTTCCGCGCCGTCCGTTCCGCTGCACCGCACCCTGCCCCGCGCGGGCGAAGAGGCTCCGACGGTGCCCCGGCCGCCTCCTCCTCAAGAAGACGCCATGGCTCCAAGGCGCATGGCCCCTAGGCGGAACCCGCTCCGTCAGGTGCCAGCGCAGCAAGAACAGAACATGCAAGACCAAGCTCTCCGTCACCTAAGGTCTCCCGTGGCCACAGCAGGCTGCCGCGCCTACACCACCGAACTACGCAGCGTCGCGTGGCCCAGCAAGTTCAAACCAGACCTGCGTCCTTGCTACGACGGCACGGCCGACCCTGCGGAGTTCCTCCAGCTCTACGAGCTGGGCATCGAAGCTACCAACGAAGACGAGAAGGTCATGGCGAACTGGTTTCCCATGGCGCTCAAGGACGGGGCCCGCACCTGGCTCCTGAACCTGGCTCCAGGCACGATCTCCTCCTGGGAAGAGATGCGCACCCGCTTCATCGCCAACTTCCAAGGTACTTGCGACCGGCCACCCGCCGTGAGCGATATGCGCCGCATCAAGCAACAACCCGGGGAAACCCTGCAGAAGTACATCCAACGCTTCAACAACGCACGCCTCAAGATCCCCAAGGTGACTGAGGAGGCCATCATCTCAGCTTTCTCCGACGGAGTGCGCGACGTCAAGATGAAGGAGGAGTTGGCGATGCATGAAGACCTGTGCACTTCCTTGGAGCTGTTCAACTTGGCAAACAAGTGCGCCAGGGCTGAGGAGGGGCGTCTCTCCCTCCTCGAGCTGCCAGCCGCGGACCCAGAAGAGAAGAAGCTCAAGGCGAAGGATGTGAAGCGCAAGGGGGCTGCAGTGCTCGCGGCAGAACCAGACACCAAGCGGGGTAGAGATCAGCCCGAACCTCCCAAGGGCAGCCGGTACTGTGTGTACCACGACTTCCACACCCACAACACCAACGAATGCCAAGAACTCCGAGCCGTGCGTGAAGGAAGGATCGGCCATCGCACCGACCGCGGTGACCGGGGCTACGGTCGAGGAGGAGGAAGAAACGTAGGATGCTGGGAAGTGTCAGGACCCCGACTCAATGCCACATCGATCTAGCATGTAACACCTCATATCACTTTGCGGCCTCACGCACGGTATCCCCACGGGTGTCGCCTTACCTTTGCCCGGGACCGTTTGGGCATTTTGGCACACGTATATGATGGTGTCGCTAGCATCCATATGATAAAGAGCCCGGGCTGACATGGCTAGTCGTAAACCCAAAGTGGCACTAACTTACAGGGACAGGCATCCATGACCCAGCATCGAACGTGTCAGTCATCAACGAGTGAATCCAGGCTGTAGCACTGGGCTAACAGGACTCCGGTGAACCGGGCTGTAGCGGGCTAGCAGGACTCCGGTATTCATCGCGTGACATTTCCCCGAAGGGACAGACACAGGATCGAAGAAGGACACATGCCGGCCTGCCTAAGTGTTCCGGAGCAGTAGCAAGCTACCAGGGCTCAGTGGAAGCACTAGGAGACATTTCCCGGTAAGAGAGGCTACTAAGAATAAACAACTAGATAGTCAGATCCCACACATAGCAATACACATTACACGTACGCATAACATGCAAGTATGTGCTGTACAACATGGCATCACAGCATAACTCAACAATCATATAGATAAAGGCTCATAAGAGCCATCATAGCATTTATTGCAAACAGGGGTCACAAAACCCATCATACAGAGCATACAAGCAACAAGCAGAAGCATTACATGTCCGGGTACAGACATCTACAAATGAAAAAGGCTGAAGAGCCTGACTATCTACAACATCCGATCAAGATCGTAGCTGAGGTACTAGCTACTAGTCGAAGTCCACGAGAACACTAGTAAGACCGAAGTCTCTGCTGCAAAAACATAAATGAAGCAACATGAGTACAAAGGTACTCAGCAAGACTTACATCAGATCCTATCATACATGCATTTGTATCAAGAGGGTAATGTGGGGTTTAATTGCAGCAAGCCAGCTTTGACTCTGTGGCTATCCTGTTCTACGACTACCAGAAACTCTGGAGGTGAGACAACGTACACGAGTCCACTAATCACCATACAATACACTACTATGGATTCATCCCCGTCTCCCTACGAGAAGGCCATCCATAGCACTCACACTTGTCTTGAGCATTTTAGAGTATCCACTTCAGGTTGTCTATGTACCATGTAAGCATCCAAGAAGTCCATAACCGCGGACCCGGCTATTCGAATAGATCATGTTAACCCTGCAGGGGTGTACCTCTTCACACACGCTCTCGCCACTTACCGCCATGTACACGTCATGTATCTCGGCAACCTTCAAGCGGAAGCCTGGCGAGGGTGTCAGCCATGACCTGACTAACCACACAAGACTCTAGTCCAGGTTTATCGCCTATTCGGGTTCCACCCGCAAGGAGATCCGGCCGGGGTGTCGCTTACGGCCCCAAACGATGTGTACAGGGTTCCCGAGCCCACCATCCGGGTGCCACTCGGTACACCAGGCCACGTGTGCCTAGTCTATCCCAAGCCCACCCTGCCGGGTGCCACTTGGTAGAAAAATAGCACTACCTACAAACACCAGAAACTAGTTGCGACTCCTGGACAGAGACCAAGTTGGTTAATAAGTCGAGAGGGGTCGAGTTACCGGAACCCAATGTGTGGTACTATCGAGTCATTGGACAACATACATAGAACTCAGTTCTTAAGGACGGTTCCAGTGAGACAACCCACCATGTACTCCTACATGGCCTCTCACCGCTACCTTTACCAAATCGTGTTCACACACTTCACTCTCAGCATCAGAACATATCGTAACACTCCAATTCATTCCCAATGAACCAGACCTGACACAACTCTAAGCAATAGCAGGCATAGCATGGTAGGAACACAACAATGGCTTCAATCAACTCCTACACATGCTAGTGGGTTTCAACTATTTACTGTGGCAATGACAGGTCATGCAGAGGAATGGGTTCAACTACCGCAGCACAAAGTAGCAGACGAACCGTTGTTGTCCTAATGCAATAACTGAGAGCAGGAGCGAGAGAGTAGGGTTTTATCGAAATGAACAAGGGGGTTTGCTTGCCTGGTAGATCAGCAAGGAAGGCACTGCTTCATAGATAGGCACTCTGGAACAGACTCCGGAGCAGGACCTATCGAGAAGGAACAGTGTCGGCAATCAAAACACAATCATATGCAACAATATGATGCATGAACATGGCATGTAGATGTGATGCTGTTTGAGCTAATGCAACTAGTAATCATTTGGTTTGAAGTCCATTTGAACCAAAGGTTCAAATGCATCTCCAAATTAAGCTCCTATATATGCCATAATGTGTTTTCTCAAATTCAGCATGTATAAGTTGGTTTGTCATGCATGAAACTAGTACAGATGGAAAGATTGCATTTTTCTGTTAATTTTTCATATATAAATTATTTTAATCTGAGCTGTGGTTGAATTGTTATGAATTTTTGAAGTTTAAAAACAATTTCTGGAATTTTCTGATTTAATATAAATCCAGAAATCATATATTGCGCCAGCATGACGTCAGCACGACGTCAGCGGTCAACTGCGGCTGGCTGGGGTCAAACCTGACGTGTGGGGTCCACACGTCAGTGACAGGGGGGTTTAACAGAGGTTTGTTTAGTTCTAATAAAAAGTTAGTGGCGCTGGGGCCCACTGTCAGCCGTAGGGGGGGTTAGTTAACGGTGATTAGCACTAAGCTAATCACCTGCCGACGGGGCCCACTCGCCAGGCCGGCGAGGTCGTCGGTGGCGACCTCTGGACGCGGCGGCGTCCGCGAAACAGGCCACGGGGGCGGCGTCGGAGAGCACCGGGGCGTAGCCCGGGCTCTCGCGCATCTGGTGGGGCAGGTGGAAGGAGCGGGGGAGGCCGGAGCTCGCCGGAGCAAAGCTCGCGGTGGCGGCCGGAGCTCGGCTTCGAGCGGGAACGGGCTGCGGGGCACGGGGAGGCCACCTGAGGGGCTCGGCGGCACCCTCGTGGCATTGGGAGCGCGAAGGGATGCTCGGTTTGGGCGGAGGCGGGCCGAGACGGCGACGGCGACATGGACGGCGGCGAGAGCTTCGGCCGTGGTGGGGAATGGCGCTACGGCGCGGAAACGAGGGGGAGAAGAGAGGGGAACGGTGGCGGAGCTCACCGCGGACCCAGCGAAGGCGTCAGCGGGCTCGGGGACGTCCTGCGTGCGGCGAATCAACGGCGGTGGTGGTCGGAGCCCGAGGTGGAAGACGACGGCGACGGCGGCTCCACAGGGCGTCCGGCGTCTTGTGGCTTGATGGGGAGCTTCAGGGCGAGGGGGCGGAGCTCCTGCGCATGTCGGGGAGGCGAGGGGAGGCCGGTGGCGGCGGCTATGGCGAACGGCGGCGACCGACGCGTTCGGACACGGGAGAGAGAGAGCGAGGGAGAGGAGAGGAAGAATC
>NC_041392.1:426103879-426238857 GCF_002162155.2 Triticum dicoccoides | reverse complement strand
CTGGTGGCGTGGCGCGGTGGCGCGCGCGCGCGCCGGGCACGCTCCCCTCCCTCTGTCGAGGACGAAGACGACAGAGGAGGAGGCGGGCTGGGCCGCCTGCTGGCTGGGCCGGCCTGCTGCTGCTGGGCCAGAGGCGCCAGGCAGAAGCCCAGGTAAGGTTTTCCTGTTTTATTTCTTTTTCTAAATTTTCTGACATTTGTTTTGATTTAACAAAATACTAAATCAACTTATTACCTTATGCCAATTTTTGCAGGAGCTAGATATATTATTCCAGAGCTCCTTTATAAATGGCATAATTTTTGGACCATATTTCATATATATAACAATATATATCCAAAGCAAATAATTATCGGATTAATCCAAATGGCCAAAATTAAATATCCATGAGCTCCTAAAAATATTGGTTTGGTTTTTATCTCTGTCCAATATTTTCAGAGGGCAACATGAGCATTTTCTTGGACCCTTTTGGAGAAATTTTTATTTGGGTCATTTTCAAAAATGATTCTGAGGGTTCCACCAATCCTCATTTCAAATTTAAATGAAATTTAAATATGATGCACAAATGGCTAGCTAGTCTAAGTCATACCAGACTAGGGATGTGACAACTCGCCCCCACTTGAAAAAATCTCGTCCCGAGATTCAGGGGTCGATGGAAAGAAAGCGGGGTACTCCAGTCGAAGACGATCTTCTCGCTCCCAAGTAGCTTCTCTCTCGGAATGATGAGACCACTGAACTTTGAGAAACTTGATGTTCTGACGTCGGGTAACACGCTCTGCTTGATCAAGAATGCGAACCGGGTATTCTCGGTATGTGAGGTTATCTTGGAGATCAAGCGTTTCGTGGTCCACTCCGCAGATAGGATCCGAGAAGCAACGCCTGAGTTGAGAGACGTGGAAGACATCATGAACTCGAGAAAGATGTGGGGGTAGTTCCAATTGGTAGGCAACCTCTCCTCGTTTAGCGAGAATGCAAAAAGGACCAATGTAACGAGGAGCCAACTTGCCCTTGATACCGAAACGATGGGTACCCTTCAAGGGAGTAACCCGAAGGTAGGCCTTTTCGCCAACTTCATAAGTCATATCCTTATGATGACGATCATACTGACTCTTTTGACGAGACTGGGCTGTTTTCAAATTCTCACGAATGATGCGAACTTGCTCCTCTGCCTCCTGGATCATGTCCGGTCCAAAGAATTGTCTTTCACCGGTTTCTGACCAGTTCAAAGGTGTTCGACATCTTCGTCCATAGAGAACCTCAAAAGGAGCTTTCTTGAGGCTGGATTGATAGCTATTGTTGTAAGCAAACTCGGCAAAAGGAAGACATTTCTCCCAATCCATACCGAATGAGATAACGCAAGCTCTAAGCATGTCTTCGAGAATTTGATTGACCCGTTCCACCTGACCACTCGACTGAGGGTGGAAAGCGGTACTGAAGGAAAGATGGGTTCCCATGGCAGTTTGGAAACTCTCCCAGAAATGAGAAGTGAAAAGACTGCCACGGTCTGAATTGATCTCTAGTGGAACACCATGAAGTGACACTATTCGAGAAATGTATAAGTCAGCAAGCTGACTAGCAGTGATACTCTCTCGAACAGGAAGGAAGTGAGCCACTTTGGAAAGATGATCAACGACTACGAAGATAGCGTTATTCCCTCTCTTGGTCCTGGGAAAGCCGGTGATGAAGTCCATACCAACTTTATCCCATTTCCACTCAGGAATAGCTAAAGGCTGAAGGGTGCCAGCAGGCCTTTGATTCTCTGCTTTAACGCGACGACAAACGTCACATTTAGCAATGAACTCAGCGATTTCTCTCTTCATCCTAGTCCACCAGAACCTCTGGCGTAGGTCCTGATACATCTTAGTGCTACCAGGATGAATCGTGAGAGGAGATTCATGCGCCTCCTTAAGAATCAACTGCCGAAGATGTTGCTTCTTGGGAACCACCAAGCGATTCTCAAAGAAAACAACACCACGATCATCCATAGAGAAACATCCACCCACTCCCTTCTTAATGTTTCTCTTGATCCGGGTAATCCCCGTATCATGCTTCTGGGCTTCTCTGATAAGATCCACAAGGGTAGGTTTCGCCACTAAGGCAGAAAGGAATCCGTGAGGAGCAATGTGAAGATTAAGCTTACAGAATTCCTCATGGAGAAGAGGTTGGCCTTGCTGCAACATGAGATTGTTGCAATAGGATTTACGGCTTAGAGCATCAGCCATGACATTGGCTTTGCCTGGGGTGTAGGTAATCCCTAGATCATAATCTGTGATCAACTCCAACCAACGTCTTTGCCTAAGGTTTAGGTCTGGTTGGGTGAAGATATACTTGAGACTCTGGTGATCGGTGTAGATCTCGCAATGTTTACCAAGAAGGTAATGTCGCCAGGTCTTGAGTGCATAGACTACGACTGCAAGCTCTAGATCATGTGTAGGATAATTCTCCTCATGTGGATGCAACTGTCGAGATGCATAGGCAATCACATGACGATCCTGCATAAGAATGCAACCTAGTCCCTGTCGTGAGGCGTCGCAGTAGATAATAAAGTCTTTAGTGAAATCCGGTGGCACAAGTATGGGAGCAGAAGTCAGGCGCCTTTTCAGTTCCTAAAAACTGTACTCACACTATGGGGACCACTCGAACTTTTTATCTTTCTTGAGAAGTTCCGTGAGGGGTTTGGCTACTTTGGAGAAGTTTTCAACAAAGCGGCAACAATAGCTGGCTAGACCAAGGAAGCTCCTAACTTGTTTAACGGTCTCAGGTGGAGTCCAATCGAGAACGGCTTGAACTCTCTCGGGATTGACAGCAATGCCCTTACCAGAGATTATGTGGCCTAAGTAGGTCACTTCTGGCAACCAAAATTCACACTTGGAGAACTTGGCATAAAGGCGGTGCTCTCTGAGTTTTTCTAACACAAGTCTAAGATGTTCGGCATGCTCTTCCTCGTTCTTCGAGTAAATAAGAATGTCATCGAGGTAAACCACGACGAACTTATCTAAGTACTCCATGAAGATCGAGTTCATCAAGCGGGAGAATGTGGCTGGAGCGTTGGTTAGGCCAAAGGACATGACGGTGTACTTGTACTGGCCATAACGAGTGACAAAAGCTGTCTTGGGAATGTCCCCGTTTCTGATTTTGATTTGGTGGTATCCTAACCTCAACTCCATCTTGGAGAAGACTGAGGATCCAGCGAGCTGATCATACAGGTCGTTGATCCTGGGGAGCGGATATTTGTTCTTTATCGTGACCAAATTAACGGGACGATAATCTACGACCATCCGGTCCGTACTGTCTTTCTTCTTGACAAAGAGGACGGGGCAAGCCCAAGGAGAAGAACTAGGACGGATGAAACCCTTTTGCAAGGACTCATCAAGTTGTTTCTTAAGCTCGGCTAGTTCTAAGGGTGCCATCTTGTAAGGTCTCCGGGAGATTGGAGCTGTTCCTGGGATAAGATCTATGACGAACTCTACATCTCTGTCAGGTGGAACACCTGGCAGTTCCTCTGGAAAGACATCCGGAAAGTCACGGACTACCGGGATATCTTCAAGGTCTGGAAGAGGGCTGGCATTAATAGAATAGAGCTGACGCTTTGCAATTCTAGTGGAGACGGTGACTATCTTGCCAGATGGGTGTGTAAGCTGAACAGATCTTGTGTAACAATCAATCTTGGCATGATGAGCTGTCATCCAGTCCATACCCAAGATGATGTTAATATCTGAGGACTTGAGGGCTACAAGTGATGCAAGGAATACAAGTCTATCAACAAGGATTTCGTTACACGACACCTCTTCTCCTCCATGCCGACCACTTGCACGTTAAAGGAGGGGCACCTGAGCATCGCGACTCAGGGCTCTTACTGGCTCTCTAGCCCTCACCGTCTGGCCTTGACCATGGCATCGCAACCTGGCATACCAGCAACGGCTGAGACCAGCTCGAGGGCCGGCACCCGAGGACGTAGAGTGCCGACATCTAACCAGATTTGCAGGGACACATCACAAGATAAGGCCCAGTGCCAGGCGCAACCCGCCTAGAGGTAGGGCCCCGTTAGTCCCGCGCTGGCTCACGGGTGCCCAGATACACCTCGCCAGGCCCTACCGTGCCAGCCACGTGTCAGGGCGGGGCTGTACACGCCCCGGGGGCTCCTCCCGGAGGGGGCCCCCTCCCACGTACCAGTGGAAGCACCATGCCCCGCGCTGGCTGACGACACTGCCGAGGAGCGGCTATGCCCGTACACATACGGTAGCACTATGCTCCGCGCTGGTGATAAACAACTGAGGGTGGCCCCCGGGCCGCATCAACCTCAGGGAGCCCAGAGCTCAGTGTCTAGCCTCATCGTAACGCCTCCCCTTGGGAGTGCCGCGCGAGGGGGCTGGGCACGGGGGCTGCGCCTGGGTCACACCCGGACGCACGCCGCCCGGCCAGGTCCCCCCGGGCCTGGTTCGTCGCGCGTCTCTCCCCGAGCGGAGCCAAGGTACGAAGGCCGTTTGAGCGTCAAGGGGGACTCCTGAGCATCGCGACTCAGGAGCCTAACTGGTCACGTAGCCCCTCACTCTGTGGCCCCGTCCTGGTTTCCGGTCGGGACCATCGCTGGGTGAGGCACGCGCGCGGCCGGGCTCTACAGACGTAGAACGGTGGATCCACCCGCATCACACCTCCCTACTTGCTGTTCGAGCGCCAAGGGGGACTCCTGAGCATCGCGACTTAGGAGCCTAACTTGTCACGTAGCCCCTCACTCCTTGGTCCCGTCCTGGTTTCCGGTCGGGACTATAGCTGGGTGAGGTACGCGCGGGGCCGGGCTCTGCCAGCGTAGAACGTAAGCAAGTAGGAAGGAAAAGCGCTAATTTCAAGGAATTCAAAAGCAAATATTACAGTCCACACTGTTATTTCAATGCCAAACGCAAGTTTAAACGCCTCCCCGAGGCATGATACGTGTGCAGGAATTAAAAGTAGGACAGGAGCCACGACGGAGTCACTTGGCGGCGGGGGAGCAGCACGGAGCGGGTTCGCCTCAGGGAGCAGCAGGGTCGCCAGCGCCTTGCTCCGGCTTGGTGCTGAAGGCCCGGAACATACCCAGCAGAACCTCCGCGCGACCCTTCACGGCCTCGGCAGCTGCAGCGGCACGCTCACCGCTCACTGGCTCCAGCAGGCTGTCAAGGTCGACACCGGGATCACGAAGGTAGATGTGGGTGAGGACCCGCGTCAGTGCTGTAGAAGACAAGACACGCGCCTCAGCCTCGGCCGTGGGGCCAAGGCCAAGGGCGACATCTTCAAGAGTGTGAACCAAGAAGGGAAGCAGCTTGGCGGGGCCGTCCTCGGCGCCGGCCAGCGGGCTCTCCAGACCGCTGTCAGAAAGCGTCCTCAGCGAGGAGCGAGCCTTCGCCTCCAACTCCGTGAAGGCCACGCGGCCCTCGGCAAGAACCAGGGCCTTGCTGTCCAGCTCGGCCTTCCTCGCCCCAACTCCTGCTCTAGCACGCCTAGGCGGTCGCGGCGCTTCCTGAGCTTGGCCTCCTGGCCCTCGACGGCTGCCTCGCGAGCCTTCACGCCTTCTTCCTGCTCTTGGCGAAGGCGGACCTCTTCCGCGAGCCGATCCCGCAGGCCTTGCAGCTCGTCCTTCAGCGCCTTGCAGCGACCGCGAACGTCGACCACCTCCCCCAAGGCTGCATCGCGGGCAGCCTTTGCCTCCAGGACGGCCTGCTTCTCCTCGTTGCATGCCGTCGAGGCCTGAACCAGCGCCGCCCGAATCGAGGCGTCGGAGCAAACCAATCTAGAAGCCAGCTCCAAACGCCCGGCCACCAAGCGGGGGTCGGCGCCAAGAAGATCCTGCCGCAGCGGGTCCAGCTCAGCAATAGCACGATCCAGAACGACAGAAGGAGTCGGAGCAACAGCGGTCGGTGGAGTAAGAGGAGAAGGCGGCAGCGCAGCCGCAACATCCTGAGGCGGAGTCTGCCGCGCCCCGACAGGCAAGAGCACCTCGGGAGCCACTTGGGCCGCGGAGGCTAAGCTCGCCCCAGCCGGCTCAGCCGACCTCGCGAGGACGACCGGGCAAGAGAAGCCTATGCGTCGCGGTCACCTTCCTTCGCGGGCAGAAGCGCCGCCACAAATGGAACCTCGGGAGCCCCCTTCAGCTTCTTTGCTGCGGGCGCCAACCTATCCAAAGATGCGGACGTTAAGCCTCAGAAGCAGAGCAAGAGATAAAGACAAGAATCGAATGCTTACGGGTCGTCGCTAGTGAGCTCAAGCGGCCTCCGGCCAAATTTGAAGCCTGAAAGCTGGCTTGAAGGGTCAACCTCGGGAAACTTGGAGGCGAAAGGTGCGTGTGCGGTTCGCCCCGGGGCCGGGGGAGACCTGCGGGAGATCAGCCCGGTCCTGTCCTTCTTCCTGATCGGGGGCGAGCTCCCGCCGTCCTGCTCGTCGTCGTCTTCGTCGTCATCCTCGTCGTCATCATTCGGAGAGAGGCGGAGAATGCGGGACCTGCGCCTGGGGAGGGGAGCCGTCGACTCTCCGTCAGTCGCCTCGGAGTCAGGCCCTTTTCCGCGCTCCCCTCCCTCTTCCTCTTTGTTGGAGTCGCCGGAGGGCACGTCCACCGGTTCCTCGGGAGCTTCCAGGGGCACTGGCCCATCCCCGTTGAAGACGGGCATGGACTTCACCACCCGCTCCCAGTCATTATGGAGGAACAAGGGCATAGGAGCGCCCTCCAGCCTTGCCACATTGCCCCCGACCAGAGATTGGAGAACCGCAGCCAGGTCTCCAGCGGCCAAGGCCGCGGGGTTCAAACGGGGCCCCCACATTGGAAGCGAGTACTGCCGAAGTGGAGCCAGCCGGTGCTCCAGGAACTCCCTCAGCAGTGACGCGCCGGTCAGCTTCGCCGCCGCCATGTCGGTCGGCCTCAGATCCGCGTCCATCTTCTCCAACACCATCTTCGCACGGGGATCCATGAGCTCCGATCGACCCCAGTCGCTGGAGCTCGTGGGCTGCTCCGTGGGCAGGATCAGCCAAGGGTGGATGCGCCCGGCATCCACCAAGATCCACTTGCTCCTGAAGCCCTCAATCCTCTTCCCAGAGTTCAAGATGGCAATGGCGCCGTCGGACGCGACGAAGCTCGCGCACGCGGAAGCAGTCCCACGAGAGGTCCGGAGGTAGAAGTAGTGGCGCAGCAAGGCCACTGAGGGCTGCACCCCAACATGTGCTTCGCAATAATAAGCAAAGATTGCCAGGAGAAGGACGGAATTGGGATGGAGATGCAGAGCCTGTAGCTTGTAATGGCGGAGGACAGAGAAGAAGAACTCGGAGAAGGGAGGCACCAGGCCAGCAACAATGGCACTTACGAAGAGCGGATAGAAGGTGCTCCTTTGACCCTCAGGGGTGGCGGAGCCGGCCTTGAACACCTTCTCCCCATCGATGCCCCACGCCTTCGCCATCCAGTGCAACCGGGCAAGGCCCGCCTCCGACACGTTCGGCGAGTCCAGGGCAGACAAGTACCAAGCTGCGGCCGGGGGCTGATGAGGCGCCATGGCTCCCTAGGCCGTGCGGTCAGAGCAGATCTGGAAATCTCGGAGGAAGGAAGGAGAGGCGCAAGAAAGGGGATCTGAGCAGCAACTAGAGAAAGCAAGAAGTAGGGCCTAGGCGGATGCCACTCCTTTATCAACTTGCGCGGTTACTGAGGCGCCCACGTCCAGTCAACCGCCACGCGGCACCCAAGGCCGCAGGCTGTTAGGGCCTGCGGCGCTTCGCTCTTGCCCTTTCGCCTCCCTGCACGGCCAAGTCCGGCCGCGCCTTGGGCCCGGGGGCTACTGTCGGCGTTCTGGGAACGGGGGTCCCCAGACTTGCCTGCCTGTGGCCTGCGGCGTGGCTCAAAGGGGGGCCTAGCACGGCCTGTCTTCATCAACACAAGCCCAAGACCCTCGTGAGGGGCCAAGCCTCGCGGGGCAGACGACACGGAGCTTCCTCAGGCACGGCCTCATCAGGCTGGCTCGCGAGGAGGCAGAGAGATCAAGGCGGGGTACCTCATGAGGTGCCCGTGACGCAAGCCATGACGACCAAAGGCACCAGGCGGGCGCCAGCCGCGCAGTGTCCTCCTTTCCTCTTTGGTGCAAAGGGAGAAAGCGCAGGTGAGAGCATCAAGCAAAGGCACCCGTTTCGGTGCAACGAGACCAAGACTAGTCCAACGGCAGGGAGGAAGTCATTGTGGAGCCCAAGCCAGCGTCACCACCAGAGTCTTTGGCAGGCGAGGACCAACTTTAGTCAGGATAATTGTACCAGATGTTCCCCTTCAAAATGGCCAATTGTTGGCGCCCTTCCCGCTCAATATTTGGGAAGAGGCCCAGGGCCTTTTCCTATAAATAGGACTAGCCACCCCCAGGGTAGGGGGGATAGAGGATCGGCCAACCCAGAAACAAGCTGGGATCGAGATCGGATCGGATCGCAATCGAGAAGAGAGAGAGAGAGAGAGAGAGAGAGAGAGAGAGAGAGAGAGAGAGAGAAGGGTGACTGAATTCCTCCTAGCAGTTCGTTGCCCCAGCCAAGAACAGACCCTTGCGAGGCTGTTCTTCCTTGTATTGCTCATCATTACCAGCCGAAGAGGCAATCCACCACACCACACACTGGAGTAGGGTATTACACCACAACGGTGGCCCGAACCAGTATAAACCCTGTGTCTCTTGTGCTGTTTTTTCCATAGCTTAGATCTTAGCGAGGCGGAGGGGTGCAGGTAGGTAGGAGGCGAAATCTCCGCTCGCACCCTAGTGTTCGAACCACAAGGGTCTGCCGGAACCCGAAATCCGACACCGACTCCCAGGAGCCGGCCCCTCAGCAGGCGGCTAAGATCTTGCCCTCAGAGTCTGCACCCACATAACGGCGACAAGACGGGGCGTGGCTACAATAAAGTCTGCCACCCCCGAATCCCGGCGCACGCATGGCCACAGTGCACCGTACGGGGCGGCCATCACCCGTCCGGCGTGGCACTGTTGCCACGATGATTGTGATGTCACCCACGGCTAGCGGTCAGTATGACCCGTGGGTGGTAGGCCCCCTCGGTCAGGGAGATCCCAAAGGCGGCCAGGCTTCCCACAGTCGGCCAAGGGTATGGCTGGCTTCCAATAGCTGGCCAGCTCTCTCCCTCCAAGGAGGTGCTTCATTAAGGAGACAAGAGAAGGTATGGCTACAGTGATGAGCCGCCTCGCGGCGGCACTGTAGCCATGCTTACCACGACAAAGCCAACGTCACCAGGGGCAAGGTAATAGTAACCAGCCCCCGACAGGACCCCCGAGCGGTGGGGCCGTCCTGTCGACCAAAGGGTCGGCAGCCGGTGGGCCCACCAGTCAGCGGAGAAGTCGTCGGGCGTAGACACAGACGGCCAGGGCCCACGCCCAGCCGGATTACCATTGTACCCCTGGGGGGTAGGCCTATATAAACCCCCCAGGATTCCCATGCAGGGGGGATCGCTCTTTGGATAGTTTTTAGACACCACAAGGAGAAGAGGAGCGGGCTGGCCTGGCCCTCCTTCATCCTTTCACCGAACAGCTCAAGGAGCATTCTGTAGCTACCCATCGAGCTAGTGATCATGCGGAGACCCTGCAGAGCAGCATTAGGGGTGTTATCTTCACGGAGAGCCCTGAAGCTGGGTAAGATTCGCCGGCGTGCATGTCTTCGCCTTATCCCGTTTCCAGGCACCGGCGATGTTTTATTGGCTCCCACAATGATAAGCCATCCTTTGGCATATGTCGCACCAACCACCCGACACCCACATATGATCATTCACTTTGCTTGGTGATGAGTGCATGTATTTAATTATTATCATTTTGAGCACTCCACCAAGATGTATGTGACATGGAAGAGTAACCCATGATCCTAACTCATTGTGCATTTGCAGTCCAAAGCAAGTCTTAAACTATGCACAAATTTAGGGGGAGCTCTTGCTTTTCACATACTTCTCAAAGTGACAATGTTTTTCATTGTTATTATCATTTTTTGAAGCTTTGATCTATATGTTGTCATCAATTACCAAAAAGGGGGAGATTGAAAGTGCAACTATCCCTAGGTGGTTTTGGTAATTCCTAACAACATATAGCTCATTGAGCTAATGCCATTTCAAGATTAATATCTCAGGAAAGCTCAATGATTGGCATGGCATGGATGACAAAAGTGGACCCCTCAAAATGCTAGGACAAAAGGATTGGCTCAAGCTCAAAGCTCAAGACTCTACATTTTCTATTTTAGTGATCCAAGATCACATTGAGTCTATAGGAAAAGCAATACTATCAAGGAGGGATGATGTGTTGCTTAATGAGGCTCTTGCTCAAAATGCTTAGTGATATGATCCAAAACCCTCAACTACTTTCTCACATCCACATATGACCTAAACCAAAAGTCAAACTCGGCCCCACCGATTCTTTCTATCCGGCGCCACCGAGTTCAGATGTCATAGCCACTACCACAAACCCTAGGCAAATCGGTCTCACCGAGATGGGATTGTAATCTCTCTGTTTCCCTTTGTAACATTTAGGTCCCACCGAGATGAGCGATCGGTCCCACCGAGATTGCAATATAAACTCTCTGTTTCTCTTTAGTAACATTTCGGTCTCACCGAAATGAGCGAATCGGTCCCACCGAGTTTACTTGACCAACTCTCTGGTTAGCTTATTACCAAAATTATGTTATGCCCTAACCCTAACCATATCGGTCCTACCGAGTTGCATGCCGGTCCCACCGAAACTCCTAACAGTCACTAGCTTTGTTGAATCGGTCCGACCGAGTTTATCAATTCGGTCCCACCGAGATTGGCCAGTTGTGTGTAACAGTTAGATTTTGTGTGGAGGCTATATATACCCCTCCACCACCTCTTCATTGGTGGAGAGAGCCATCAGAACAAACCTACACTTCCAACTTACTTTTACTGAGAAAGAACCACCTACACTTGTGTTGAGGCCAAGATATTCCATTCTTACCATATGAATCATGATCTCTAGCCTTCCCCAAGTTGCTTTCCACTCAAATCTTCTTTCCACCAAATCCATATCCTGTGAGAGAGAGTTGAGTGTTGGGGAGACTATCATTTGAAGCACAAGAACAAAGAGTTCATCATCAACACACCATTTGTTACTTCTTGGAGAGTGGTGTCTCCTAGATTGGCTAGGTGTCACTTGGGAGCCTCCGACAAGATTGTGGAGTTGAACCAAGGAGTTTGTAAGGGCAAGGAGATCGCCTACTTCGTGAAGATCTACCGCTAGTGAGGCAAGTCCTTCGTGGGCGATGGCCATGGTGGGATAGACAAGGTTGCTTCTTCGTGGACCCTTCGTGGGTGGAGCCCTCCGTGGACTCGTGCAGCCGTTACCCTTCATGGGTTGAAGTCTCCATCAACGTGGATGTACGATAGCACCACCTATCGAAACCACGACAAAACATCCATGTCTCCTATTGCGTTTGAATCCTCCAAACCCTTCCCTTTACATCCTGGCAAGTTGCATGCTTTACTTTCCGCTGCTCATATACTCTTTGCATGCTTTCTTGAATTGTGTTAAGATTGCTTGACTTGTCCAAAGTTGCTAAAATCTGCCAAGAACTAAAATTGCGAAAAGGTTAAGTTTTTACTTGGTCAAGTAGCCTAATCACACCCCTCTAGACATACTTCCGATCCTACACCTCGACCTCTCTCTCGTGCTCCTCCCCCTCCTCTGCTCTTTCCCGCGCCGCACCCGAGCGTTGCCGTCGCCGCTGCCCGCTGTTGCCATAACCACTGCCACTGCCTCGCCTCGCTGACGTTCCCCTGAGCTTCTCCTCGACCTCCTCGACCCCCTCTCTTCACCACTCATCGCCGGGCGTGCTCCTCTGGCCTCACCGAGCTCGTCCCCGACTGCCGTCGCCGGAGATCCCCCTCGCTGCCGCGCTCAGCTCCGACCTCCTCCAAGCCGCCGCCTGCTTCACTGCATTCACCGTGAGCTCCTCCAATCTTTGTTCATGTTTGTTTGTCATGCCTGCTATTGCTTATAGTTGAGTCAGGGCTGATTCACCAGGGATGAATTGGAATGGTGTTGAACATGTCCTACTGTGTGTGAGCTAAGGGTGTGAATACGATTTGGTAAAGGTAGCGGTGAGAGGCCATGTAGGAGTACATGGTGGGTTGTCTCGTTGAAGCCGTCCTTAGGAACTAAGTTCAGTGTTTGTGATCCATGAACAGCTACTACCACTCATTGGGATCCTTAATTGACCCTCTCGACTTATTAGCCGATCTTGTCCTCTGCCCAGGAGTTGCAAGTAGTTTCTGGTGTTTATAGTTGTCGGAGGCCGTGGGCAGTGCTGACCCGAGGGGTGGGCTGTGATGTGGTAGGTACGTGGCCGGGTATGCCAGGTGCCCGTTTGGTGTTGCGGAACCCTGTACACATCGTTCGGGGCCGTATGTGGAAACCTCGGCCGGACTCCCTGCGGATGGAGCCTGAATAGGTGATAAACCTGGACTAGGGACTTGTGTGGTTAGTCAGGTCATGGCTGACACCCTCGCCAGGCTTCCACTTGAAGGTTGCCGAGATACATGACGTGTACATGGCGGTAAGTGGCGAAAGTGTGTGTGAAGAAGTACACCCCTGTAGGGTTAACATCGTATATTCGAATAGCCGGACTTCTGGGTTGCCTGTACAGTTCATAGACAAGTGAAAGTGGATACTCTAAAATGCACAAGATAAGCATGAGTGCTATGGATGGTGTTCTTGTAGCGAGACGGGAGCGGATCCATAGTGGTGTATTGATTGGTGAATATGTGGAATCATGTGCGCCACCCCAAAAGAGTTACTTGCATACGTAGTTCAGGATAGCCACTGAGTCAAAGCTGGCTTGCTACAGTTAAACTCCACCACCCCCTTTGTTGATACTGATGCATATGTAGCTAGTTATGATGTAAGTCTTGCTGGGTACATTTGTACTCACGTTTGCTTAATTTATGTTTTGTAGATAGACTTCAGTCTCACTGGTAGTTCCACGTGGACTCCGACGTTTAGCTTGTTACCTCAGCTACGATCTTGTGCCCTCGGCAGGGTCTTGTAGATAGTCAGGCTTCTCGACCCTTTTCATTTATTGTTGTCTGTACTCAGACATGTTATTCTTCCGCTTGTTGCTTGTATGCGCTGTATGTTGGGTCATGAGACCCATGTTTGTAATACTTCGCTACTCGGATCCTAATGAATAAATACTTGAGTCATAGAGTTATGTTGTGATGCCATGTTGTATTTGCACATATCAAGCATATTGTGTGTATGTTATTGAAATGCTTGGTATGTGTGGGATCCGAAAACCTAGTTGTTTATTCTTGGTAGCCTCTCTTATGGGGAAATCTCTCCTAGTGCTTCCACTGAGCCATGGTAGCTTGCTAATGCTCTGGAACACTTCGGCTGGCCGACATGTGTCCTTCTTCGTTCCTGTGTCTGTCCCTTCGGGGAAATGTCACGCGGTGTCTACCAGAGTCCTGTTAGCTTGCTACAGCCCGGATTCTCCGGAGTCCTGTTAGCCCAGCTGCTACAGCCCGGATTCACTCGCTGATGACCTACATGTTCGTTGCTGGGTCATGTATGTCTGTCCCTGTAAGTTAGTGCCACTTTGGGTTTACAAATAGTCATGTCGGCATGGGTTCTTTGTCATATGGATACTAGCGGCACTATCATATACGTGAGCCAAAAGGCGCAAACGGTCCCGGGCCAGGTAAGGTGGCACCCGTGGGGATACCGTGTGTGAGGCCACAAAGTGATATGATATGTTACATGCTAGATCTGTGTGACTTAGGATCGGGGTCCTGACATTTCCATAGCCATTCCGAAATATATGGCCATGCAACTTTCCACCGTTCCATTTATTATGACACACTACATCATTGTCATATTGCTTTGCATGATCATGTAGTTGACATTGTATTTGTGGCAAAGCCACCTTTCATCATTTTTTATACATGTCACTCTTGATTCATTGCACATCTCGGCACACCGACGGAGGCATTCATATAGAGTCATATTTTGTTCTAAGTATCTAGTTGTAATTCTTGAGTTGTAAGTAAATAAAAGTGTGATGGCCTTCATTATGAGAGCATTGTCCCATGTGAGGAAAAGGCTGATGGAGACTATGGTTCCCCATAAGTCACGATGAGACTCCGACAAGAAATAGATGCCAAAAAATGAGAGACGGCCCAAATAAAAAAAATGAGACAAAAGAGAGAAGGGACAATGTTACTATCCTTTTACCACACTTGTGCTTCAACGTAGCACCATGATCTTCATGATAGAGAGTCTCCTATGATGTCACTTTCATATACTAGTGGGAATTTTTCATTATAGAACTTGGCTTGTATTTTCCAACGATGGGCTTCCTCAAATTGCCCTAGGTCTTCATGAGCAAGCAAGTTGGATGCACACCCACTTAGTTTTCTTTTTGAGCTTTCATAAACTTATAGCTCTAGTGCATCCATTGCATGGCAATCCCTACTCACTCACATTGATATCTATTGATCGGCATCTCCATAGCCCGTTGATACGCCTAGTTGATGTGAGACTATCTCCTTCTTTTTGTCTTCTCCACAACCACCATATTGTATTCCACCTATAGTGCTATGTCCATGGCTCACGCTCATGTATTGCGTGAAAGTTGAAAAGGTTTGAGAATGTCAAAAGTATGAAACAATTGCTTGGCTTTTCATCAGGGTTGTGCATGATTTGAATATTTTGTGTGATGAAGATGGAGTATAGCCACACTATATGATTTTGTAGGGACAATCTTTCTTTGGCCATGTTATTCTGAGAAGACATAATTGCCTTGTTAGTATGCTTGAAGTATTAATGTTTTTATGTCAATATTAAACTTTTGTTTTGAATCTTATGGATCTTAACATTCATGCGACAATAAAATAAGTTACACGAACAATATGTTAGGTAGCATTCCACATTAAAACTTATGTTTTTATCATTTACCTACTCGAGAACGAGCATGAATTAAGCTTGGGGATGCTTGATACGTTTCCAATGTATCTATAATTTTTTATTGTTCCATGCTATTATATTATCTATTTTGGATGTTTTATAGGTATTAATATGCTATTTTATATTATTTTTGGGACTAACCTATTAACCTAGAGCCCAGTGCCAGTTCCTGTTTTTTTGCTTGTTTTCGAGTTTCACACAAAAATAATACCAAACGGAGCCCAAATGGAATGAAACATTTGCAATGATTTTTCTTCGATCAGAAGACAACCAAGAGACTTAGAGATGAAATCGAAGAAGCCACCAGGCAGCCACAAGGATGGAGGGTGTGCCCAGGGGGTAGGCCGCGCCCCCCACCCTTGTGGGCCCCCCATGACCCTCCTGGCCTAATTCTTTCACCTATATATTCCCAAATATCTCCAAGCTAGTAGGGCATCCACGAAAACACTTTTCCACCGCCGCAACCTTCTGTACCCGTGAGATCCCATCTAGGGACCTTTTCCGGCACCCTGCCAGAGGGGGATTCGAACATGGAGGGCTTCTACATCAACTCCATTGCCCTTCCGATGAAGCGTGAGTAGTTTAGCACAATACGGGTCCATAGCTAGTAGCTAGATGGCTTCTTCTCTCTCTTTGATTCTCAATACCATGTTCTCCTCGATGTTCTTGGAGATCTATTCGATGTAATACTTTTTTGCGGTGTGTTTGCCGAGCCTATGAATTATGGATTTATGATCACCTTATCTATGAATATTATTTGCATGATTTGATATCTTTGTAATTCTCTTCGAACTATTGGTTTGGTTTGGCCAACTAGATTAGTTTTCCTTACAACGGGAGAAGTGCTTAGCTTTGGGTTCAATCTTGTGCTGTCCTTTCCCAGTGACAGTAGGGGCAGCAAGGCACGTATTGTATTGTTTCCATTGAGGATAAAAAGATGGGGTTTTCATCATATTGCTTGAGTTAATTCCTCTACATCATGTCATCTTACTTAATGCATTACTCCGCTCTTTATGAACTGAATACTCTAGATGCATGCTGGATAGCGGTAGATGTGTGGAGTAATAGTAGTAGATGCAGAATCGTCTCGGTCTACTTGACACAGACGTGATGCCTATATTCATGATCATTCCCTTTGATATCGTCATAACTTTGCGCTTTTCTATCAATTGCTCGGCAGTAATTTGTTCACCCACCGTATTATTTGCTATCATGAGAGAAGCCTCTAGTGAAACCTATGGCCCCCGGGTCTATTTTCCATCATATAAGTTCCTATTTTCCATAATATAAGTTTCCGATCTATCATATTAGTTTTTGATTTACTATTTTGCAATCTTTTACTTTCTGATTTATAAACCAAAAATACCAAAAATATTTACTTTACCGTTTATCTATCTCTATCAGATCTCACGTATGAAAGTAACCGTGAAGGGATTGACAACCCCTTTATCGCGTTGGGTGGAAGTTGTTGTTTGTTTGTGCTGGTATTTCGTGATTTGTGTGTTGTATCCTACTGGATTGATACCTTTGTTCTCAAACTAAGGGAATACTTATCTCTACTTTGCTGCATCATCCTTTCCTCTTCAAGGGAAAAACCAACACAAGTTCAAGAAGTAGCAGGAAGAATTTCTAGCGCCGTTGCTGGGGAGATCTACGCCAAATCAAGAGATAGCAAGTACCCATCATAAACTCTCATCTCTTGCATTACATTATTCTCCATTCGCCTCTCATTTTCCTCTCCCCCACTTCTAAAATGATTTTCGAAAAGATTTGCCCTTTTCTTCGCCCTTCTCACGTTCGTCTTTTCGTTTGCCCTTATGTCTTACTTGGTTTTTTCTTGTTCACTGGGCATAATTGTGTAATTATTGGAAAGCAAGAACAAAAATCTTAAGGATCCTCATCCACTTGCTAATATTTTTAAGAGATCCAATTTTGATGAACCAATTGCTAGTGAGTTGAGTGCATTAGATTATCTTTATGAGGTTTTGCTTGAAATTTGTGAATCTGGAAATTGGGATGAAGTGTTGAAATATGAAATTTATGAAGTGATTCAAGGTAGCTCCTTGAATGAAAAGCATGATTGATTCTATTGATGACAATTGTGTTAATGATATGCAAAACCCTAATCATGATCATGATTGGGGATGCTAGTTTTGCTATGTCCACTACTTGTTGCAATGATCGTGATTGGGGTGATTCTTCTTACAATCTTGAAAATTTATTTAAGCCCCATGATGAAGATGGGACTGATAATATTGTTTGCAATAATATTGAAAGTGGGTTTGGAAGAGTGTCAACTTTAGATCCCACATATTTGGATAATGTTCAATCTTATGAAGGTTTTGATAAAAGTGGGTTCGGAGAGGTCTTTGACTTTATTTTATGATAATCCCACTATTTAAGAAAAGTGTCAACTTTGGATGCATGTGGATCATGTTGAGAATATTTTATGTGATAGTTATATTGTTGAATTTGATTATGATCCCACATGTAATTATTATGAGAGAGGAAAATATGGTTGTAGAAATTTTCATATTACAAAATTACCTCTCATTATGTTGAGATTGCTATTGTTTCTTTCTTCTTCCTTGCATATGGTAGTTTTTGCTTATCTTGATAATTTGCTCATAAAATCCGTATTCATAGGAAGCATGTTAGACTTAGACTTGTTTGTCACATGTTTTACGATGCTCTCTTTGTGTTTGAATTGCTATCTTTCATGTGAGCATCATTAAAATTATCAATGCCTAGCTAAAAGGCTTTAAAGAAAAGCACTTGTTGGGAGACAACCCAATATATTTCCTTTCTATTTTGCAATAAATGATTCATCTAGCCTCTGGTTATCTGTGGTTTTTTGAGTTTAATTTAGTGTTTGTGCTAACTAAGACCTTTGGAATAGCTTACAGAAATAGTTGATTTGATCTTGCTGAAAAACAGAAACTTTTGCACTCAGGAAAACAATTCTCATTTTTAACAGAAGCGTGATAAAGTACTAATTATTTTTTCATAGGATTTATAAACAAATTTCTTAGGTTTTACTAATTTTTCAGAATGTTTGGAGTTACACAAGTATTCGAGAGTTACAGATTGCTACAGACTTTTCTGTTTTTTGACAAATTCTGTTTTCTATGTGTTGTTTGCTTATTTTGATGAATCTATGGGTAGTATCGGGGGGTATGAACCATGGAAAAGTTGGAATATAGTAGATATTACACCAATAAAATAAATAATGAGTTCACAATAGTACCAAAGTGGTGATTTATTTTCTTATACTAATGGAGCTTATGAGATTTTCTGTTGAGTTTTGTGTTGTGAAGTTTTCAAGTTTTGGGTAAGGATTTGATGGACTTTGGAATAAGGAGTGCCAAGAGCCTAAGCTTGGGGATTCCCAAGGCACCCCAAGGTAATATTCAAGGACAACCAAGAGCCTAAGCTTGGGGATGCCCCGGAAGGCATCCCCTCTTTCGTCTTCGTCTAATGGTAACTTTACTTGAGGCTATATTTTTATTCACCACATGATATGTGTTTTGCTTGGAGCGTCTTGTATGACTTGAGTCTTTGCTTTTTAGTTTGACACAATCATCCTTGCTTTACACACATTTTGCGAGGGACATGCATGATTCGTGATTTATTCAAATGCTCTATGTGCTTCACTTATATCTTTTGAGCTAGGGAATTTTGCTCTAGGCTTCACTTATATGTTTTAGAGCACGGAGGTGGTTTTATTTTATAGAAATTTATGAACTCTCATGCTTCACTTATATTATTTTGAGAGTCTTTAAACAGCATGGTAATTTGAATTGGTTATATATTTAGTCCTAATATGATAGGCATCCAAGAGGGATATGATAAAAACTTTCATATAAAGTGCATTGAATACTATGAGAAGTTTGATTCCTTATGATTGTTTTGAGATATAATTATGGTGATATTAGAGTCATGCTAGTGAGTAGATGTGAATTTGAGAAATACTTGTGTTAAGGTTTATGAGTCCCATAGCATACACGTATGGTAAACCGTTATGTAACGAAGTTGGAGCATGAGATATTTTTTGATTGTCTTCCTTATGAGTGGTGGTCGGGGACAAGCGATAGTCTTTTCCTACTGATCTATCCCCCTAGGAGCATGTGCATAGTACTTTGTTTCGATGACTAATAGATTTTTGCAATAAGTATGTGAGTTATTTATGACTAATGTTGAGTCCATGGATTATACGCACTCTCACCCTTCCACCATTGCTAGCCTCTCCAGTGCCGCGCAACTTTCCTTGGTACCATAAACCCACCATATACCTTCCTCAAAACAGCCACCATACCTACCTATTATGGCATTTCCATAGCCATTCCGAGATATATTGCCATGCAACTTTCCACCGTTCCATTTATTATTACACGCTTCATCATTGCCATATTGGTTTGCATGATCATGTAGTTGACATCGTATTTGTGGCAAAGCCACCTTTCATCTTTTTTATACATGTCGCTCTTGATTCATTGCACATCCCGGTACACCCCGTAGGCATTCATATACAGTCATATTTTATTTTTGTATCGAGTTGTAATTCTTGAGTTGTAAGTAAATAAAAGTGTGATGATCTTCATTACTAGAGCATTGTCCCATGTGAGGAAATAAAAAAAGGAGAGGAAGGCCGAATAAAAAAAGAAGGCCCAAAAAATATGAAAGAAAAAGAGAGAAGGGGCAATGTTACTATCCTTTTTCCACACTTGTGCTTCAAAGTAGCACCATGATCTTCATGATAGAGAGTCTCCCATGCTGTCACTTTCATATACTAGTGGGAATTTTTCATTATAGAACTTGGCTTGTATTTTCCAACGATGGGCTTCCTCAAATTGCCCCAGGTCTTCATGAGCAAGCTAGTTGGATGCACACCCACTTAGTTTTCCTTTTGAGCTTTCATAAACTTATAGCTCTAGTGCATCTGTTGCATGACAATCCTTACTCACTCACATTGATATCTATTGATGGGCATATCCATAGCCCGTTGATACGCCTAGTTGATGTGAGACTATCTCCCCTTTTTGTCTTCTCCACAACCACCTTCTATTCTACCTATAGTCCTATGTCCATGGCTCACGCTCATGTATTGCGTGAAACTTGAAAAAGTTTGAGAACATCAAAAGTATGAAACAATTGCTTGGCTTGTCATCGGGGTTGTGCATGATTTGAATATTTTGTGTGACGAAGATGTAGCATAGCCAGACTATCTGATTTTGTAGGGATAAGATTTCTTGGCCATGTTATTTTGAGAAGACATAATTTCCTTGTTAGTATGCTTGAAGTATTATTGTTTTTATGTCAATATTAAACTTTTGTTTTGAATCTCATGGATCTGAACATTCATGCCACAATAAAGAAGTATTACATGGATAGAAACGTTAGGTAGCATTCCACATCAAAAATTCTGTTTTTATCATTTACCTACTCAAGGACGAGCAGGAATTAAGCTTGGCGATGCTTGATACGTCTCCAACATATCTATAATTTTTGATTGTTGCATGCTATTATATTATCTATTTTGGATGTTTTATATGCATTTATATGCTATTTTATGTTATTTTTGGGACAAACCTATTAACCTAGAGCCCAGTGCCAGTTCCAGTTTTTTTCCTTGCTTCTGAGTTTCGCAGAAAAGGAATACCAAACGGAGTCCAAATGGAATAAAACCTTCGCGATGATTTTTCTTAGACCAGAAGACAACCAGGAGACTTAGAGATGAAGTCGGAGGAGCCACGAGGCAGCCACAAGGACGGAGGGCATGCCCAAGTGGGTAGGGCATGCCCCCACCCTTGAGGGCCCCTCGTGCACCTCCTGACCTAATTCTTTCACCTATATATACCCATATATCCCCAAACCAATAGAGGAAGCCACGGAATCACTTTTCCACCGACGCAACCTTCTGTACCCGTGAGATCCCATCTAGGGGCCTTTTCCGGCATCCCACCGGAGGGGGATTCGATCACGAAGGGCTTCTACATCAAATCTATTGCCCTTCCGATGAAGCGTGAGTAGTTTATTTCAGACCTACGAGTGCATAGCTATGGCTTCTTCTCTCTCTTTGATTCTCAATACCATGTTCTCCTCGATGTTCTTTGAGATCTATTCGATGTAATACTCTTTTGCGGTGTGTTTGCCGAGATCCGATGAATTGTGGATTTATGATCAACTTATCTATGAATATTATTTGAATCTTCTCTGAATTCTTTTATGCATGATGTGATATCTTTGTAATTCTCTTCGAACTATCGCTTTGGTTTGCCCAACTAGATTGGTTTTTGTTGCAATGGGAGAAGTGCTTAGCTTTGGGTTCAATCTTGTGGTGTCATTTCCCAGTGACAGTAGGGGCAGCAAGGCATGCATTTTATTGTTGCCATCGAGGATAAAAAGATGGGGTTTTCATCATATTTCTTGAGTTAATTCCTCTACATCATCTCATCTTACTTAATGCATTACTCCGTTCTTTATGAACTTAATACTCTAGATGCATGTTGGATAGAGGTCAATGTGTGGAGTAATAGTAGTAGATGCAAAATCGTTTCGGTCTACCTGACACAGACGTGATGACTATATTCATGATCATTGCCTTCGATATCTTCATAACTTTGCGCTTTTCTATCAATTCCTCGACAGTAATTTGTTCACCCACCATATTATTTGCTATCATGATAAAGGCCTCTAGTAAAACCCATGGCCCATGGTCTATTTTCCATCATCTAAGTTTCTATTTTCCATAATATAAGTTTCTGATCTATCATATTAGTTTCTGATTTTCTATTTTGCAATCTTTTACTTTACGATCTATAAACCAAAAATACCAAAAATATTTACTTTACCGTTTATCTATCTCTATTAGATCTCACTTTTGCAAGTAACCGTGAAGGGATTGATAACCCCTTTATCACATTGGGTGCAAGTTGTTGTTTGTTTCTGCAGGTATTCGGTGACTTGTGTGTTGTCTCCTACTGGATTGATACCTTGGTTCTCAAACTGAGGGAAATACTTATCTCTACTTTGTTGCATCACCCTTGCCTCTTCAAGGGAAAAACCAACACAAGCTTAAGAAATATCACTTGGTACTTCGCTAGCCATTTCCGAGACCGCAAGGCATAATTGCAGAGCACCTTTGAAGTTCAAGCAGTGGCTAAACATTGTGATTCAGGGTAGAGGAGATCTAGTCATGCTCACGTCCAACATTAACTAGACTCAATCCATGTTAAACTAAGAATGACAATATCGCTCTTTATATTTGTGCTTGAATGAGAAGGTGATGACTAAACAATAAAAGAAAATAACAAGAAGGGTCCTTCACAGAGGGAAGCAGAGATTTGCATCGGTGCCAGAGCTCAGAACTTAAAACAGAGATGAATACATTTTTAGTGGTGTGCTTGAAGGTGCGTTAAGTCGACTAGAGGGGGGTGAATAGGCGATTTTTATAAATTATTCACTGAGGAATTTCAGGGTGAGGAAATTCCTAAGAGAAGAACTACTTGCAGCGGAATAAGTACTCAGATGCAGGCATGATATAACATAAGTATGGACATCATGATGAATTGGAAACAAAACACAGAGTACAGAAAGCGTAAGCACGGGATAAAACAGAATGAAGACAAACAAACTAAAGAATTTGAACTGAGGAAATTGATAATGTCTTCAGTCAAAGTCTTCAAACATATATGAATAGGTACACAACATAGTAATGAAGAAATGAAAGGGTTGAGGAAATAGAAACAGTAAGCTCGGTGAAGACAATGATTTGGTAGACCAATTCCAACTGCTGTGACAGTTGTATGTCTGGTTAGAGCGGCTAGGTATTTAAACTCGAGGACACACAGTCCCGGACACACAGTCCTCACTGTATTCTCCTTGAACTAAGGTCACACAGACCTTGTTCAATTACTCGTGGTAAGTCTTCAGGTGACTTCCAAACCTTCACAGACTCGGTTACTCGGCGATCCACAATTTCCTCTTGGATGCTCTAGACCATGATGCCTAACCGTCTGGAGGATGCACAGTCCTCAAAGGTAACAAGCGTCGGTTCCACATAGGAACAATCTCTTCAGTGATGCTCAATGACTTTGGGTTTGTAGGTGTTTGGTTTGGGGTTTTGGGTTTTTCCTCACTTGATGATTTTCGCTCAAAATCCTCGGAGGATGGGATGCTCTAAATGACAAGTGTCAGTTTCTCGCGCAGCAGCGAACCAGCTAGTGGTTGTAGGGGCGACTATTTATAGCCTAGGGAGCATCCCGACATGATAAGACATAAATGCCCTTCAATGATATGACTGTTAGGTGGGTAGATATTTTGGGACATCTGGCGCGTAGCACAGCAACGGTCAGAAATTTGAGGTATCAAATTCCTCAGGGCTATCATGTTCCTCACTTGTAGGCAATCCAGACTGGCAAATTCCTAACTCCTCAGTCAGAAGAAATTCCTCAGAGACTAGAAGAACTTTGTATCTGTCACTGAAGAAATTGACTGAACTGTATGAGATTCCCAATGGCTTCACTTGAAGGGATTGGTAAGTGTAGGATTTTTTAGTTGAGCATCACTTGGAAAGTTTTCCTTAGTTTTACCTCAACCCCTTTAACAGTACGATGTTTCCTATGACTCAAGAAAGAGAAAATGAAACTATGAAAACAAAAGTCTTCACGCTTCATGTTCCTCGCATGAATATCAAGTCTTCACGGTCACACCAATTTCTTCACATCCAAAGTCTTCAGAATGTCTTCAGAGATCCAAAGTCTTCAGTTGAAGACATTCATTTTTAGGGGTCGACTTTATTTGTAAGTATCAAACTCCTCATAGACGTATAGACCTGTGTACACTCACAAACGCATCAGTCCCTTAACCTATAAGTCTTCAATATTCGAAAATCACTAAGGGGCACTAGATGCACTTACAATCTCCCCCTTTTTGATGATTGATGACAATATAAGTTAAGTTTTCAACAGGGATAAACATATGAAGTGTAAATATTGATATTGAGGAATTTGATAGCAAGATATAGAAGAACTCCCCCTGAAGATGTGCATAGTGAGGAATTCTCTTTTGAAGTAGTGCACATTTGAAGAGTTGAATCATGGAGATCTCCCCTATATCTTGTAATTCATACACGCATTTAACATATGATATGAAGAATTTGAAATGCATGATGAAATATGGTGGCCGATGTAATACAACATGTGTGCATTATCATACATGAGGAAATAGCATGCATAGGAACATAGCAAAAGTATCAAACCACCATCGGACTTAAGTTTACAACTCTATCCAATAAATCTTCAGAAGAACGAGAGTTGTAACTTAGCAAAAAAACACCCATATAAATAGACCCGCTTGAAGACTAACTCAAATTTCTCCCCCTTTGTCATCAAATGACCAAAAGGGACGAAAAGTGAGGACTAACGCCCCTGAAGAATTTCATCACTGGGTCGATGGAGGAGCGCCAGCATTGTTGGGGTCGGTTGTTGGTGTAGGGCCTGCCGTAGTGCCGTCCAAATCCTCATGCTCATCAGTCTCACACGAGGAAGAATATGAGCTGGCTACCAAGGAAGGAACATTGCTTTTCTTGAATTTCTTCGCCGGTGGCTGAGACCAGTCAAAGTCCTGCTTGAAGCCCATTTGCTTCAGATCTTCTTCACCATAAAGATGAGACATAACAGCCCAGGTGCGATTGTATACTTCATGGAGGTAGAAGTGGTTCTTCTTCACTGCATTGTGTGTAGCAGTCATGTTGTGAAGAATGGAACCAAACTGATGCTTAACCCCTTTGTGGTTGCGATCGACCTTCTGGTGAAGACTAAGGAGAAACTCACGATCAGTCATCACTTTGGGAGCTGTGCCTTGAGGATTTTGCTTTGAGGCATTGGCAGCGGAGTCAGGAGTGGCAGAGTCATCATTGTTGGAGTAAGATGCAACTTTGCGGAACTGGCCATCCAATGGACGAATGCCTTCATCAATAACAGCAGTAGCCTTGCCCTTCTCATCAGCTGAGGAAAATGTTCGCTTGAGGACTTCTATTGGGGGCAAGTAGCTGACGTGATTCTGCGAATCAGCCTTGTAGTTGATTGAAGACCTTGATCTGAGGAATCTCATAATCCAGGGAGCATAAGGCTTCAATTCAATTGGAGATAACGCAACATTGGCCAGAGTCCTCATGAAGAAATCATGGTAGTTGATAGGAATGCCATGAATAATGTTGAATAGTAGATTCTTCATGATACCAACGACCTCTTCTTCAGTAGAGTCATGGCCCTTGATTGGACTCAAGGTCTTGGTCAAGATGCGATATATAGCCGTGGCACATACAACAATTCCTTCACGAGGAATTTGGTCCTTGAGGCTTGACCGGACTTCAGCGGCTTCATCAACACTTGCATATAGTGGTCAGTAAGTTCAGGTTCATGATATATACAATGTGCACCTTCAAGGGGAGGACTGACAGGCAGGACATGAAGAAATTCAGAGACCGGTGCTTTGAAGTGAGTATTCTCTATTGTTTAGTCCAATACCCAAGAGTTCACATCTTCAGCATCTCATGTGATGTGCAGCGTTGCATAGAACTGAAGAATTAGTTCTTCATTCCAATCACATATATCTGAGAAGAAGTTGGGCAGTCCAGCATCATGAAGAACACTGAGGACTGGCGTGAAGCAAGGCAGTGATTCCATGTCCACATGAGGAATATGTGCATGGTCGAAGACTTTGTCCTTATCAAAAAGTAGTGAAGAATAGAAGTTTGCTTGGTTGGCAGTCCAGAAACGCTTCCTTCTAAGACAAGCAGAGTCATATGGATTGCAATCTGTGAAGAACACATGCTCGTGGGAGAAGTCATCAGCCTTGAAGGTTTGCTTCTTAGAGAAGGGATTCTTCAGCTTGGGTTGAGGAGTATCAGTCAGAGTCATCACGGCCTCAGGAATCACGTTCTCCGGAACCATGGGCTGAGTAATTTCAGTTTCTGCTTCAATAGCAGCCTGGGTCTTCAATTCTTCATCAACATTAACATCAGCAATAGTGGCTGGAATTTCTTCATGGATGGAAGGAGTGGAGTGATGATCTTCAGAACCCATTTGAACTTCAGTGTGCACTGGGGACTGAGGAATTTGTTGCAGAGGCGTGAAGAGCGGAGAGTTGGGGTGCTGACTATCCCAATAATCATCATTCAGCATTGAGTAGAGCACCCAATGTCCACATCTTCATATTCTTCAACGCCTGCCTCTTCAGCTGTGAATTGATACATAGGCGATGAGATTACTGGGGTTGAAGGGATATTATCCACTTCAATTTCTTCGTCCAATTGCTCTGAAGAAGCAGCAGAGGGAACATCTTCATCAGATCCGCTTGGGACCTCATAATCCTCACTAAAGGGAATGAGTTCCTTTGATGGCATGCTTGAAATGGGAACAACATCTATGGGATTCTCAAAAGAGCTTGTCAATGTCTTCATCTTCTTCGGTGATGAAGGATTTGACAAAGTAGATGCTTTCCTCTTTTCATTGCTGCTTGCTCCGCAGCTCTAGTTTTCTTCACTTCTGATGCAGAAGGAAGAACTATACTTGGTGTTGGTGCAGGAGGAGCAGAGGAAATAGGTTCAGTTTCCTCAAGCACAACTATTTCAGTTTGCCTGGTTGGTTCAGATTCTTTAGGCTCAGCGGTTAATGCCTCAGCTAGCCTGGCTTGTTCTTCAGGCGCAACACTAGTGGTTGCCCTGGCAATTTCATCAGCGGCTGGAATGAAGTCATTAGCCCTGGTACTAGCAGTTTCATCAGCAGCCTGATTTTCATTAGCAGTGCTGGCATGTTCTTCAGTGGGCTGAGCAGATGCTTCACTCTGAGGAGATTCATCTTTTGAGGTAAATTTATCAGCCAACTTCACAAATTTGATTTTGGCTCCAAGCCAGTCAGTGTGGTAGACGTTGAACTCATCACTGAGTCCTTTGATCTCAGTTTGGATAGCCACAAGTTCATCAGTTATCATGTTGACAACATTTTTCTTCAGAAAACGCTCCTTCTTGTACCGCGCTTTCTTCAATTGCCTGGCCTTCTCAAATTTCCACTTTTCTTCGCCAATGAAGGCAGTCAGCATGTGACTTCGGCCAGGAGTGCGGTTGAAGTCAGGCAAAGGTGTGTTAGGATCCTTGTGCCAAAGATCAATATAGTCAAGGATCAGCTTGGGATCCAATATCAATGGCACATTTGTGCCTTTGGCTCTAGTGCCCTCTACTGTCTGTCTCTGATGATTTCAGCGAGTTCATCATCATCAGCTTCGTCATCAGTGGACGATACTTGGAAGGCAACCTGCTTCTTTTGAGGACTTGGTCTAGTGCCTCGTCCAGCAGTGGCCTTGGTCTTCAGCAATGTGGGGCTTGTTGAGGAATGCAGAGGGGCTGAAGATTTTGCTGAGGCTCCTGAGGCAAGTGATTTTCGTGTGGTCCTTTGACACGAGGCAAGATGCATAGGTGCATAGGACTTTGCCGGAGGAGCTGAGGACTTTGGAACTTGAGGAATTGGGCAGCTTGAGGAATTGGTCGTGAGGGCTTAGCAGAACTGGGCCATGAGGGCATAGCTGAGGAGCTAGGCCGTGAGGGCATTGAAGAAGAAGCACTAGGCTTATGTGCGAGCTTCTTAGGCATAGCCTTCTTGGGCTTGCTAGCAGAGGCCTCAACAGTGGCAGCAACAACAGCAGAGTCTTCATTGAATTTCTTCACTGCCTTTTTTGCCATTTTGGCCAGTTTAGCTTGACGCTTTGCCCATTCAACAGGAAATTCCTCACCTCTTCTGATGCTAGAGGGATAAGCAACTTGGCTTGGTGCCAATGGAGGTCTTGGGCATGGAGGGTGTACAACGAATTTCTTCATGTACTTGGGAGTAACATATCTGTACTCCCTCCATTCTCTGGCCCATCTCCTCTCTATCTTCTGAATGCGCACTTTGCGCTCATTCTTCGCTTCATGAGGAGGAGTGCAGTATCCTGCATAGATGTCATTAGGAATCTCAAACGCAGTGTTGACTTCCAATTTATTTCCTCCCTTCTGAGGTTTCTTGCCATCTGCCATTTTCTTCAGTTGAGGATTTTGAACTGTCGAGTTCTCTGAAGAGGTATGCAGTATTTCTTCGAGGAACGCTGCAAATGAGTTAAGTTGATGAGAACCTAGTGATTCAGTAGCGTACATGAGTACCTGTGAACAGAGTATAGGTGCAAATAATTTGGAGAGGTCATATGCATTCTCAGAAGTTTTTGCCAATAAGAGCAAGTTTGAGGAATTTGACCAGATGTGTCTTGAGGAATTTCACTAAGCGTTCTTTGACTTAGGTTCTAGAGTTGTATAGATTGAAAACCCACACAATTGAGGAATCTTGAAGAAAAATGTTGCTTAGGAAAAAAATCAAGAACAGATGTTTGTATGAGGTGTTCACAGTGTGAAGATTGAAGAATAAACAACTTTTGAAGATTTTGAAGAAATCACTCGAATCAATAAGAGCAGTAAAAGTAGATTTTAATTACCCTTGATGAAGAACATGATGAATTGTGAATGTAGATTGGAAGTTCGTTAGTCTAGATCTTCCATGTCCTAACTTGGCAGAGGAAGACAGCTACGGTGGCGGCGGAGTGAAGAAATCCATGGCCGGTGCGAGTACGACGGCGACGAGGTCGAGGTAGCAAAGCTCTTCCTCACCGGCGACGATGGAAGTAGTGGAGGGCTAGGTTTTGAGAACTAAAGCGAGGGAGTGAGGTTGAGCAGAATAAAAACAGTATGAGGAGGGTGAGGTGTATTTATAGCCGAGGTGAAAAACCGCTTGCCCGAGGATAATGGACGAACGTGCCCCTGACCCTTCTCATCCTTGTGACATGTGTCACCCACGTACGGAGACGTGGAGATTGTGAGTGATCGTGGGTGAATAGATAAGTATTATCGTGGGGTGTGGAACGGTTTAGGCGGCAACAGCCGAAAATTCAGATTAGAATATTTTAAAGTTTCATTAGCACATTCTTCAGCTGACAAGGACAGAGTGATGAACGGGTTTCAAATACAACGCACATGAAGAATTTGTGAACAGACTGGGTTGAGTATAGCATAGAGGGGGGAGGGTCTGGTCACATTCACTTAGTAGAAGGATCAACTTGAAGAAATAACTATAAGTGAATGTTGTAGAGGACATAAACTCACACACACACACGCACACACACACACACACACACACACACACACACATATATTATTTTGTTACCCGTAACAAAATATTATCCTCTTACTATCCATGCTATAAGGGCGGGATGGATTCCCAAAGTTGGGAAAAAGAGAAAATAAGAAAACCGACGACGCACCCACGACCCCCACCTCTCTCCCTCGATATGTGCTACACGCCGCCGGCCCCGACTCGCCTTCCACCTCCGGCAACCCACCATGCCATCCGCCTTCCACCTCCGGCGACCAACCATGCCATCCGCCTTCCACCTCCGGCGACCAACCATGCCATCCGCCTCCCACCTCCGGCGACCTGCCGCCCACCTCCTGCGACTCGCCGAGCCCCTTGGCCTCCCACCTCTGGCAACCCACCACACCCCCATCACCCACCTCCGGCGCATGGCCACGCCCTGGCTCCAACCTCCGGCGACGTGCCACGACCCTGCCTCCCACCTCCGGTGCCGCACCACGGCCCTTTCTCTCATCCCCGGCGACGCTCCGCCCCTGAACCCCACCTCCTCTCTCGCAACGGGCCCCGAGCGAGGCCGTCCCTCCCATGGAGCCAAGCTCACGCACCGCTGTCCCTCCCACCGTGCCGAGCTCGCACTCCATCGCCGCCGGCACCCCCAACCCCGCGTCGTCTGTGACCCCTTGAAAGGGACGAGATGGACCTAGAGGGGCGGTGCATAGGTACAATTACAAATTTTATTTACTTAGCAATTTTTAGGCACTAATGTGGAATATGAAGGTAAGCCTAACAATTGCAAGTGTAGTACTAAGTGCTAAGCAAGATAAGAAAGTAACACAAGTATGTAAGTAAGCAAGCACAATATGATATCAGAAAGTTCTAAGAGACAAGTAACCACAAATAGAGAGTTAGGGTTAGGAATAACCACAACTCCGGGAGACGAGGATGTATGCTTATGTTCACTTCCTTGGAGGGAAGCTATGTCACCGTTAGAGAGGTGGATGTTACCACGAAGGCACACCAACGCCACGAAGGCTCACCCTATTCTCCCTTTGAGACAACACCACGGAGGCGTGTCTCAACCACTAGTGGTATACCTTGGGGTGGTCTCCAAACCCTCATAAACTTTTTCGGGGGTAATCACAATGGTCGATTCCTCACCGGAGCACTCTTACCGCCTAAGAGTCTCCAACCTCCAAGAGTAACGAGATGAACCACAAAAACAAGGGGGGAATCAACTTTTGCTTTGGTGAATGTGTAGATCGAACACTTCTCCTTCCCTTATCAAAAGATCAAGAGATTTGGTTGGCTAAGGAGGGAGATCTCCAAGAAATTGAGGTCTAAAAATGGAGGTGCGAGAAATGGAGTCGTCAATCTCTGCGTGAGGAAGAAGAAGACTATTTATAGGTAGGGATGGAATCTGGCCATTGGAGGCAGATTTTTGCATAGCCCGGAAGTTCCGGCGACGTACGAAAGTTCTGGACCCCGGAAGTTCCGGCCAAGTTCCGGCCAAGTTCCGGGCTACACAGAGAGTTTGCACCACTGAGTAGTACCCCGGAAGCTGCAGAAACAGGGGACAGAAGTTCCGGTGCCCGGAAGTTTCGGGGGACGGAAGTTCCGGAGACGTTCCGGGCTACACAAAGAGATTGCACGAAAAGTGCAGTTCCTCTGGGTACCCCAACAACTTCCCGGACCTTCCGGTCCCCGGAAGTTCCGGCCTGAACAGAAACATGACACTAAGATTTTCAGATCAATGTGAGAAGGTAAGTTGATTCCCTGGATGTTTTTATGATGCACCCCCTCTTAATAGTGCAGCTGCCCTAAGGACTCAAGAAATGCGAAAACTTTATGGAACTTCTTCTTTTCTTGAGCACACCGCTTTTCCTTTTCCAATAAGAGAGGGAATAACCATCCATGCTTCATTTTGACTTAATCAGGGATGTTAATACTTAGAGCATGTGGTTAGAAACACAAATGAAGTTGTCATAGATGTCAAAAATAGTTTAGTGCAATATTGCACTTTCAATCTCCCCATTTTGACATGGATGACAACAATGCTTGAGAGGATAAATTCATAAAGTATATATAGTATTAAGCAATTTCAATGATAGGAAGGAACTCCCCCACAACCCATGCCTTATTTTAAGATTGAATTTGAATGAAATGACATGGTTAAAGGATTCTCCCCCTATCACTGAGCGTACCCACACAAGAATGATATATTGACATAGAACACTTTACTAACCTTTGTTCTTCATAGTGAGGATACAAACATAGATATAACATAGCCTGATAGATGTCTCTCACAATATGAGCAACTAGAATATGCCATGTAACCCCCTTGCCATAAGATTCTCACACAGAGAGATTATTTAACGAAACATCAATAGGTTCAAATAGCAAGCTAAGATCCAAATGAAGGCAAATAAAAGCAATGGTTCAAGGTTCAACGGAACATAAATAGGCAGATAAACAAAGATTAGCGATAAGCCCTATCAAGAACAACAATAAGCCCTATCAAGCACAACATCTCCCCCTGTTGTCACCTAGATGGCAAAAAGGAAAGATGGAGGAATCCATAAACATCCCCTAGGAGAGGGATGCAGAAGGGTCAGCAAACGACTCTCCAAAAGACTCGGAGCCATGAGGGCGGTGAGAAGAGGCTTCATCGCCAGCTTCAACATCAAACTGAGCAAACTTGGACCGGTATTTCTTAAAAGAAGTCACACGAGACTCGAAGCTGTGAGCAATGTCCATACCAGATGCACGCATACCATCCTTAAGAGCCTTCATGCTCTCCTTCCTAGACTTGTGCTCCTCCCACTGCTTCTTATGCATATCTTGCTGAAGACAAAACATGTTCTGGAGAAGGCGCCAAATTTTGTTGCTCTTCTTTGACCCAGAGTCACTCGGCACCCCACGATGAGAAGTGTGAGAGCGGGAACGAAACTCAAAGTGGTGTGGATCTCCAGCATGTAGCTCCTCTTCCTCCTCATCCTCACCCTCATGAGCATTTGCCTTGCCCTTCTTAACAAGCAAGTTAACACTAGAGTGGCTAGTCAGATGCCGACCCACAAGTGCATCAGGAGCAATCTCAGCAATCAAGGCAGTAATATAAGGAGCATAGATAGGAACCTTGCGGTTCATTACCACACTGTACATCTCATGCCACATAAAGTCCATCACATCAATGGGGCCCTGCTCGGAGTTGTGACAAGTGTAGTGAAGAAGGTTGATGACGTGACCACGAATCTTGGTCTTGTCACCCACCTTAACCGCAAGTATCTCTCGAAAGATTCGGTGCATGATGTCATAGAAAGGTAGAAGATCACCAACAGATCCAAACTTTCCAGATGGAGGATACAAATCAGCCAAGTGAATAGCCTGGAAGGCCCCTTTGTCGTGAATCTTGTAGCCACAGTCAACAGTAATGTCAGTATACTCATAGCCCAGAAGACCGGTCAGCACTGAGAACGGAGCAGAGAACTTCTCATTACCACTCATCCAAGTAAGTGTGTGCTGCATATCTGTCCCAAAATGCACCGTGGCATAGAACTCAGCCACAAGAGGCAGAGACACATCATGTTGAAAGCGCATGAGTGGAAGGAGGTTGAGCTTCACACACATGTTCTGGATCCCCTCAAAGTAAGCAGAATTTGTTGGAGTCTTGTCAAAGTGAGCAATGTTGATTCTCTTCTGAATGACACACTTGTTGACGAACTGAGAAAAAATCTCTTCATTGGTGCGCTGCTGGAAAAGTGTCCAAAACTTGGAATCAGCCACATGATCACGGTCTTGACAATAGGGATTGACTCGGCACAGAGCAATCCACTCTGGTGCGGGCATTTCCTTCATGGTGACTGGCTCAGGAGGAGGAGGTTGGACATTTGGTGCTTTGGCCTTCTTGGAAGTAGTCTTCCGCTTCTTGGAGTGGGCGGGAGCAGCAGGAGGAGATGCACTATCTTCAGCCTCGGCATCTTCCTCAGGATCGCAGTCAAACATGTTCTCACGTCCCAAAACAACAGTCATTGTCTTCTTGACCCTAGCTTTGGATTTCCGTTCATACACCTTGGATGAGTGAGCACGCGAACCAGACCCTCCTCCTGACAGAGAGAGTAGCATGGGGGCATAATAAGTACACAGCCTCAAAAAAAGAAAAAAAAGAATCTCACTAGTCGAAAATTTGACAGAACTCTGCTTAGACCGGAAGTTCCGGGGGAGGGCGGAAGTTCCGGTAGCCGGAAGTTCCTGGGTGCCCGGAAGTTCCGACCAACGGAAGTACTGGCCCAGCCCGAACATGGAAACCCTAGCAAGACCAGAAGGTCCGGCCTGCCCGGAAGTTCCGGGCACCAGCATAGTCGCAGGGCTCCTTCTGAATCTAAGCAGGGGACAGACATGGATCGACCAACGAGAGGTGAAAGTCATGGAGTACTGCAGATCTAAAGTGGATGCAAGACTCGAGATGTGAAGTTTGTGTTTATCCTAGAACCATAAGCATAGCCTACAATCCCTAGGAATCTAGAGAGAGCAAAGAGAATCTTAGGTTACCTTCCTCCATGGAGATGGTGGAGAGGACAGATCCCCTTCGAGCACGATGAAAGGGAAGAAGGAGCCGGAGGTTCCGAGGGCCGGCAGCTCACCCGGAAGTCGTCGAAGGGTGAGGGGCACCGCAGAGAAGGAGAGCAGTGGAATAGAGGAGAAAGGGAAAAAGTCCTCTTTGTTATCTCCTGCCCATAATAAGTGCCCATGACCCGCGACACTCGGAAGTTCCGGGATATCCAGAGATATTACAACCTCTCTGAACTCCTGAGAACTAGAGGGAGGGAGTCCGAAAGCTCCCAAGACCACCACACACCACATCAACATTTATGTGGTTATGATTTGAAGCTTGTGCACTAGACAAATATCAGATGGTTTTGAGATGAGAGAAGCTTGGGTAGAACCTGAGCTGGGGGTAAAACACAAAAGCAACAACGAGAACACTCAAATAGAGAGAAAAACACCGGACAAACACACAGAAAACAAAATTAAGAATAAGTCCAGCCTCTCTAAGAGAGGGCGGTGGACGAGTGCACCAAGTTTGAGTAGACGTGGCTTGGTACTACGAAGATTTTAACCTTGAGCCCAACATCAAAACTCCATCATTTAAAGTACTAAGTCACAAAGTGGTAACTGCTACCTCTTGACCACTGCGTTGGTTTTCCCCGAAGAGGAAGGGATGATGCAGCAAAGTAGCGTAAGTATTTCCCTCAGTTTTTGAGAACCAAGGTATCAATCCAGTAGGAGGCTACGCGCAAGTCCCTCGTACCTGCACAAAACAAATAAATCCTCGCAACCAACGCAAATAGGGGTTGTCAATCCCTATAAAGCCACTTACAAGAGTGAGATCTGATAGATATGATAAGATAATTCTTTTGGTATTTTTGTGATAAAGATGCAAGTAAAATAAAGGCAAAGTAAATAACAAAGGAAATAATTAAGTAGTAGGAGATTAATATGATGAAGATAGACCCGGGGCCATAGGTTTCACTAGTGGCTTCTCTCGAGAGCATAAGTATTCTACGGTGGGTGAACAAATTACTGTTGAGCAATTGACAGAATTGAGCATAGTTATGAGAATATATAGGTATGATCATGTATATAGGCATCATGTCCGAGACAAGTAGACCGACTCCTTCCTGCATCTACTACTATTACTCCACTCATCGACCGCTATCCAGCATGCATCTAGAGTATTAAGTAAAAAACAGAGTAAGGCCTTAAGCAAGATGACATGATGTAGAGGGATAGACTCATGCAATACGAAGAAAACCCCATCTTGTTATCCTCGATGGCAGCAATACAATACGTGCCTTGCTGCCCCTACTGTCACTGGGAAAGGACATCGCAATATTGAACCCAAAGCTAAGCACTTCTCCCATTGCAAGAAAGATGAAGCTAGTAGGCCAAACCAAACTGATAATTCGAAGAGACTTGCAAAGATAACCAATCATACATAAAAGAATCCAGAGAAGGTTCAAATATTATTCATAGATAGACTTGATCGTAAACCCACAATTCATCTGTCTCAACAAACACACCGCAAAAAGAAGATTACATCGAATAGTTCTCCACAAGAGAGGGGGAGAACATTGTATTGAGATCTAAAAAGAGAGAAGAAGCCATCTAGCTACTAACTATGGACCCGTAGGTCTGAGGTAAACTACTCACACTTCATCAGATGGGCTATGGTGTTGATGTAGAAGCCCTCCATGATCGATGCTCCCTCCGGCGGAGCTCCGGAACAGGCCCCAAGATGGGATCTCATGGATACAGAAAGTTAAGGTGGTGGAATTAGGGTTTTGGCTCCATATCTGATCATTTGGGGGTACGTAGGTATATATAGGAGGAAGGAGTACGTCGGTGGAGCAACAGGGGGCCCACAAGGGTGGAGGGCGCGCCTGGGGGGGTAGGTGCGCCCCCTACCTCGTGGCCTCCTCTTTTCTTTCTTGACGTAGGGTCCAAGTCTCCCGGGTCTTGTTCGTTGAGAAAATCATGTTCCCGAAGGTTTCATTCCGTTTGGACTCCATTTGATATTCCTTTTCTTCGAAACCCTAAAATAGGCACAAAAAAAGCAATTCTGGGTTGGGCCTCCGGTTAATAGGTTAGTCCCAAAAATAATATAAAAGTGGATAATAAAGCCCAATAATGTCCAAAATAGTAGATATATAGCATGGAGCAATCAAAAATTATAGATACGTTGGAGACGTATCAGTAACATAGTAACTTTGAGAGTGTTTGGTTTATTTATGCATCATATAGGGTGAGATAACTCATGAGTAGAATGTCTCCCCCTAAATACATGACTACATCTAGACAAGACATGAAGTAAATGCATGGATGAGTACTAGATTTCACATAATGTTGTCAAGCTCGAAGATACCAAGTTCACGCTTAAGTTGACAAAACCTTGCTTCATCCAATGGCTTGGTGAAAATGTCTGCAAGTTGTATATCGGTACTAATATGAGCAATATCAATGTCACCCTTTTCCACATGATCCCTCAAGAAATGATATCTAATATCAATGTGCTTGATGCGGGTATGATCTTTGGGATTCTCAGCAATATTGATGGCACTTTCATTATCACATAGAAGAGGCACATGTCTATAGGTGATACCGTAATCCTTTCAAGTTTGCCTCATCCATAGTAATTGAGTTGCACAACTGGCGATTGCAATGTATTCTGCTTCGGCGGTGGAGAGGGCAATACAATTTTGTTTCTTCGAGGACCAACTTACCAAGGAGCGTCCAAGAAATTGACATGCACTGAAGGTGGACTTACTATCCACTTTGTCTCTGGCCCAATCCGCATCCGTGTACCCAATGATATCAAACTTAGCATCCTTGGGGTACCTTAGACCCAACTTTGGGGTGTGAACAAGGTATCTAAGAATATGCTTAACCGCCTTATGACAACTTTCCCTAGGGGAAGCTTGAAATCTAGCACACATGCATACATTAAACATGATGTCTGGTCTAGATGCACAAAGATAAAGCAATGAACCAATCATAGAGCGGTATTTAGATGGGTCGAAAGGGATACCATTTATGTCTTCAGTGAGTACAATTTTGGTTGGCATGGGTGTCTTACATGGACAAGCATCGGACATACCAAACTTATCTAGGATATCCTTGAGGTATTTTGCTTGAGACAAGAAAATTCCTTCTTGAAATTGCTGAATTTGAAATCCGAGGAAGAACTTCAAATCCGCACTGAGTGACATTTCAAAATTCTTGGTCATGGAAGCTGCAAACTTCTTGCACAAATGAATGTTAGGAGAACCAAAAATGATATCATCAACATAGATTTGGCATAAGATTAAATTACCCTTGTCCCTCTTAGTAAAAAGGGTGGGATCGATCACCCCTCTCACAAAACCATCATCGAGTAAAAACTTCTTAAGATGATCATACCAAGCATGAGGTGCTTGTTTGAGGCCATACAAAGCCTTATGAAGTTTATACACATAGTCTTTGTGATCGGGATCAACGAACCCAGGTGGTTGTGATACATATACTTATTCTTGTAGCGGGCCATTAAGGAAAGGACTCTTCACATCCATTTGATGTAAAGTAAGCCCATTGAAAGCAGCATAAGCAAGTAAGATGCGAATGGATTCAAGACGGGCAACAGGACCAAAGGTCTCACCAAAGTCCAAACCTTCAACTTGTGAGTACCCTTGTGCCACTAACCTTGCCTTGTTACGGATGATTACACCATTATCATCTTGCTTGTTCTCGAAAACCCATTTTGTTCCAATGACGTTGTGCTCGGTAGTAGGCCTATTGACTAATGAGTACACTTGGTTGCGTTCAAAACTGTTCAACTCTTCTTGCATAGCAACGAGCCAATAGTTGTCCATTAATGCCTCTTGTACCTTGAGAGGCTCAACACTAGACACAAACGAGAAGTGAGCACAAAAGTTTGTCAATTGTTTCCGAGTGACTCTACCTTCCGATATGCCGGTGAGAATTTTGTCAACATCAACACGACCGACCACTCGAGGCATGATGGAGGTTAAGGTTTCGCGAGGTTCAACTTCATGTCCATCATCCAGATCCACAACATATGGATCATTGATGTGTGGTGGAAGGTCTTCTTCCTCATCTTCCATTTGTTGAGGTTCATTGTCAATGATTGCACTTTCTTGTTCTTGCCCTTGGTGATGATCTTGTTCTTGATGATTGTCATGAAGAGGAACTTGATCATCATCTTGTACTTGATCTACGGGTATTGGTTGAGCACTAGGAGCTTGAGGTGGTATGGGTGTTGAAGTAGTTTGATGATGCGTGAAGCTTCCATCTTCTTCTTCATCATCATGAGGTTCTTGTCCCATTGGAAGAAGTGCAGCAACACCCATGGTCAAGATATCTTGAGAAGAATCTTCTTCACCTACATCACTTAGATCAACTTGCTCCGCATGGCAGCCATTAAATTCATCAAACACCACGTCACAAGTTTCTACAACACATCCATTGGATTTGTGTTAGACTCTATAGGCATGAGAGTTTGACCCATAGCCAACAAATATGCCCTCAATGGTTTTGGATTGAAATTTTCCTGACCGTTCTCTTTTCTTGAGAATGAAACATTTGCACCCAAATACCCGAAAGTACTTGACATTTGGCTTGTTCCAAGTTAGGAGCTCATATGGAGTATTTTCCAATATAGTGCAGAGAAAGAGCCGGTTTGATGCATGTCATGCGGTGTTGACAGCCTTGGCCCAAAAACTATGTGGCGACTTGTATTCATCCAACATGGACCTTGCCATCTCCACAAATGTGCGGTTCTTCCTCTCTGCTACACTATTTTCTTGGGGAGTGTATGGAGCTGAATATTGATGCTCAATCCCTTATCACTAAGAAATTCATCCAAGGTGTAGTTCCTTAACTCGGAGCCATTATCACTCTTATTGCCAAGATTTCTTTGTCAAACTTGCATTGTGCTTGCTTGGCAAAATCAATGAAGGTGATCTTCGTCTCGTCCTTGGACTTGAGGAAGAAGACCCATGTATATCTTGAGTAATCATCAACAATAACAAGTCCATACTTTTTCCCACCAAGACTATCCCGTGAAGGAGGCCCAAAAAGGTCCACATGAAGGAGCTCCAAAGGCCTTGAAGTAGACACAATATTCTTGGGTGGGTACTTTGATTGATGTTGCTTCCCGGCTATGCATGCACTACACATCTTTCTCAAAAGAGACATTGGTTAGTCCAAGGATGTGATTACCCTTTAAGAGATCTTGAAGATTTCTCATGACAACATGGGCTAGCCGGTGATGCCATAGCCACCCCTTGTTGGCCTTGGCCATTAGACAAGTTGCATGGAAAGTGCTCTCTTTCGAGAAATCAATCGTGTAAAGGTTGCCATCCAACTGTCCAACAAAGGCCACTTCGAGAGTGTCTCTTTTAAAGACTTTCACATCCGTTAGTCCAAAGAGTGTATCATAACCAACAGAAGCCAATTGGCGAACAGAAAGCAAATGGTATTTAAGGGATTGGACAAGCATGACATTTGCAAGAGACATGTCATTTGTGATAGCCACCTTGCCCAATCCAAGTACCTGTCCTTTTGCTCCTCCACCAAACATAATGCTCATAAATGGTTGAATAGCTTCCATGAAATCATAGAGCAATTTGCTATCTCCGGTCATATGATTGGTACATCCACTGTCGATCACCCATTTTACTCCACCGGAGAAAGCAACCTACACACAATTATGACTTGGTTAGAGGCACCCATTTTGCAATGGGACCTCTCAGGTTAGTCACAAGGACCTTAGGGACCCAAATAGCATAAAACCGAAATGCATTCCGAGGACCAACAAACTTTGCATAAACCTCTCCATCCTTAGTCTTACAAAGTACATAGGATGGAGGCATGAACACTTTTGGCTTGTTGAGAGTGGGCATGCTCCTCGTGGCCTTCCCACTAACAACCTTACCTTTCTCCTTGTGCCCTTATCGTACAAAAGTTTCTTTTAGAGGGGTGGTGCACTTTTGAGACGAAGTCTTCTTCTGACTTGTACTTGGGTCAAACCTGAGTCCCTCTTTGGCAAACACCTTAGTGTGTTGGCTCAACACCTCATTAAGGTTCTTTTGCCCTTGAGCACATGTCATGAGCCCTTTCTCTATTTGAGCCTTGAGAAAGCGATTCTCCTCAAGAATAGATGCTAGATCACTACTTGAGTTAGTAGTACAAGCATCAACATTGATAATAGGAGAAGAATAAGCCTTGACTAGAGTTTCAAGATAAGGAAGCTTGAGTGTCTCAAAATTCTTTGTAAGAAGGATGCGCTCTTCTTCCTTAGTCTTGAGCGACACGGATAGGAGCTCACAATCCTTAGAGAGAGAAGCATTATACTTCTCAAGCTTACTTTTATCATTCATCAACTCTTCGCAAGAGTCAATAGCCTTTTTCAAGGAGGCAAGATCTTTAGTATGAACATCAATGTTTGCACCAATTTTTAAGCATAGTTCATCATTTCGTGCTTCCTCATATTGGACTTTCTGGTCAAGGATTTCATAGTTTTCCTTTTCCTTGGTGACGAGGGTTTCGAGTTCCTTAATGGAAATGGTGTGCTTACTCACCATCTCCATAAGCATATGAAACATAGTGAGCTTCTTTCATTTAAGGGAGCACATGAACTTATTTAGTTTAGCAAGCATAGGATCATTTATATCATCATTCTCATAACTATCCTCCGCATCAAGATACTCATCACTAGGAGTAGAAGTACTGAAAAGAGGAGGGTTTGATCGTGGGGTTACCTTGACCTTGTCAGGAGAGTGTTGGTCATCTCCATCTTCTACCACGGCCTTTGCCATGAGGCACTTGTGAGCGTTGCCCTTGTAGTCCTTCATGTAGTTGTAGGTGACAACATCACCACTCTTGTTGACTAGCCTCAATGTGTTTAGAGAATCTTGAGCAACTCCGGCAACACCACTAACATCATCTGGATCGGATTCTTCTTGAGCAACCATTGCTTTCCCATCTCTCTTCTTGAGCTTGGAGTTCAAAGGATTTGGCAACTTCTTCTTGGGAAAGGTCTTGGGAAACCTTGGTTTATCCTCTCTCTTCTCATAAGGGCACTCGTTGGAGAAGTGATTGGTTTCTTCATAATTGTAGCATTTTCTTACTTTCTTATTTTGAAATCTTCCCTTGAATTTTCCCGCGCTAAACTTCTTGACAAAGAGAGCCGTGTCTTCATATGAAGGGCCCTCATCGGATTCAACCTCATCACCATCTTCATCATCATCATCATATTCTTCTTCTTCACTTTGCTCATCTTCACATACATGCTTGGCCTTCAATGCAAGATTGATCTCGGATGTTGGAGTACCATGCATGGCAAGATGTTTTGTAGCCTTTTCCTTCGACTCTTCAAATAGTTGGAAAGTGGATATGATGTCATTTGTAGTCATTTCCTTGAAGGCATAGTGTTGTCTTATGTCCCACACCATTTGATGGTGATATGGGGCAAGAGAATGAAGCAACTTGTCCACAAGGAACCGCTTAGTCATGTTGAATCCATATTGTGTCTTGTCACACTCACATGACTCAATGTCAGCGGTGAGAGTCATGAGATGCTCAAGGAGTTGATTGGGAGTTTCACCTTTCTTCATACAAAATTTTTGCAATTACCCCTTGGCAATTTCATATTGAGCACTCCGGAGGGTGGAGGTACCGGTCTTGGATCTTATAATACTTTCCCATAGTTACTTGGCACTTCTGATGTGTATGAAAGGTCTCCTTTGTTTTTCAACCATACCTCTCCTTATACACATGGTTGTAGTGTCATCGAGATTCTTGTCATAAATTTCTCTTGGTGTAGGATTCTTTGGATCAACCACATGGTAACCATAATCCAAGATCTCTAGCATCTCATCATTTCCATATCGAAGATGATCCTGCATAGCAACTCTCCACAAGGCAAAATCAGAAGTGGATCAAGTAAAGAAGGTTTGCCTTGAGGGTTATATTTTGGTTTCTCAACTTGGGGTCTTGCATAAGGCCAAGGAACACTCGAGTGTTCATTGCTAGGAGGTTGTTGACCAAGTGACGGAGTAGGCACAGTTGGCCTCGAAGCCACACCACCGAAAGTGGTGCAAGCACCGTGGACAACGTGGCTATTCTCATTTGGACCAAGGCCTCAAGAGAAGCATCATGCTCCTCTTTTTGCTTAGCAAGGGCCGGTTCCAGATCCTCATAAGTAAAGAACTTGACTTCTGACGAAGCGTTGCCTTTATCCTTCGGATCTGCAACACCGGGAGTCCCATCGGGGTTCATCTCGCTCTAGGGCGGTTAAGCCACAAGAATGGAGCACGAGGCTCTGATACCAATTCAAAGGATCGAGATGGACATAGAGGGGGGTGAATAGGTACAATTACAAATTTTATTTATTACTTAGCAATTTTTAGGCACTAATGCAGAATATGAAGGTGAGCCTAACAATTGCAAGTGTAGTACTAAGTGCTAAGCAAGATAAGCAAGTAACACAAGTATGTAAGTAAGCAAGCAAGCACAATATGATATAAGAAAGTGCTAAGAGACAAGTAACCACAAGTAGAGAGCTAGGGTTAGGAATAACCACAACTCCGGGAGACGAGGATGTATTCCAATGTTCACTTCCTTGGAGGGGAGCTACGTCACGGTTAGAGAGGTGGATGTTACCACGAAGGCACACCAACGCCACAAAGGCTCACCCTATTCTCCCTTTGAGACAACACCACGGAGGCATTTCTCAACCACTAGTGGTAGACCTTAGGGTGGTCTCCAAACCCTCACAAACTTTTCCGGTGGTAATCACAATGGTCGATTTCTCGCCGCAGCACTCCTACCTCCTAGGAGTCTCCAACCTCCAAGAGTAACAAGATGCACCACAAAAACAAGGGGGGAATCAACTTTCGCTTTGGTGAATGTGTAGATCGAGCACTTCTCCTTCCCTTGTCAAAAGATCAAGAGCATTGGTTGGCTAAGGAGGGAGATCTCCAAGAAATCGAGGTCTAAAAATGGAGGTTAGAGAAATGGAGTCGTCAATCTCTTTGTGAGGAAGAAGACGACTATTTATATGTGGGGATGGAATCTGGCTGTTGGAGGCAGATTTTTGCGTAGCCCGAAAGTTCCGGCGACGGACAGAAGTTCCGGCCAAGTTCCGGGCTACACAAAGAGTTTGCACCACTCAGTAGTACCCCGGAAGCTGCAGAAACAGGGGACGGAAGTTCCGGTGCCCGAAAGTTCCGGCCGCCCCGGAAGTTCCGGGGGACGGAAGTTCCGGGGACGTTCCGGGCTACACAGACAGATTGCACGAAAAGTGCAGTTCCTCTGGGTACCCCGGAAGCTTCCCGGACCTTCCGGTCCCCGAAAGTTCCGGCCTGAACAGAAACATGACACTAAGATTTTCATATCAATGTGAGAAGGTAAGTTGATTCCCTGGATGTTTTTATGATGCACCCCCTCTTAATAGTGCGGTTGCCCTAAGGACTCAAGAAATATGAAAACTTTATGGAACTTCTTCTTTTCTTGAGCACACCGCTTTTCTTTTTTCCAATAAGAGAGGGAATAACCATCCATGCTTCATTTTGACTTAATCAGGGCTGTTAACACTTAGAGCATGTGGTTAGAAACACAAATGAAGTTGTCATAGATGTCAAAAATAGTTTAGTGCAATATTGCACTTTCACCCCTCCACTACACTCCTCCCGCAGGAACACGTTAGTTCGTGTGGAGCATAACATCCCTCAATTCGATAGTTCGTCAGTTCGCTGGTGGGATCCGCAGGTCAGCCCCTCATCTCCCACAAATTACTCTTAAAATAGTGCGCAAATTTGTAATCAGTTCGTGTGTATGTGTTAGTTCATGTCTCGTGTTCATAAATTTTTCTTTTAGTTAATTTGTTGTTATGTACAGTACAGATGCATATTGTTGTGTAGTACAACATGTGTGCATTGATGCGTCCGAATCTCACTTTGATTCCTCCTGGTGGTTCAACGTGTGGAGCGGCAGCAGCGCTCGCTCCCCAATGGTTGCCCGCGCAAGAAGGATACAGGGATGCGACAGTGGTGGAGGAGTCGGCAGCGTTCCATGGCCTTTGTCCTCCTCGTCGCATCTTTTCTTATAAACAGCCAGAAGAAAATGAGGCACATGCTTCATGCTCTCCATCTTCTGGTAAAGGGGAGTTAAGCTCTACAACCACTTGGATGTGGATGCTCACACTCCTCCACTTGGCAAGCTCCCAGGGCACCACGGGGCTTGAGATTGTTATTTCTACCCCTCGGCCATGAGGGCCAAGAGGCTGCCTGCACCCTGCTAAATGAAATGCCACTTCCGACCAGCAGCTGGCCTGATGCCCGCACGTAGATCACCGTGCTTTTTATGATTTCCTGTATGCCTGTACATGAAAAAGTCACAACAATTATGTTTCTTGCCTACATGATTTTGTGCTTGCTTATCACAAGTTCATGTTGCGTGCTCAATGTAGTAGCTAGTTGAAGAAAATATATTGTTCTGGGGCGTTGGTCTTACCGTTGTGGTGCTTCTGTTATTGCATGGGACAATGAAAGAAAGGAGTTTTTTTGCAAATCAATGAATGAGAAAAGAGTTTGCTGTTTCCCCGACCAATTTAGAGCTCCAGAAAATTTCAGAGTTCAGAGTAGTAAAACTGGAGATGAACAATAAATAAGTATAATAAAACAAAAGAAAAGTTTGAAAAAAAGTACGACAAAGTTCACTATGTATTCCACCATCAGTACATAAAGAAATATCATATAAAATTCCCTGCTCACAGACTATATTAATAGCCTAATGGTTAGTGTCAAAATGTGTTGTTCTTGTTTCTTTATGGCTACTTCTTTATTATATGAATATGAATGTGCTAGCTAGCTTAGCAGTACCATTTGCGGTCAGTAGGTGTAGCTCAAACAATTCTTGGGCCAATTTTTCCATAACAATAAGGCAGGACGTGCTTGGAAGATGATGAAGCCATGCATATATAACTTTATGACTGTCCAAATTGAGAAAATCCTGAAATATGACACGTGCTCTCTTTGTATCAGTTCTTATGCTTGTGAAAATTCTGCACTCATACTGTGCTCGGTAACTAGAAAAAATACGTCAGTTCAAAATATACTTACCATGTTTCTTTAGTGTTTTTTAGTGGTTATTGGTTTCCTCTTGAGCAGATGAACTACATTGTCACATTAAATTGCAGGGACATGTTCACTCAGTCCTCTCTCGACAAATCCAACAATACAGGTTCTCCGGTGCGCCAAGTATTGCCGGCGGCGATGCCTGCATCATGGCCCATTGAGGAGATCATGCCCGTCAGCTGTAGGTTTTTCTGTGTGCACATTTACCTGTTTAGCTTTAAGCTTTGTTGTTTTCCACATTTGATACTTGTGTTAATGCTTCTATGTTGTGCACTTCTGATCCCATTGTGAGGAAAAAAGACAAGTGAGCTAAGTACTTGTTTGGAAAGTTTGTAAGTTCAAACAAAAAAACCTAAAGAAGTTCATTGAAAAAGTTTGGCTTCGTTAATTCCTACAGCCTCTGGATAGACAAAATGATTGTTCAATTTGCTGAGTCCCGTGGCCTACACATTTAGGTAGCTGCAACGTAGGGTCTCTGACAGGGAAGCTTCGGGAGCTAGTTGATGCAGCGGTGAGGAGAGGTGTTGATATCCTTTGCGTCCAAGAAACCAAATGGAGAGGACAGAAGGCGAAGGAGGTGGAGGATACCAGCTTCAAGCTGTGGTACACGGGGACGGCTGCAAACAGAAATGGCGTAGGCATCTTGATCAACAAGAGCCTCAAGTATGGAGTGGTAGACGTCAAGAGACGTGGGGACCGGATTATCTTGGTCAAGCTGGTAGTTGAGGACTTGGTTCTCAATGTTATCAGCGCGTATGCCCCGCAAGTAGGCCACAATGAGAATACCAAGAGGGAGTTCGGGGAAGGCCTGGAAGACATGGTTAGGAGTGTACCTATTGGTGAGAAGCTCTTCATAGGAGGAGACCTCAATGGCCACGTGGGTACATCTAACACAGGTTTTGAAGGGGCGCATGGGGGCTTTGGCCATGGCATCAGGAATCAAGAAGGAGAAGATGTCTTAAGCTTTTCTCTAGCCTACAACATGATTGTAGCTAACACCCTCTTTACAAAGAGAGAATCACATCTGGTGACTTTCAGTAGTGGCCAACACTCTAGCCAGATTGATTTCATCCTCTCGAGAAGATAAGATAGGCGTGCGTGCCTAGACTGTAAGGTGATACCTGGAGAGAGTGTTGTACCCCAGCATAAGCTGGTGGTTGCTGACTTCCGCTTTCGGATTCGTGTCCATCGGGATAAGCGTGCCAAAGTCGCTAGAACGAAGTGGTGGAAGCTCAAGGGGGAGGTAGCTCAGGTGTTCAAGGAGAGGGTCATTAAGGAGGGCCCTTGGGAGGAAGGAGGGGATGCGGACAATGTGTGGATGAAGATGGCGACTTGCATTCGTAAGGTGGCCTCGGAGGAGTTCGGAGGGTCCAGGGGAAGGAGAAGCAAAGATAAGGATACCTGGTGGTGGAATGATGACCTCCAGAAGGCGATTAAAGAGAAGAAAGATTGCTTCAGATGCCTATACCTGGATTGGAGTGCAGACAACATAGAGAAGTACAAGATGGCGAAGAAGGCCGCAAAGCCAGCTGTTGGTGAAGCAAGGGTCAGGCATATGAGGACCTCTACCAACGGTTAGGCACGAAGGAAGGTGAAAGGGACATCTATAAGATGGCCAAGATCCGAGAGAGGAAGACGAGGGACATTGGCCAAGTTAAATGCATCAAGGACGTAGCAGGCCAACTCTTGGTGAAGGACGAGGAGATTAAGCATAGATGGCGGGAGTACTTCGACAAGCTGTTCAATGGGGAGAATGAGAGTTCTACCATTGAACTAGACGACTCCTTTGATGAGACCAGCATGCATTTTGTGCGGCGAATCCAGGAGTCTGAGGTGAAGGAGGCTTTAAAAAGGATGAAAGGAGGCAAGGCGATGGGCCCTGATTGTATCCCCATTGAGGTGTGGAAAGGTCTTTGGGACATAGCAATAGTATGGCTAACCAAGCTTTTCAACCTCATTTTTCGGGCAAACAAGATGCCAGGAGAATGGAGACAGAGTATATTAGTACCAATCTTCAAGAACAAGGGGGATGTTCAGAGTTGTACTAATTACCGTGGAATTAAGCTGATGAGCCATACAATGAAGCTATGGGAGAGAGTGATTGAGCACCGCTTAAGAAGAATGACAAGCGTGACCAAAAATCAGTTCGGTTTCATGCCTGGGAGGTCGACCATGGAAGCCATTTTCGTGGTACGACAACTTATGGAGAGATATAGGGAGCAAAAGAAGGACTTGCATATGGTGTTCATTGACTTGGAGAAGGCCTATGATAAGATACCGTGGAATGTCATGTGGTGGGCCTTGGAGAAACACAAAGTCCCAGCAAAGTACATTACCCTCATCAAGGACATGTACGATAATGTTGTGACAAGTGTTCGAACAAGTGATGTCGACACCGATGACTTCCCGATTAAGATAGGACTGCATCAGGGGCCAGCTTTGTGCCCTTATCTTTTTTCATTGGTGATGGATGAGGTCACAAGGGATATACAAGGAGATATCCCATGGTGTATGCTCTTTGCGGATGATGTGGTGCTAGTTGACGATAGTCGGACGGGGGGTAAATAGGAAGTTAGAGTTATGGAGACAAACCTTGGAATCGAAAGGGTTTAGGCTTAGTAGAACTAAAACCGAGTGCATGATGTGCGGTTTCAGTACTACTAGGTGTGAGGAGGAGGAGGTTAGCCTTGATGGCCAGGTGGTACCTCGGAAGGACACCTTTCTGTATTTGGGGTCAATGTTGCAGGAGGATGGGGGTATTGATGAAGATGTGAACCATCGAATCAAAGCCGGATGGATGAAGTGGCGCCAAGCTTCTGGCATTCTCTGTGACAAGAGAGTGCCACAAAAGCTAAAAGGCAAGTTCTACAGGATGGCGGTTCGACCCACAATGTTGTATGGCGCGGAGTGTTGGCCTACTAAAAGGCGACATGTTCAACAGTTAGGTGTGGCGGAGATGCGTATGTTGAGATGGATGTGTGGCCACACGAGGAAGGATCGAGTCTGGAATGATGATATACGAGATAGAGTTGGGGTAGCACCAATTGAGGAGAAGCTTGTCCAACATCGTCTGAGATGGTTTGGGCATATTCAGCGCAGGCCTCCAGAAGCTCCAGTGCATAGCGGACGGGTAAAGCGTGCGGAGAATGTCAAGAGAGGGCGGGGTAGACCGAATTTGACATGGGAGGAGTCCGTTAAGAGAGACCTGAAGGATTGGAGTATCACGAAAGAGCTAGCTATGGACAGGGGTGCGTGGAAGCTTGCTATCCATGTGCCAGAGCCATGAGTTGGTTGCGAGATCTTATGGGTTTCACCTCTAGCCTACCCCAACTTGTTTGGGACTAAAGGCTTTGTTGTTGTTGTTGTTGTTGTTTGAAACAGTTCAGTGCATGCAGCTTAAGCCATAGAAAAAAGTGAGTTGTTGTGTTCAAGAGAGTTCAAAAAATAAACACATAGGAAGTTCAAGATTGGAACTAACATAGAAAAAATACACACATCTCGATTGGGGACCCTGCTTAGTCGTGATTCTCTGGTCGTACCATGTGCCATGGATACATGATGCAATTTTCGGATCTAGAATAGCACCAAAGGGGGTACCAAGCTTAACTAACACTCAAGTATGCTCAATATGTACTGATCCATTTTCAATAGTGAGTGTGTTTAAAAAGCAATTGTTCACCATGTACTGAAAATGCCTTAAAAACAAAGATTAAATAGCATCAATGCATTCTACTACCTATATTACAAAAGTTCATTGACAAAAAAATCAGTTCAACATGGTGCTTTAGTTAGATAACTGATGTTATTTACTTCAGAGTTTGTCTGTTGTTTCAACTTTTGTTTTAAGCTTTTTGTTTCTAAACTCTGTATTTTTTCTGTTTACATATTGTCGGCATGATACTTGAATTGGGGACTGGATTTCAAGTATTAATTCCAGGCAAGTTCAAAAGGTAAATCGCAACAAGTTCTTGTTTATTTAGCAATATATAAGTTGACTGTGCAAAAACTCAGTGGTTCAAATATGAAAGAAGAATCTAAAAGGTCCAACATGTGCATGTTGCCAGTGCCCCTAGTAGACCTCCGCCCCCGGCTGCTAGTGTGGCTCACGGGCTTCCTGTACTCCTTCAACATGTGCACGGTTGCTGCTCTTCTCTGCTTTCTCTCTCTTGCAGGATGTTGCTGCTCCTCTTAAATCTCTCTAGCTCTATTAGTGCATGATGCTTCCTTATCTATGAATTGTTGTGGTGACGCTGAGGTTTTGTTGCCACCCACATGATCCCCTACCTCCATGTCCACATTCATATGTGTTGCAAGTTCAATTGTTTTAGTTCAAGCGGGTGCACAAAACACAATGTTCTAGTCTGTGCTCTCCACATGTGCTACAAGCTCAAGTGTTCCAATTCGAACATTTGCTACCCTAGTCATTTGTTTGTTGCTAAAATGGCATAGTTGTAGTTCTCATTCTTGCATGAATTTTTTCTATACTACTGTGTTTATTTCTAAATGTCATAGTCACTTTTTTTATGTCAGGTGTTTGCTCAAATGCCTAAACAAAGATCTATTATAGTTCAGTTCAAATTCTAGTTTTAGTTCAGTGCAAATCATATTTTAAGTTCAATACAATTTCTTATTTTAATATGGTCAATCCTTCAAATGTCTTGCCTTATATTGCTGCTCATCCATCATATTGTTGCGAAAATATTAGTTGCCCATGGCGACAGTAAACTTTTTATTCATGAAAACTCATGTCTTTATCTGTTGGCTATCAGAAAAATGTGTTTTGGACTGTAGATCATATCTTTGTGTGATATTTATTGATGCCAGTACACAGAACAAAAAAAATATTACATCAAAGTGACAATGTTTAATCTCTTCTATGTTAGTGTAGGGTACATGTATACAACATGTAATCTGAAGTAATAGTAGTAGTCTTGCTATGTAAGGGAGCAACCGAACTCCAGTAATTTGTGAGAATATCACTATGGATACATGAGTGCAGGAATAATATATTGTTAATTATTGCAGGTAGGTCAGACCTTAGAAGCCACTTGCAGCTGCACTTGCCGGCACCCGCGACGCACCACCACACCGGCCCCCACGGCGCGACGTCCAACAGTCCGCCGGGCGCGGCGGCCTCCTGAGCTCCACCTTGCGTGGCTGCTCCTGCTCTGCCTTCTAGGTGACCAAATTTGTCTGCCTCCATGCGCTGCGTCGATGGTGTTATGGAACTGAAGATCTTCCCAATCTGAAAAGTAGGGAAGATGCATCATGTACACTATGGTGCATCAAATTCCACATCAATCTGAACAGTATGGAGCATTTTATGTCATTCATGTATGAAAATGTGCGTTCGGTGTAGTGTATATGTCATTCTTGTACATGTATTATATGTTGAAAATTTTCTGTCTATGATGATAGGATCGCTACTTCATCAAAAAGGTATACATGACAGTTTGATGTGCGTGCAAGAATTAGCAAAATGGTTTGAATTAAAAACATTGATCAGTACGAATTAAAAACAATGATCAGTTCGAAATAACAAAAATAGTGAGTTCGAATTAAAACCCATGATTAGTTCGAATAAAAAATGAATGATCAATATAAATTAGAGAGAATAATTAGTCTTGATTAAAATTTTGTTTTGAATTAAAGAGAATAATCAGTTCAAATTAAAAACAATGGCCATTTCGAATTAAATAACATTTCGAATTAAAAACAATGATATCGTCAAATTAAAAACAAGAAAAACCGGTTCCAAAAAACGAAAACACAGAAGTCTGAATTAAAAAAATGATCAGTTCGGTGTTTTGAAAAGATTTTAATGCAAAAATCTAGTAAGTTCAAAATAAAAAAAGATTCCATTTGAAACCTTTGAAAAAAGATTTTTGCTCAATTCTGAAAACGTTTGAAAATTCCCCCCAAAAAAGTGATGCATTCTTACCGCATTCAAAACTACAATTTAATCATAATGAATTTAAAAAAAGTTCCACATAAAAATTCAGTCAATTCAACGATATAAGCCATGCAAGTTTGGAGACGATGACACAGACACTTTGAATTATAAAACAAATTTCAAGGTAAAACCCAAAAACATTTAGAGACTACCACGTCATATCAAGGGGTGGGCGATCTATCAGTTCAGTGTCTGATTATAGAAAAGTCCAAATTCGTTAGGTGGAATAGTTCGAAGGTTTAGAAAAAATGGTGTTAAAAATGTACCTTCACGGAAAACATTATTGTTTAAAAAATGTTGGCCCCAACCACCCCCTCTCTCACACAGCTACCCCATGTCCACAGCCACACAAAAAGTTGAAATTTAAGGAAACAAATTATACACATTTTTTACTATTTAGAACAATTTGTGCCAAATTATATTTGAAGAAAACAGAAAAAGGATAAATAACATGCACAGAATGAGTTGAGCTTCACTAATTAAAAAAGGCCCATATTGCCAGAAGAACTATAATAAAGAAAGCAACATGGTCAGCCTTCTTAGCCCAGCCTAGCTCTGTCCAAATTTGCAGTGTGACCAAATTTGCAGAAAACTGTATCTATTCACTTAGCGGCGATGTTTACTCCTAATGAAAGCTAAAGTTCGACTAGTTCCATTTCTTCAAAAATCACAAGCGACCACATACGCAATGATTCATTGTGTTTGTTACAGCCGTGAAATAGATCAAATCACTGCACATGGACGTTATATATGCTCTACATATGCAAGTTCAAACATCGATCCTCAGCGACCCGAACAGGCTAGTGAGCCACGGCTTCCTCGGAATGTCACCGCCGTGAATCAAAAAGTATGCACCATGTACCACATCAAAACACCATCTCCGAATGGGGATTGCAGAGTCATGTGGATCGTATTTGCAAGGCCACTGGTCACATGTTGCATAAAACAGAGACAGGCTCCCATGGCGCATATGTCGCCGCCATCGATTCGCGCCTGGATCGAACCTATACACCTGCACCAAAAAACAACGTCGAAAGCTTCCTCACAAACTCAATTAAAGTTGTGCACCACGAATTTGAGAACGATGCTCCATATAACAAGATAGACAGCCCAGCCATGATAGCAGCGACGAGCTCCGATGAACTCTAGTTGACGAGCACAATCTTCGAATTGACCGCTATCCCAATCAAATTAGGGGGTCCGTGATTCCCGAGGACGGCCCTTAAGGCTGCTGTGCTATCGTGGACCAAGGCCAACTCCACGGGCGTCCTCGGGAGGATGATGGCGGACCTAACGATGACCTCAACAAGCCAGACCTTCATGGCCGCCCAACTACTGGATTAACAGACCTGCGGAATCTAGTGCAGATCACCGTTGTGTCCTCCGCACCTACGGAGCACTCCAGAGAACCACAGCGAGTGCGCCCCGGCTCCTGCCACAAACGCTTATGTGAGGAAAATTCATATAAGGTTGAAAAGAGCATAATAGACTATTCAAGTACAAACAAATTGTTAGTACAATGAGAGTAACAGAATAATATTCTGTTACGCGAAACAGAATAGCCCAGATGTATATATATACATATATATATATATATATATATATATATATAGTGAGTGAGAGAGACAATGAAGAAAAACGATGGAGAGAGTGAGGACATTGCAAAGTTGAAGAGGAAAATCAAGATGAAGAAATACTCAAATTGAAGATTTTCAACTTTTGTTGGTGGTGCGACTCTCCGTATAAGAATGATGATTTCAGATGCCGCGTACAATTGTCGTAGGGCTCTGAGAATCAAATTCTTTGTTAATTTCTTCACACTTAGAGGGTTAGTCTTCATTGATTGAAGAAAAATGTTACTTCGTGTGTTACACATCTAAGTCATCGATTTTGCATAAGTGGTAGGATGTGTGTCCTTTTCAAAGGACATTCAAATATTCTAAGATATTTAGCTCACATCACAACTTGCTAAATCTCTTCTCATCCAAGGGCTTTGTGAAGATATCGGCTAGCTGTTCTTCAGTCTTCACGTGCTCGATGGAGATGTCGCCCTTCAACACATGATCACAAAGAAAATGATGATGAATCTGAATGTGCATTGTCTTCGAGTGCTGAACTGGGTTATGAGCAATCTTGATGTCACTCTCATTGTCACAATAGAGTGGCACATTCTTCACATTGATGTCGTAGTCCTTGAGAGTTTGTTTCATCCATAGCAATTGAGCACAGCACGATCCAGCAGCAATGTACTTAGCTTCAGTAGTAGAAAGTGATACGCGGTTCTGTTTCTTCAAAGACGAACAGACCAAGGATCGTCCGAGGAAATGGCATGTGCCTGATGTTGACTTGCGGTCCACGCGATCACCAGCGTAGTCAGAGTCTTAATATCGAATGAGATCAAAAGCCGAGACCTTGGGATACCATAATTCAAGTGTTGGAGTGTGAGCTAGATATCGAAGAATATGCTTCACAGCCTTATGGTGTGATTCCTTCGGTGTAGCTTGAAAACAGGCACACATGCAAACACTAAGCATAATATCTAGCCTAGATACATGTAAATACAATAAAGAGCCAATCATGGAGCGGTATACCTTTTGATCAAAGTCAATACCATTTTCATCAGTGCATAGATGGCCATTTGTGGGCATAGGGATTTTGACGCCTTTGCAATCTTGCATGCTGAATTTCCTCAACACATCCTTGAGGTATTTATCCTGAGATATGAAGATGCCATTTCGTTGTTCACGAATCTGAAGACCTAAGAATAATTTCAATTCTCCCATCATAGACATTTGATATTCTTCACTCATCATATAGGCAAATTCGTCACTGTAACGTTGGTCAGTATAGCCAAAGATGATATCATCAACATATATTTGACACACAAATAATTCATCATCATAAGCTTTGGTGAAAAGAGTTGGGTCAAGTGAACTGGGTTTGAAGCCTTTCTTCATGAGGAATTCCTTCAAAGTATCATACCACTCCCGAGGGACCTACTTGAGGCCGTAGAGGGCCTTATTGAGTCTGAAGACTTTGTCGGGATGCTTTGGATCCTCAAAACCTAGGGGTTGAGCAACATATATTTCTTCCTCAAGCTTACCATTGAGGAATGCACTTTTCACATCCATTTGATATAAGATGATATTATGATGGTTGGCATAAGCAAGTAATATGCGAATAGCTTCAAGTCTAGCAACAGGTGCAAAAGTTTCATCGAAATCAATTCCTTCAACCTGTGTGTAGCCTTGAGCTACAAGACGTGCCTTATTCCTCACCACAAGGTCATTTTCATCTTGCTTGTTGCGGTATATCCACTTTGTGCCGATGATATTATGCTTGCAAGGGTCTGGACGTTTGACCCGTTCCCAGACGTTGTTGAGCTCAAACTGATGTAATTCCTCTTGCATAGCTTGAATCCACTCAGGCTCCAGAAATGCTTCATCTACCTTAGTGGGCTATTGTGTTTCTTGTCCGTGAGGAGTTCATATGAGGTCTTTCTGAAGAATTTCTGAAGATATACCTTGTTGATGATGTGGTATGCAGTATTAATTGGCTCAGGCTAGAAGCGAGGAGGCGTCTTGTACTCATCAAGCATAGTGCGGGCCATCTCAACCAGAGTCCTGTTCTTGCGCTCCACGACGCCATTATGCTGAGGAGTATAAGGAGCAGATATGAGTAATACCAAGTTCAGCAAGATAGTCATAAAGACCAGTGTTCTTGAACTCAGTTCCATTGTCACTTATGATGTGCTTGATCTTCACACCAAAGTTGGTTGAAGCCCTCGAGGAAAATCATTTGAAGACTTCCTGCACTTCAGTTTTGTAAGTGATGATATGCACCCATGTATAACGGAAATAATCATCAACAATGAAAAAGCCATATAGAGATGCAACATTTGTGAATGTGGCATAATGAGTAGGGCCAAAGAGATCCATGTGAAGCAATTCAAATGGACGAGTGGTAGTCATGATGGTCTTTGAGGGATGCTTGGCCTTAGTCATCTTTCCGGCTTCAGAAGCTCCACACAAATGATCCTTGAGGAATTTGACACCCTCGATGCCAATAACATGCTTCTTTTCGCGAGCGTGTGCAAGTTCCTCATGCCAGCATGACCAAGTCGTCCATGCCATAGCCAGCCTTTTGAAGCTTGTGAAAGTAGACATGTAGCAGGTTGTGGTCTAGTAGAGAAATCAACAATATACAAATCTCCTCTCCTAAAGCCTTCGAAGACTTTGGAATTGTCAGCTTCCATGATCACAACACAACAATACTTTCCAAAGACAACAACCATGTCAAGATCACAAAGCATTGAGACAAACATGAGTTTGAACCCTAAGGATTCGACAAGCATGACTTTGTCCATGTGTCGATCCTTTGAGATTGCAACCTTACCTAGACCCAATACCTTGCTTTTGCCTTTGTCAGAGTAGGTGATATGCTTCAGATGTGATGGATATAAAGCAGTGTCCATCAATAAGCTCCTATCAACAGTCATGTGATTTGTACATCCACTATCGAGGACCCACTCAGTGGCTTTGGGTTGATCATCCTGCAGATGAATTAGTGCAGCTTACGGACTCATATACTTCATCAGTGAAGAATATGATATCAAATTCATCGGATCGATTTCATCAAGCGATAGAACAGGTAAAGTACTATGAGGACATGAGAAATGAAAATTCATTTCTTCATGATTAGCTTGCATCCTTTCAAGCTTATTCAGGTCTCCATCAAGTTCTTCAGACGCTTTAGGTTCGTCTGGAGACCTGACCCTGCATAAGAAGTTAGTTCTTTTTCTTCACCACCCACATCTGAAGGGGTGGCAAAGAGTTCATTCTGCGAGCTCCATAAGAGAAAGGTGGCATAGATGCCAATCCACTTCATTTCACATAAGAGGGTTAGGGTAAGCATATGAGTAAGCAGAGAAATTCTTCGAGGATTTATAAACATAATGATTTGAAGAATAATGCACATATCCATAAGCCTTAGCCTTTCCCTGCGAAATAGAGGTGTTAGCATGATGATGTTCATATGAGGACTTTGATCCATGTGAGGAGTGTGGTCCATATGAGGACTTGGATCCATATGAAGACTTTGGTCCATATGAAGAATTTGATCTGGGATTCCTATTCTTCACAGGTGGTGTCATGATGACATTCACCTGAAGACTTTCAAGGCACTTTTTGGGAAACCGGATTTTCTTCATAGGAGGACCGTTCCTGTAGTTAGTGCCAACATATCTAGCAAATACTTCACCATTCTGATTTTTGAACGGTTTATAATTGGAGTCAAATGACTCATCAGAAGAATATGAAGGTTCACATGTAAACATAGATAAAGTAGATGGATCCACTGAAGGTCCCTTTGCAGCAACCCATGAGGTTTTGGGATACTGCTCAGGTTTCTAGTAGGTCCCATCAGCATCAAGTTTCCTCTCAAAGGCAATACCCTCTTTCCTAGGGTTCCTGTTGAGGATCTGCTTCTTAAGCACATCACAAAGAGCTTGATGCCCTTTGAGGCTTTTGTACATGCATGTCACATACAATTCCTTCAGCCCTGCATGGTCAGTGATACTAGCAGCATCCTCAGATGAGGAATTAGTGATAGCAGAGACGGTTGAAGAATTTGCAGCAATAGAAGCATTTGAACTTTCAGGTGAAGAATTAGCATATTCACGTTCAATGCACTTCAAACATGGAGGAATAAATTCTTCTTGGGTAGCGCTAATTTGTTGAGCAATTAATGAACCACACTCCTTTTGAAGATCTTCATAACTCACTCTTAACTTTTCAAGATCTTGCTTTCTTTGAAGAAATTCATAAGAAAGATTCTCATGATCAGATAAGAGAGTGTTATGATGACTCTGAATATTATCAAACTCAGTCTGAAGTCTCTGAAGACTTTCAGCCAAAGCTCTCGACTGATCCATTTCTTCACCCAACATATCATCACTCTCATCCAGCATGTTTTGAACTTTTTCCAAAACTCTTTGTTGTTTAGTGGCAAGGGAAGCAAGTTTGGTATAGCTAGGTCCAAATTCATCACCAGATTCATCATCACTAGACTTAGATAGATAGCATTCAGTTACCTTGGCACCTTTTTCCATAAGGCATGGTGAAGAGGATGATGATTCTGGATTGAAAGTGATAGTCTAGCGCGATTCCATCAATTCCCCAAACCAGGGATCATGATGAGTTCGATGACCTTCATAGACCTTAGATAGACGGTCCCAGATGAGCTTCGCATGATAGAGATGCATAACGTTCCTGAACTGATTTTGCGACAAGCCGGAGCAGATGATGTCGTTCGCGTGAGGTTAAGTAGAGTGTACTTGCGAATACCATCAGCCTCTACCATCTTGCATAGGTCAGTAAGACCAATCTCAGTAACGGTCCAAAGTTCGTTGTTCATCGCCATGAGGCGCTTCTTCATCATGGCCTTCCACTTGGGATAATCATGACCGTCAAAGATGGGACATGTCACTATCTTCATTCCTGTGGTCGACGTAACTAAAACTCTAGGCGGTTAAACCAAAATCACACAAAACAAGGGAGTACCTCGCTCTGATACCAATTGAAAGTGTGTTAAGTCGACTATAGGGGGGTGAATAGACTTTTATAAATTCTTCACTGAGGAATTTCAGGGTGAGGAAATACCTAAGCAAAGAACTACTTGCAGCAGAATAAGTACTCAGATTTAGACATAACATAACATAAGCATGGACATCATGATGAATTGGAAACAAAACACAAAGTATAGAAAGTGTAAGCACATGATAAAACAGAATGAAGACAAACAGACTGAAGAAATTGAATTGAGGAAATTGATAATGTCTTCAGTCGAAGTCTTCAAACAGATATGAACAGGTAGACAACACAGTAATGAAGAAATGAATGGGTTGAGGAAATAGAACCAGTAAGCTCGGTGAAGATAATGATTTGGTAGACCAGTTCCAACTGTTGTGACAGTTGTACGTCTAGTTAGAGCGCCTAGGTATTTAAACATGAGGACACACAGTCCCGGACACACAGTCCTCACTATATTCTCCTTGAATTAAGGTCACATAGAACTCGTCCAATCACTCGTGGTAAGACTTCAGGTGACTTCCAAACCTTCACAGACTCGGTCACTTGGCGACCCAAAATTTCCTCTTGGATGCTCTAGACCATGACGCCTAACCGTCTGGAGGATGCATAGTCCTCAAAGGTAACAAGCATCGGTTCCACACATGAACAATCTCTTCAGTGATGCTCAATCACTTTGGGTTTGTAGGTGTTTGGTTTGGGGTTTTGGGTTTTTCCTCACTTGATGATTTTCGTTCGAAGTCCTCGGAGGATCGGATGCTCTCAATGAAAAGTGTCAGTTTCTCGCGGAGCAGCCAACTAGCTAGTGGTTGTAGGGGGAGGCTATTTATAGCCTAGGGAGCATCCCGACATGATAAGACATAAATGCCCTTCAATGATATGACCGTTAGGTGGGTAGATATTTTGGGATAGCTGGTGTGTAGCACAGCAACGGTCGGAAATTTGAGGTATCAAATTACTCAGGGCTATCATGTTCCTCACTTGTAGGCAATCCACACTGGCAAATTCGTAACTCCTTAGTCAGAACAAATTCCTCAGAGACCAGAAGAACTTTGTCTCTGTCACTGAAGAATTGACTGAACTGTATGAGATTTCCAATGACTTCACTCGAAGGGATTGGTAAGTGTAGGATTTTGAGTTGAGCATCACTTGGAAACTTTTCCTTAGTTTTACCTCGACCCCCTTTAACAATACGGTGTTTCCTATGACTCAAGAAAGAGAAAATGAAACTATGAAAACAAAAGTCTTCACGCTTCATGTTCCTCGTATGAATATCAAGTCTTCATGGTCAGACCAGTTTCTTCACTTTCTAAGTCTTCAGAAAGTCTTCAGAGATCCAAAGTCTTCAGTTGAAGACATTCATTTTTAGGGGTCGACTTTCTCTGTAAGTATCAAACTCCTCATAAACTTATAGACCTGTGTGCACTCACAAACGCATCAGTCCCTTAACCTATAAGTCTTCAATACACCAAAATCACTAAGGGGCACTAGATGCACTTACAGTGCTTTTCCTGTCAATGTTGCGACAAGGATCTCAACATTTTCCATGCTAAACTCATTATTTGCGGTTCCCATGTAGAATTGAAAAGTTGAATGCCTCCACAACCATACAAACACAAGCCATGGCTAGCCGAATCCACAGGTGCCCTCCAAACAATCAACTTTCCAGGATTTTTATTACATATATTTTTCTTTTTGTTTGACGGGACTTGGCATCCCAATTACCAGCCTCTCTCATGCAAAATAAGTGAATAAACTCTTGTCGTGAGAATAACCCACTTAGTATGGAAGATATTTACCGCCCCGTCGCTCCATGAGTGGTACGGGCACACAAAACATATGTTTATTTGAATGTTTAGAGATGACACATGCAAATTTACTTGGAACAGCAGGGTAATACCGTATATAGGTAGGTTTGGTGGACTGTTTTGTCATAACTTTGGGTTTCTAGATTTTGAATGCACAAGCAGTATTCCTGCTTAGTACAAGCGAAGGCTAAGAAATAGATTGAGAATCGACCAACTAGAGAGTGACAATGGTCATAATCATGCATTGAGAATATTTAACATTGGACATGAGCATGAGTAGGATATAAACACTCTGAATATAAATATCATAAAGGATGCATTGGTTTTGAATCAACTACATGTTTGAACATGTGCCAAGTCAGGACACTTGAATTCTTCAGAGGAGGATACCATCCTAACATACTACATCATAATCATTTTAATGCATGTTGACACTCAAGATAAATCATTATCCACTCCTAGCTACTTAAGCATGGCATGAGAAACTATAATCTCTAATTGTTAGCACAATCATGTTTACTCATAATATGTTGAATCAGGGCTACCGAGTTAAACATATTTACAAAAAAAACAAGAGTTCATACCAGCTTTTCTTCGCCGCAGTCACTTCATCAAATCATCGTCATTATTGTCTTTCACTTGCATGACCGAATGATGTGAAAATAATAATAGTGCAAGAGGTGTCACGGACCAAGCTAAAATCTACAAACACTTCATTCAAAGGAGAAGACAAGGAAATATTGGCCTTTCATTAGATCAACAACAAAGCATATAAGAGTCACTCAACAATTCTTACGAAGTATTTTCCTTATGACGACTCAAAGAAACACACTGAAATAGTTTTGGAGTTTTTAGTTTTTCTGAACAAAGCATATAAACAAAGAAAAACAAAAAGTAAGAAAACTATTTGCATCGAAGAACTCCCAACAAACAATAATAGAAGAAACGAGAAATCTTTTGGGGTTTTCTTTTACTACTACGAAGTAGCTAAACAATAAACAAAAACCAAAAAGAAGTGAGAAATGTTTTTGGATTTTCAAAGTTTTTCAAACACACAAAAGGAAAGCAAAATTAAGCGAAACATGGATATCAATGAAAACAATGAACACCGAGAACTAAAATGAATGTGTGATACATGGAAGTAATGTCGGTGAGAATACGTACTCCCCCAAGCTTAGGCTTTTGGCCTAACTTGATAATCACCACTACTGATCGGGATAGTAGTCGTAATGGTAGCTCGGGGCGGTGTTCTGTGCTGCCTCCTCGGCAAGGCGAGCAGCTTCTACTACCTCATTGTACTCTTGGGTCTCATCCTCATAGACAATTTGCCTTTGTTTTCTAAAATTCAAAGAGAACAAGCGCAGACAAAATAACAAAGACATCATGGTATTTATTAAATGTTAGGTTGTAATCATATTTATGAGTCTCATACTTAATAAACTGGTGGGTCGCATTGCCTCAATATCCAAGTATTTATCAAGTTGTACAGGATCATTGGGTCTAATGGAGACCCAAGGTCTCGCAGCTATGTGAGAGGTATAGATTCCTCCATATAAATCACCATCCTCCGCGTTTCGGCTTAGCCGATGTGCAATAATGGCCCCAAAGTTATAATGTCTACTGCCATGTACAACAACATGAAGGATGCTCAAATTAGGAGAATAGAGTGCACTATAGTCATGTTTGCCAACAACACACCTCCCACTAAAAATTTCAAAGTTACGAATAGCGATAAATTGGATACTTCTAATTCTAGCTGGTATCACGCCCCTATCCTCACCATTGCAAACATCATTAAGAAATGCCTCATAATCAGATTTTCGTGGTTCGACAAGCGAACCCAATATGGAATTTCTCATGCATCGCAGAATTCTTCTACAGGCATACTATATGATTTCTCATAGAGATCGAATAAAACTCTAGAATTGAAGAATGATACTTAAATTTCTGTTTGAATGAATTGGTAAGGTGGTAATGATGCATGCACTTACCTGTGAGGAAGGCCGTAAGCTCGGCGGTCTCAATACATTGATCGAATTCTTGCTTAATGCCAACACCCATCATGAAAGTGTCACGGGACCACTGACACGATTTCACCTCAGCACCTCGCACTGAACTTGCGTGTAGCTCATGATATTCTTGATGTGTTGAGCTTGGGCTAGAAGAGCTTCCCGATGATCTCCTCCTAAACATGTTTATTTTCCTAAGAAAAGTTCTGAAAAATTGGGCCAAAAACGTGTTAATAAAACTTGACAAAATTGATGGCAATAACTCTTACAAGTGTCTAGAGGCTATATCATGCATTCAAACTAATTGGAACCAAATGAATTCAACATGCAAGCTCATTTTTAGTGGCAACAACCATAGCAAAATATAATCCAAACAAAAACTAATTGGACCAATGGAGGAGTCACATACCAAAGGAGCGATCCCCGAAAACAGTTTCGAAAATGGAGCTCCGAGCAAAAAGATCAAAAATCTCAGTTTTCAGGGCAAGAACATAATACCAAGAGCTACCACGATTTTTTTCTGGAGGAAGAAGAAGCAATGGGTAGGTAGACTAAGTGAGTGGGGTCCTATGGGCCCCACAAGACATCATGGCATGCACTGTTGTCTTGTAGACTGCAAGTGCACCCCCCGGGGTGTGTCCAGTGCCAAAAGTTCTAAATATTCAATAAAAATCTTGCTAAATTTTTTACAACATTCTGAGCAATTTTATTTCCGGGTCATTTTTTATTGCATAGATAATTCAGAAAACAGAATAATCATGGCATTTTACTTTATTAAACTATAAATAACATAGAGTAAATTAGAATTACAGTAGGTTGTGCTTACAAAATTCATCGACCACATGCCCCTAAAAAAGAATCCATTAATAAGGTTGATCAAGTTTTATTAACAAACTATTTCCGAGTAACATGAAACCGAAGAACTTTTGTATAGCACTATGTTACCTCGATTGGGATATGCATTGTACCAACAACAAGAGTTTGGTATTTCTTTTCAGGAGCGAGAAGAGGAAATTCGAAACCTCCAATAGTAATTGTCATGACCTTTTTCAATAGAATTGATACTATTCACTTTGTTTTGTTTCTTAAGAAAATATATCGTATGCTCATTGTTGTTGACATGGAATGTGACCTTGCTTTTGTTGCAATCAATAACAACCCCTGCAGTATTAAAAAAGGGTCTACCAAGGATAACTGACATGTTGTAGTCCTCGGGCATATCAAGAATAACAAAGTCTGTTAAGATAGTGACATTAGCACCAACAATGGGAACATCCTCAGTAATACCGATGGGTATTGCAATTGATTTATCATCCATTTGCAAAGGGATTTCAGTGGGTGTCAAATTATTCAAGTCAAGCCTTCTATATGGAGAAAAAGTCATACACTAGCACAAACTCGTAAATCACATTAAGTAGTTCTAACATTTCTTCTGATAGAGCATGGTATAGTAGGTATTCCTGGATCTTTGAACTTCTAGGGTATTTCTCCTTCAAATGAATAGTTTGCAAGCATAGTAGAAATTTCAGTCTCAGGAATTTTCCTTTTATTTGTAACAATATATTTCATGTATTTAGCATATGGAGGCATTTTCATAATTTCAATCAAGGGTGTTCTTAGATACAAAGGTTTAAGCATTTTAACAAAGCGATTGAAGCCTCTTAATTCTATATTTTACAACCATACTAGGAAATGGCATAGGTTTTTGAACCCATGGTTTTCTTTCTTTACCATGTTTGCTAGCAACGAAGTCTCTTTTATAATATATTTTATTTTTAGAAGGTGGGTCATCAAGGTCAACTTCAGGTTCTATTTTTACATTATTACCAGATTTTTTATTATTTTATGGTGGAGCATCAATATGATCATTACTAGGATCATCATTATCATTGTCACTAGGTAGATGCTCACTACCAAACTGTGTCTCAGCATTAGAAATAGAAACATCATTAGGATTCTTAGGAGGTTTCTCTATAACAGGTTCATTAGAAGTCCCAAGCACAATACAAGTATTATTCTTGACACTTGGCGGCTAATGTACGTTTGCTCAAAGTAACATTGGTTAAAGTCCTATTTCATCTTGGAAAGATAAACCAGCCCTTGGGGACTACACGGATGAAAGTTTCAAGATTACAAGGTTAAAAGTATCGGTTCATCCTAAAAAGATAAACCGGCCCTTGGAAGATAAGCATGCAGAGTTGCGATATTGCAAAGTCCCGGTTTAGATTGGCATCATAAATCGGCCCTTGGGTGCTACTGGAGTTGGTACTAGAACTTGGACATAAAATAGAAACAGTTATGAAGTTACCTCATATCGCTCTTCATCGGATTCACTAAACCGGCTTCATAGTCACGGTTTGTGTACACACGGTTTAAGAAACCAAAATGAAGTTCTTGGGCATTGAGGTGGGTGTAGCTTGACAAGTCTGTGCTCCACTTACCTTTGCCCATAGCAGAGAGTTCCTCCTTGGCAATATGGTTTGATAATGCAACAGGATTGCCAGGGGTGGTGTGGCCAACACCAATAATTATAACATCATCTTCCTTGTCACCAGCAACCATTACTGGAGTTGACGATTCATCAGCAGCCTTAGCTGGACTTGACGGTCTATCATCAGTTGGGACCGGGCTTGCCGGTTTATCAGTATGACCTGTTGCATCAACTTCTACTAGTTCAACAAAATCATGGTCTTGAGGGGGTGGATCATCAAGCATGGCATCAGCATTGGTTCTTTCCAGTTCTAGAGTTCTCTCTGGTTCAACAACCACATGGTCGTCGGACGGTTTATCTACACGAGCTTTCTTGCTGGGTCTGGCCTTGGCTCCGAAAGAAAAAGATATAAAGGTCAATATAACACGTAAATATAAAGCGTCAAGAGGAGTAAGTTTAAAGTGTTTACCCAGGGACAGTCTTAAGAGGGGGGAGTTGTGTGGCCGTTGAGTCACCAGATGATGAAAGAGGCATTCCCTGATAATTTGAATTGGATGGATTAAGAGGCTGTCGGAAATAACCCACCCTGGGATAAGAAGTATCGGAAGTGTTTGAGACCTCAGATCGACGCTTCCGAATCGGCGTGTTCGGTAAACTGGCCGAAGTGACTACTTGGCCGCTGTGCCGGGTTGTGCGGCAAGCTTCATATTGCTGCTTCTTTGAAAGAAAGTTTGGGTCCATGTGAGCTAGGGGTGAGAAAATCTTACTTTCCGGACTACTTGACGGATTTTTTGTGTTGGCAGAGGGTCTGAACCGGAGAAAAGGATAATTACCTCTGCGTCATCAGCTTGGCTGCCTTCGGCGTCATCCTGATAATAATCATTGTCAATGAGGTGTATGAAAAATGAACCAAGAGAGTCAAGTTCTACCTCTACGTCCGGGTCATCATGTTTTAACCCGATGGGTTCAGCTGCCTTTTTCTTGGCAGGTCTTTTAACAACCTTTGTCTTTGGTCGAGGGGTCTTGGCCGGTTTTTCCTGCAGTTTCTTCTTCCAGAATGAGTTGTCACCCTGCTAAAAGATTGACAGAAGATATAAAATATTACACAAATAAGAATATTAAGTACAAGCAGGAGTGAGGCAAGTCTTACAGCTAGCGGTTTATTGGAAACGCAGAAGGGACTAAGCCATGTTTTGCTGCAGACAGCCACCCGTTCATCCAACATCTTCTTAACAGATTCAGTAACTTCAGCCTCTGTTATCTAAATATAAATATGTCGTTGAGGATTTTTTTAAGTCCCCTGTGTACTGACACATTAAATCGGGGCGACGGCTTAATGGTAAAATACTCCAAATTATCCAGCAACGAGCAAAATCAACTCCTGTCAAACCATTAGCCATAAATGCTCTGAGCTTGGTGAGTTGTGGAGCGTATGTGGACCATTACTTGGAAGTCAGCCGGTGAGCACGATAACCCGGTAGAGGGTTTTCATCATCAGGGGAAATGTCCTTACAGTAGAACCAAGTCTGGTTCCAGTCTTTAGGATGACTGAAGCTTTGCATGAGGAAAGTTGACGTCCTTCCTTTTTTGAATAGAAATGCCGCCAAGTTCGGTGTTGGGCCCGTGTACAAATTCAGTGAGACGGTTCAAGTAGAAGAAATCCCTGAACAATTCAACGGTTGGCTCTTCTTACACATAGGCCTCAGAGAACACTTGAAAGTGGCAAATATTGGACATAGAGTTAGGTCCAATGTCTTGAGGGTGGATCTGGAAGCTGGCAAGCACATCACGGAAAAACATGGACCCGGGCGGTTTAAAACCACGGCTCATGTGTGAAGTAAATATGCCCTAGAGGCAATAATAATGTTATTATTTTATTTCCTTATATCATGATAAATGTTTATTATTCATGCTAGAATTGTATTATCCGGAAACATAATACTTGTGCGAATACATAGACAAACCAAACGTCACTAGTATGCCTCTACTTGACTAGCTCATTAATCAAAGATGGTTATGTTTCCTAACCATAGACATGTGTTGTCATTTGATTAACGGAATCACATTATTAGGAGAATGATGTGATTGACATGACCCATTACATTAGGTTAGCACCCGATCGTTTAGTATGTTGCTATTGCTTTCTTCATGACTTATACATGTTCCTATGACTATGAGATTATGCAACTCCCGTTTGCCGGAGGAACACTTTGTGTGCTACCAAATGTCACAACGTAACTGGGTGATTATAAAGGAGCTCTACAAGTGTCTCCAAAGTACATGTTGGGTTGGCGTATTTCGAGATTAGGATTTGTCACTCCGATTGTCGGAGAGGTATCTCTGGGCCCACTCGATAATGCACATCACATAAGCCTTGCAAGCATTTCAACTAATGAGTTAGTTGCGAGATGATGTATTACGAAACGAGTAAAGAGACTTGCCGGTAACGAGATTGAACTAGGTATTGAGATACCGACGATCGAATCTTGGGCAAGTAAAATACCGATGACAAAGGGAACAACGTATGTTGTTATGCGGTCTGACCGATAAAGATCTTCGTAGAATATGTAGGAGCCAATATGAGCATCCAAGTTCCACTATTGGTTATTGACCGGAGACGTGTCTCAGTCATGTCTACATTGTTCTTGAACCCGTAGGGTCCGCACGCTTAAGGTTTCGATGATAGTTATATTATGAGTTTATGAGTTTTGATGTACCGAAGTTAGTTCGGAGTCCCGGATGTGATCACGGACATAACGAGGAGTCTCGAAATGGTCGAGACATAAAGATTGATATATTAGACGACTATATTCGGACACCGGAAGTGTTCCAGGTGATTTCGGAGAAAACCGGAGAGCCGGAGGGTTACCGGAACCCTACCGGGAGAAGTAATGGGCCATATGGGCCTTAGTGGAGAGAGAGAGGGGCAGCCAGGGTGGGCCGCGCACCTCCTCCCCCTGGTCCGAATTGGACTACGAGAGGGGGGGCGTCGCCCCCCTTTCCTTCTCCCTCCCCACTTCCTTCCCCCTCCTAGTAGGAGTCCTACTCCTACTAGGAGGAGGACTCCTCCTGGCGTGCCAATAGGGGCCGTCCGGCCTCCTCCCCTTGCTCCTTTATATACGGGGGCAAGGGGCACCCCTAGACACAAGTTGATCCATGTGATCATATTCTTAGCCGTGTGCGGTGCCCCCTTCCACCATAATCCTCGATAATATTGTAGCGGTGCTTAGGCGAAGCCCTGCGACGGTAGTACATCAAGATCGTCACCACGCCGTCGTGCTGACGAAACTCTACCCCGACACTTTGCTGGATCGGGGTCCGGGGATCATCATCGAGCTGAACGTGTGCTAAAACTCGGATGTGCCGTAGTTTCGGTGCTTGATTGGTCGGGCCGTGAATACGTACGACTACATCAACCGCGTTGTGCTAACGCTTCCGCTGTAGGTCTACAAGGGTACGTAGATCACACTCTCCCCTCTCGTTGCTATGCATCACCATGATCTTGCGTGTGCGTAGGAAAATTTTGAAATTACTACGTTCCCCAACAGTGGCATCCGAGCCTAGGTTTTATGTGTTGATGTTATATGCACGAGTAGAACACAAGTGAGTTGTGGGCGATATAAGTCATACTGCTTACCAGCATGTCATACTTTGGTTCGGCGGTATTGTTGGACGAAGCGGCCCGGACCGACATTACGCGTACGCTTACGCGAGACCGGTTCTCCCGACGTGCTTTGCACAAAGGTGGCTAGCGGGTGACAGTTTCTCCAACTTTAGTTGAACCGAGTGTGGCTACGCCCGGTCCTTGCGAAGGTTAAAACAGCACCAACTTGACAAACTATCATTGTGGTTTGGATGCGTAGGTAAGATTGGTTCTTGCTTAAGCCCGTAGCAGCCACGTAAAACTTGCAACAACAAAGTACAGGACGTCTAACTTGTTTTTGCAGGGCATGTCGTGATGTGATATGGTCAAGACATGATGCTAAATTTTATTGTATGAGATGATCATGTTTTGTAACCAAGTTATCGGCAACTGGCAGGAGCCATATGGTTGTCCCTTTATTGTATGCAATGCAATTGCGCTGTAATGCTTTACTTTATCACTAAGCGGTAGCGATAGTCGTGGAAGCATAAGATTGGTGAGACGACAACGATGCTACGATGGTGATCAAGGTGTCACGCCGGTGACGATGGTGATCACGACGGTGCTTCAAAGATGGAGATCACAAGCACAAGATGATGATGGCCATATCATATCACTTATATTGATTGCATGTGAAGTTTATCTTTTATGCATCTTATCTTGCTTTGATTGACGGTAGCATTTTAAGATGATCTCTCACTAATTATCAAGAAGTGTTCTTCCTAAGTATGCACCGTTGCGAAAGTTCTTCGTGCCGAGACACCACGTGATGATCGGGTGTGATAGGCTCTACATTCAAATACAACGGGTGCAAAACAGTTGCACACGCAGAATACTCAGGTTATACTTGACGAGCCAAGCATATACAGATATGGCCTCGGAACACAGAGACCGAAAGGTCGAGCGTGAATCATATAGTAGATATGATCAACATAGCGATGTTCACCAATGAAACTACTCCATCTCACGTGATGATCGGACATGGTTTAGTTGATTTGGATCACGTAATCACTTAGAGGATTAGAGGGATGTCTATCTAAGTGGGAGTTCTTTAGTAATATGATTAATTGAACCTAAATTTATCATGAACTTAGTACCTGATAGTATCTTGCTTATTTATGTTTGATTGTAGATAGATGGCCCGTGCTGTTGTTCCGTTGAATTTTAATGCGTTCCTTGAGAAAGCAAAGTTGAAAGATGATGGCAGCAATTACACAGACTGGGTCCGTAACTTGAGGATTATCCTCATTGATGCAAAGAAGAATTACGTCCTGGAAGCACCGCTGGGTGCCAGGCCTGCTGCTGGAGCAACACCAGATGCTATGAACGTCTGGCAGAGCAAAGCTGATGACTACTCGATAGTTCAGTGTGCCATGCTTTACGGCTTAGAATCGGGACTTCAACGACGTTTTGAACGTCATGGAGCATATGAGATGTTCCAGGAGTTGAAGTTAATATTTCAAGCAAATGCCCGGATTGAGAGATATGAAGTCTCCAATAAGTTCTATAGCTGCAAGATGGAGGAGAACAATTCTGTCAGTGAGCATATACTCAAAATGTCTGGGTATAATAATCACTTGATTCAATTGGGAGTTAATCTTCCAGATGATTGCGTCATTGACAGAATTCTCCAATCACTGCCACCAAGCTACAAGAGCTTCATGATGAACTATAATATGCAAGGGATGAATAAGACTATTCCCGAGCTCTTCGCAATGCTGAAAGCTACGGAGGTAGAAATCAAGAAGGAGCATCAAGTGTTGATGGTCAATAAGACCACTAGTTTCAAGAAAAAGGGCAAAGGGAAGAAGAAGGGTAACTTCAAAAAGAACAGCAAGCAAGTTGCTACTCAAGAGAAGAAACCCAAACCTGGACCTAAGCCTGAAACTGAGTGCTTCTACTGCAAGCAGACTGGTCACTGGAAGCGGAACTGCCCCAAGTATTTGGCGGATTAGAAGGATGGCAAGGTGAACAAAGGTATATGTGATATACATGTTATTGATGTGTACCTTACTAATGCTCGCAGTAGCACCTGGGTATTTGATACTGGTTCTGTTGCTAACATTTGCAACTCAAAACAGGGACTACAGATTAAGCGAAGATTGGCTAAGGACGAGGTGATGATGCGCGTGGGAAATGGTTCCAAAGTCGATGTGATCGCGGTCGGCACGCTACCTCTACATCTACCTTAGGGATTAGTATTAGACCTAAATAATTGTTATTTGGTGCCAGCGTTAAGCATGAACATTATATCCGGATCTTGTTTGATGCGAGACGGTTATTCATTTAAATCAGAGAATAATGGTTGTTCTATTTATATGAGTAATATCTTTTATGGTCATGCACCCTTAAAGAGTGGTCTATTCTTATTAAATCTCGATAGAGTGACACACATATTCATAATGTTGAAACCAAAAGATGCAGAGTTGATAATGATAGTGCAACTTATTTGTGGCACTGTCGTTTGGGTCATATCGGTGTAAAGCGCATGAAGAAACTTCATACTGATGGGCTTTTGGAACCACTTGATTATGAATCACTTGGTACTTGTGAACCGTGCCTTATGGGTAAGATGACAAAAACACCGTTCTCCGGTACTATGGAGAGAGCAACAGATTTGTTGGAAATCATACATACAGATGTATGTGGTCCGATGAATGTTGAGGCTCGTGGCGGATATCGTTATTTTCTCACCTTCACAGATGACTTAAGCAGATATGGGTATATCTACTTAATGAAACATAAGTCTGAAAAATTTGAAAAGTTCAAAGAATTTCAGAGTGAAGTTGAAAATCATCGTAACAAGAAAATAAAATTCCTGCGATCTGATCGTGGAGGAGAATATTTGAGTTACGAGTTTAGTGTACATTTGAAACAATGCGGAATAGTTTCGCAACTCACGCCACCCAGAACACCACAGCGTAATGGTGTGTCCGAACGTTGTAATCGTACTTTACTAGATATGGTGCGATCTATGATGTCTCTTACTGATTTACCGCTATCGTTTTGGGGTTATGCTCTAGAGACGGCCGCATTCACGTTAAATAGGGCACCATCAAAATCCGTTGAGACGACGCCTTATGAACTATGGTTTGGCAAGAAACCAAAGTTGTCGTTTCTGAAAGTTTGGGGTTACGATGCTTATGTGAAAAAGCTTCAACCTGATAAGCTCGAACCCAAATCGGAGAAATGTGTCTTCATAGGATATCCAAAGGAAACTATTGGATACACCTTCTATCACAGATCCGAAGGAAAAACTTTTGTTGCTAAATTCGGAAACTTTCTAGAGAAGGAGTTTCTCTCGAAAGAAGTGAGTGGAAGGAAAGTAGAACTTGATGAGGTAACTGTACCTGCTCCATTATTGGAAAGTAGTACATCACAGAAACCAGTTTCTGTGACACCTACACCAATTAGTGAGGAAGCTAATGATGATGATCATGAAGCTTCAGAACAAGATACTACTGAACCTCGTAGATTAACCAGAGTAAGATCCGCACCAGAGTGGTACGGTAATCCTGTTCTAGAAGTCATGCTACTAGATCATGATGAACCTACGAACTATGGAGAAGCGATGGTGAGCCCAGATTCCGCAAAATGGCTTGAAGCCATGAAATCTGAGATGGGATCCATGTATGAGAACAAAGTATGGACTTTGGTTGACTTTCCCAATGATCGGCAAGGAATTGAGAATAAATGGATCTTTAAGAAGAAGACTGACGCTGACGGTAATGTTACTGTCTACAAAGCTCGACTTGTCGCAAAAGGTTTTCGACAAGTTCAAGGGATTGACTATGATGAGACCTTCTCACTCGTAGCGATGCTTAAGTCTGTCCGAATCATGTTAGCAATTGCCGCATTTTATGATTATGAAATTTGGCAGATGGATGTCAAAACTGCATTCCTGAATGGATTTCTGCAAGAAGAGTTGTATATGATGCAACCGGAAGGTTTTGTCGATCCAAAGGGAGCTAACAAAGTGTGCAAGCTCCAGCGATCCATTTATGGACTGGTGCAAGCCTCTCGGATTTGGAATAAACGCTTTGATAGTGTGATCAAAGCATTTGGTTTTGTACAGACTTTTGGAGAAGCCTGTATTTACAAGAAAGTGAGTGGGAGCTCTATAGCATTTCTGATATTATATGTAGATGACATATTACTAATCGGAAATGATATAGAATTTCTGGATAGCCTAAAGGGATACTTGAATAAGAGTTTTTTAATGAAAGACCTCGGTGAAGCTGCTTACATATTGGGCATTAAGATCTATAGAGACAGATCAAGACGCTTAATTGGACTTTCACAAAGCACATACCTTGACAAAGTTTTGAAAAAGTTCAAAATGGATCAAGCAAAGAAAGGATTATTGCCTGTGTTACAAGGTGTGAAATTGAGTAAGACTCAATGCCCGACCAATGCAGAAGATAGAGAGAAAATGAAAGATGTTCCCTATGCTTCAGCCAGAGGCTCTATCATGTATGCAATGCTGTGTACCAGACCTGATGTGTGTCTTGCTATAAGTCTAGCAGGCAGGTACCAAAGTAATCCAGGAGTGGATCACTGGACAGCGGTCAAGAACATACTGAAATACCTAAAAAGGACTAAGGATATGTTTCTCATATATGGAGGTGACAAAGAGTTCATTGTAAATGGTTACATTGATGCAAGCTTTGACACTGATCCGGACGATTCTAAATCGCAAACCGGATACGTGTTTACATTAAACGGTGGAGTTGTCAGTTGGTGCAGTTCTAAACAAAGTGTTGTGGCGGGATCTACATGTGAAGCGGAGTACATAGCTGCTTCGGAAGCAGCAAACGAAGGAGTCTGGATGAAGGAGTTCATATCCGATCTAGGAGTCATACCTAGTGCATCGGGTCCAATGAAAATCTTTTGTGACAATACTGGTGCAATTGCCTTGGCAAAGGAATCCAGATTTCACAAGAGAACCAAGCACATCAAGAGACGCTTCAATTCCATCCGGGATCTAGTCTAGGTGGGAGACATAGAGATTTGCAAGATACATACAGATCTGAATGTAGCAGACCCGTTGACTAAGCCTCTTCCACGAGCAAAACATGATCAGCACCAAAGCTCCATGGGTGTTAGAATCATTACTGTGTAATCTAGATTATTGACTCTAGTGCAAGTGGAAGACTGAACGAAATATGCCCTAGAGGCAATAATAATGTTATTATTTTATTTCCTTATATCATGATAAATGTTTATTATTCATGCTAGAATTGTATTATCCAGAAACATAATACTTGTGTGAATACATAGACAAACCAAATGTCACTAGTATGCCTCTACTTGACTAGCTCATTAATCAAAGATGGTTATGTTTCCTAACCATAGACATGTGTTGTCATTTGATTAACGGAATCACATTATTAGGAGAATGATGTGATTGACATGACCCATTCCATTAGCTTAGCACCCGATCGTTTAGTATGTTGCTATTGCTTTCTTCATGACTTATACATGTTCCTATGACTATGAGATTATGCAACTCCCGTTTGCCGGAGGAACACTTTGTGTGCTACCAAATGTCACAACGTAACTAGGTGATTATAAAGGAGCTCTACAGGTGTCTCCAAAGGTACATGTTGGGTTGGCGTATTTCGAGATTAGGATTTGTCACTCCGATTGTCGGAGAGGTATCTCTAGGCCCTCTCGGTAATGCACATCACATAAGCCTTGCAAGCATTTCAACTAATGAGTTAGTTGCGAGATGATGTATTACGAAACGAGTAAAGACACTTGCCGGTAACGAGATTGAACTAGGTATTGAGATACTGACGATCGAATCTCGGGCAAGTAAAATACCGATGACAAAGGGAACAACGTACGTTGTTATGCGGTCTGACCGATAAAGATCTTCATAGAATATGTAGGAGCCAATATGAGCATCCAGGTTCCGCTATTGGTTATTGACCGGAGACGTGTCTAGGTCATGTCTACATTGTTCTCGAACCCGTAGGGTCCGCACGCTTAAGGTTTCGATGACAGTTATATTATGAGTTTATGAGTTTTGATGTACCGAAGTTAGTTCGGAGTCCCGGATGTGATGATGGACATAACGAGGAGTCTCAAAATGGTCGAGACATAAAGATTGATATATTAGATGGCTATATTCGGACACCGGAAGTGTTCCGGGTGATTTCGGAGAAAACCGGAGAGCCGGAGGGTTACCGGAACCCTATCGGGAGAAGTAATGGGCCATATGGGCCTTAGTGGAGAGAGAGAGAGGGGCATCCAGGGTGGGCCGCGCGCCTCCTCCCCCATGGTACAAATTGGACTAGGAGAGGGGGGTGGCGCCCCCTTTCCTTCTCCCTCCCCACTTCCTTCCCCCTCCTAGTAGGAGTCCTACTCCTACTAGGAGGAGGACTCCTCCTGGCGCGCCAATAGGGGCCGGCCGGCCTCCTCCCCTTGCTCCTTTATATACGGGGGAAGGGGGCAGCCCTAGACACAAGTTGATCCACGTGATCATATTCTTAGCCATGTGCGGTGCCCCCTTCCACCATAATCCTCGATAATATTGTAGCGGTGCTTAGGCGAAGCCCTGCGACGGTAGTACATCAAGATCATCACCACGCCGTCGTGTTGACGGAACTCTACCCCGACACTTTGCTGGATCGGAGTCCGGGGATCGTCATCGAGCTGAACGTGTGCTAAAACTCGGAGGTGCCGTAGTTTCGGTGCTTGATCGGTCGGGCCATGAAGACGTACGACTACATCAACCGCCTTGTGCTAACACTTCCGCTATCGGTCTACAAGGGTACGTAGATCACACTCTCCCCTCTCGTTGCTATGCATCACCATGATCTTGCGTGTGCGTAGGAAAATTTTGAAATTACTACGTTCCCCAACAATGTGATCAACAAATACCACTACCTTGCCATCCTTGGGGGTAGGAGGATTCTTTGGACCGGGAGCTTGCAAGTGGATTTCTCTTTGTTTTGGTAAAGCGTCAGTTCAGACGCATCCATCTAGCTGCTCTTCAGCAACCCAGGAAGGGAGCCAGTTACAGGCATAAAATTGTTTGGCCATTTCAAATTAAAAAGCTGGAAAAAGATCAAATGTCGGTTTAAGGTTCATGACAGAGAAGCATAAAGCGTAGCAGATTAAGGGAACGATATTCAAGCATGCAAGATGGTTAAACCGGAGGTGGATGCTATTATAAATGGTAAAGCGATCGGTGGTTTACAAGGGGACTAATGGCATATGGTAGATTATTTTCTAAAGGATAAACCACCCACACAGACAATGAAAGTACAGATCTGAAGCAAATACGACTAAGTGAGGGAAAACAAGTTTCATAGGTTCACATTGGAAATTCAGATCTACCACATGTTAGGAAAAGGAAAATATTTAGATCTAAAAAGTTGGTGCCTGAGCAGTTTGTGAAGTTGCAAATCAGATTTTTTACGCACAAAGAACATGATTTGATGACGAAATAAGGGTTATCATTACTACCGCATGGAAGTACATCAAGTTTGGAGTTCATTGCATAGGATCTAATGAAGAGCAAGGGAAGAACACCATGAAGTTTTTCTATGAACTCGCATGAACCCTAGAGAATCTACAGAGAAAAGGAAGAATGACTTACTGAAGCTGTTGAAGCCGCGGAGGCGCGCCGCATTTTTCTGGTACGGTCAGGGTGATGCAGCGGCCGGAGTTGAGGCAGAAGCGAAGGTCGACGACGACGGTGGTGCTCGGGTGCTGAGGCGACGCGAGATAGAAGAGAGACGAAGAGGCAACGAGAGGAAAGGAAAGGGACCCTCGGCCCTATTTATAAGACCAGGAGATAAGTGACAGGCGTGGAAATCGAGGAGCCCAAAAAATGGATGTGCAGCAAGGTTGTTGCCTCGATTATTGGAGGATCATTAGTGAAGGGTATCTTCGATTTTAATGAACAGGTGACGTCATGGCGGTTTATTACGAACCCGGAAGATGACATCATGGCGGTTTACAAGATCTGTGCGAAGGTGCAGAAGGAGGAATTTTTCTAAGTGTTGAAGATTGACATGAACGAGTTCAAATCAATCTAGGGCCTAATATTGGGGATATTACTATTAAATATAAACCAGCCGTTAGGAGCCGGGTTATGCCCACCAAGAGTTAGTCATGTTTGAAGCCCATGAAGGCAAGGGATATGGGGCTTTACAGAGGAGATCTACATTAAGGCCCAGGGCCCAAAGGCGGATTAGGGCCCGTAGATATTAACCGCCATATGGTATGTAATTTATATTGTAAGGAAAGGAAAGGCAGAAACCGAGCCGGGCATGTTTATGAGCCGACCTCGGGATTCTATAAACCGCCGGGCGTCAACCTGTGTATATAAAGGGACGACCCGGCGGTGGTTTAGGGGCAGACAACAAACGATAACTCGAGAGCCAGGCAAAGCGGATTCGCTCCCTGGTCATCAAAACCCAAGCAATTCCATCACAACTAGACGTAGGCTTTTACCTTCATCGTAAGGGGCTGAACTAGTATAATTCCTCGCGCCCCTTGTCAGCTTTAACCCCTTTAAGCCAACCCATTGCGACGGCTCCACGACTAAGTCCTTTCATGAGGACATCTGCCGTGACAAAACCACGACAACAGTTTTAGATTCATAACCATGAAAAGGATTAGATTCTACCAAGGTAATACGTCCGGGATCAACAGAGAATTCATAATCCTTATCAGTAATGAAGATAGGAGAGGTTGCAAACTTAGGATCACATTTCATTCTTTCTGTCATAACCTTTTCTTTTGGCTAGCTTGCTTGGTAATTTGTTAAGATCCTCTCTATCATTACAAGAAAGAAATTCCTTAGCAATCTCCCCATCCAAAACATAACCCCCAGGTACATTAGGCATTTTAACTCTAGTAGGAGTGCTAGGCATAGCAGGTGAATCATAATTTTCATCAGTTTCATCATTTTCAAGTTCTTTAGCTTTACCAATTTGTTCATCAAGAAATTCACCTAGTGGCACAGTTTCATCAAGCAAAGTAATAGCAGCATCATAAGTATCATTCATAGCGGAAGCATCATCATCAATTACTTGCAACATATCAGATTGAATAGCATGTGGTGGTGTCACAAGTCGACTTAAAACATAAGGTGATTCAAGTGCAAAGCTAGATGGCAGTTCCTTACCTCCCCTCGTCTTAGAGGGTACGATCTTGGTCTTAGAATCTTTTAGATTCTCCATAGTGATCAGCTGATATTTAATTCCCAAGTGAACTCAATAAATAGAGCTATGCTCCCAGGCAACGGTGCTAGAAAATAGTCTTAATGACCCACAAGTATAGGGGATCACAACAGTGTATGAGGGTAGTATTTCACCCAAATTTACTGATTCGACACCAGGGGAGCCAAATAATATTTATGAGCCTTAGCAGTTGAGTTGTAGATTCAACCACACCTGGAAAGTTAGTTCTTTGCAGCAAAGTGTTTAGTATCACAATAGTATGGTAGTTTGATAGTAGCAGTAGTAGCAACAATAGTAATGGTAATAGTGACAGTAGCAGTTCTGTAGCGATTGTTCCATGCTATTATAGTATCAATCTTGGATTTTTATTATGCAATTATATGCACACGCGCGCGCGCGCGCACACACACACACACACATATATATATATATATCACTTTTTGGGACTAACCTATTAACCAAGTGCCCAGTGTCAGTTGCTTTTTTTGCTTGTTTTTGGCTTTTCAGAAAATCAGTAACAAACGAAGTCCAAATGCTATGAAACTTTTTGACGATTTTTTCTAGACTAGAAGGGACCCTAGAAACTTTGGGAGAAGACCTGAAGAGTCATGAGGGAGCGACAAGCCTACCAGGCGTGCCCCAGGGGGGCGCGCCCCCAGGCTTGTGGGCCCCTCGTGGCACCTCTTGACCTAATTCCAGCTCTATAAATCCCCAAATATTCCCAAAACACCAGGTAGCCACCCAAAATACTTTTTTCACCGGCGCAAATTTCTGTTCTGCGCAGATCCCATCTGGAGACCTTTTCCGGTACTTTGCCAGAGCGGGAATCAATCACAGAGGGCCTCTACATCAACCTTGCTACCCTTCCGATGATATGTGAGTAGTTTATCACAGACCTACGGGTCCATAGCTAGTAGCTAGATGGCTTCTTCTCTCTCTTTGATCTTCAATAAATGTTCTCCTCCATGTTTTTGGAGATCTATTTGATGTAATCCTTTTTTTGAAGTGTGTTTGTTAGTATCCAATGAATTGTGGTTTTATGATCAGATTATTCAAGAATATTGTTGGAGACATCTCTGAACTCTTTCATGCATGATTATCTAGTAATGGGAGAGGTGCTTTGTGACGGGTTCGATCTTGTGTTGCTCAATCCCAGTGAAAGAAAGGGACATGACACGTATTTATATCATTGCCATTAAGGATAAAAAGATTGGGTTTATTCATGTTAATTGGGTTTACTTTGTCTACATCATGTCATTTTGCTTAAGGCGTCTAGATGCATCCTGGATAGCGGTCAATGTGTGGAGTAATAGTAGTAGATGTAGGCAGGAGTCTGTCTACTTGTCTCGGGCGTGATGCCTATATACATGATCATTGCCTTGAATATCGTCATAGCTATGCGCTTTTCTATCAATTGACCAACAATAATTTGTTTACCCACCGTATGCCATGTCCAAGACAAAAGCTTCTAGTGAAAAATATGGCCCCAGGTCTATCTTTATCATATATTAAAGTCCAAAAATACCTTGCTGCAATTTATTTACTTTTATTCTATTTTGTGTTCTTTATCTATCTATCACTACGAGATTTGAACCTTGCAATTAACCGCCAAGGGATTGACAACCCCTTGTTTGCGTTGAGTGCAAGTATTTGTTATTTTGTGTGTAGGTTCTGTTCACGAGGTCTTGTGTGGTTCTCGTACTGGATTGATAACCTTGGTTCTTAACTGAGGGAAATACTTATCTCTACTGTATTGCATCATCCTTTCCTCTTCAGGGAAATCCCAACGCAACTCACAAGTAGCACAACATCAACAATAATAACATAGTAAAGAAAGTATGGGCAAAGCATAGGCATTGGATCAACGATGGGTATTTGTACAGATGACATTCATCATGTAACAGTCACAACCTAGAGTGATGCATAATAGCGCCAATTCATTAATTCTATGTAGGCATGTATTATGTATATAGTCATACTTGCTTATATAAGAACTCACATGACATCGTTTGTCCTACCCTCCCGTGGCAGCAGGGTCTATAAGGAAATCTAAGGGATATTAAGGCCACCTTTTAATAGAGAACCGGGACAAAGCATTAACACATGGTGAATACATGTACTCCTCGAATTATAGTCATCCCCGGAGAGTATCCCAATTATTTTCACCTTGGGGTCTACGGTTCAAAACAATAACAAGTGCATACAACTAGCAGATAGGATCAAGAAATCAAATATATCGATGAAAACATAAAGGGTTTAGATCTGAAATCATGGCACTCGGGCCCTAGTGACAAGCATTAAGCATAGCAAAGTCATAGCAACATCAATCTCACAACATAGTGGATACTAGGGATCAATCCTAAACAAATTAACTCGGTTACATGAAAAATCTCATCCAACTCCATCACTATCCAGCAAGCCTATGAAGAAATTACTCACTCTTGGTGGTGAGCATCATGGAATTGTTGTTGAAGAAGGGTTGATGAAGATGGCAATGAATCCCCCTCTTTCGAGCCCGAGTGGACTCCAGAACAGCTCTCCTGATGAAGAACGGTAGGTGGCGACGTCTCCATATCATAAAATGCGATGAAACTTATTCTATTATTATTTTTCTCGGGAAGACAAAATTTGTAGGCTTGGAAATAGGTTAGATGGATCCTCGTGGCCTCCAAAAGACATCAGGGCACACCATAGGGGGGTATGCATGCCCTATTATCTTGTGGACATCAGGTGTCCCCCTCTTGTGGATCTATGTTCCAGTATTCTTTATTTATTCAATAAAAAATCTCCACAAAGTTTTGTCCGATTCAGAGAACTTTTATTTCTGCACAAAAACACACCATGGTAGTTCTGCTCAAATAGTATCAGTCCAGGTTAGTTTCATTCAAATCATGCAAATTAGAGTCCAAACCAAGGGCAAAAGTGTTTTTAAAAGTAGATACGATGGATACATATCAGTCATGGACGTATTGCCCATGTACTGATCATGCCATGAATAACATCATAACTATGTGCTTTTTTATCAATTGCCCAACAGTAATTTGTGTACCCACCGGTTGCTATGTTCTTGAGAGAGATGCCTATAGTAAAAGCTATGGCCCGAGCGTCCATCTAAATCATATTGCTAAAACTATTTTACTTGATGCAATTTATTTACTTTTATTTAGTTTTACAATTTATATATCTCCTACTATCATATTTAATCCTTGCAATTAATGAGTACAAGGGGATTGATAACCCTCTTGCCCATGTTGGGTGCAAGTATTTGCTCTTGTGTGTGTAGGTATTGCTAAAGGTTGCATGGATCTCCTATTGGTTTTATAAACCTTGGTTCTTAACCGAGGGAAATACGTTTTGCTATTATACTACTTCACCCTTCCTCTTCGAGGAAATCCCAACGCCTATCACAAGTAGCATGCCACCATACCAAGGCCAAAGTACCTTACCCTTGGAGTTGTCTCCAAAAGTCACATACTTGCGTGGACCATTATTGTTAGCAAGCTCACGGAACATGTCTTTGTCTCCGGTCATGTGATCGGTGCATCCAATATCAAGAATCCATTCTTTTACTACGGAGATATAGTCTCTTTGAAGATTGGCCATGAGACTAAGATTTATCATAGTCTTCTCATATTCTTCATCAAATTCTTCACTCTCATCATAGTAGCCATGTTCACCAATTTCATCATCACCTAGCTAAGGATTCGAGTTCATTAGTGATAACCCACAAGTATAGGGGATCGCAACAGTTTTCGAGGGTAGAGTATTCAACCCAAATTTATTGATTCGACACAAGGGGAGCCAAATAATATTCTCAAGTATTAGAAGCTGAGTTGTCAATTCAACCACCTGGAAACTTAATATCTGCAACAAAGTATTTAGTAGCAAAGTAATAGGATAGTAGTGGTAACGGTGGTAAAAGGTAACCGTAGCAAAAGTAATATTTTTAGTGTTTTGTAGTGATTGTAACAATAGCAATGGAAAAGTAAATAAGCGAAGAACAATATATGGAAAGCTCGTAGGCAATGGATTGGTGATGGAGAATTATGTCGAATGTTGTTCATCATGTAACGGTCATAACATAGGGTGACACAGAACAAGCTCCAATTCATCAATGTAATGTAGGCATGTATTCCGAATATAGTCATACGTGCTTATGGAAAAGAACTTTCATGACATCTTTTGTCCAACCCTCCTGTGGTAGCGGGGTCCTATTGGAAACTAAGGGATATTAAGGCCTCCTTTTAATAGAGTACCGGACCAAATCATTAACACATAGTGAATACATGAACTCCTCAAATTACGGACATCACCGGGAGTGGTCCCGATTATTGTCACTTCGGGGTTGACGGATCATAACACATAGTAGGTGCCTATAGACTTGCAAGGTAGGATCAAGAACTCTCATATATTGATGAAAACATAATAGGTTCAAATCTGAAATCATGGCACTCAGGCCCTAGTGACAAGCATTAAGCATAGCAAAGTCATAGCAACATCAACCTCAGAACATAGTGGATACTAGGGATCAAACCCTAACAAAAGTAACTCGATTACATGATAAATCTCATCCAACCCATCACTGTCCAGTAAGCCTACGATGGAATTAATCACGCATGGCGGTGAGCATCATGAAATTGGTGATGGAGGATGGTTGATGATGACGATGGCGACGTATTCCCCTCTCCAGAGCCCCGAACGGACTCCAGATCAGCTCTCCCAAGAGAGTTTAGGGCTTGGCAGCGGCTCTGTATCATAAAACGCGATGAATCCTTCTCTCTGATTTTTTTCTGCCCGAATGTGAATATATGGAGTCAAGGTTAAGGTCGGTGGAGCGTCAGGGGGCCCACGAGGCAGGTGGGCGCGCCCCGGGGTAGGGCGCGCACCCCACCCTCATGGACAGGTGGAGGGCCCCCCTTACGTGGATCTTCCTTCCAGTATTTTTTATATATTCCAAAATAATTCTCCATTGATTTTCAGGTCATTCCGAGAACTTTTATTTCTGCACAAAAATAAAACAATGGCAATTCTGCTGAAAACAGCATCAGTCCGGGTTAGTTCCATTCAAATCATGCAAGTTAGAGTCTAAAACAAGGGCAAAAGTGTTTGGAAAAGTAGATACAACGGAGACGTATCAACTCCCCCAAGCTTAAACCTTTGCTTGTCCTCAAGCAATTCAGTTGATAAACTGAAAGTGATAAAGAAAAACATTAACAAACTCTGTTTTCCCTTGTTGTTGTAAATATGTATAGCCAGCATTCAAGTTTTCAGCAAAGATTATGAACTAACCATATTTACAATAACATTTAGGTCTCATGTTTACTCATATCAATGGCATAATCAACTAGCGAGCAATAATAATAAATCTCAGATGACAACACTTTCTCAACACAATCACGATATGATATAACAAGATGGTATCTCGCTAGCCCTTTCTGAGAACGCAAAACATAAATGCAGAGCACCTTTAAAGATCAAGGACTGACTAGACATTGTAATTCATGGTAAAACAGATCCAGTCAAGTCATACTCAATGTAAACTAACAGTAATGAATGCAAATGACAGCGGTGCTCTCCAACTGGTGCTTTTTAATAAGAGGATGATGACTCAGCATAAAAGTAAATGGATAGGCCCTTCGCAGAGGGAAGCAGGGATTTGTAGAGGTGCCAGATCCTGGTTTTGAAATACATATGAATAATATTTTGAGCGGTATACTTTCATTGTCAACATAACAACCAAGAGATGGTGATATATTCCATGCTACACACATTATAGGCGGTTCCCAAACAGAATGGTAAAGTTTATACTGCCCCTCCACCAACAAGCATCAATCCATGGCTTGCTCGAAACAACGAGTGCCTCCAACTAACAACAGTCCCGGGGGAGTTTTGTTTGCAGTTATTTTGATTTGATTTGCATAAAGCATGGGACTGGGCATCCCGGTGACCAGCCATTTCTGAGTGAGGAGCGGAGTCCACTCCTCTTGAGAATAACCCGCCTAACATGGAAGATACGAACAGCCCTAGTTGATACATGAGCTATTTGAGCATACAAAACAGAATGTTTATTTAAAGGTTTAGAGTTTGGCACATACAAATTTACTTGGAACGGCAGGTAGATACCGTATATAGGTAGGTATGGTGGACTCATATGGAACAACTTTGGGGTTTATGGAATTCGATGCACAAGTAGTATTCCAGCTTAGTACAAGTGAAGGCTAGCAAAAGACTGGGAAGCGACCAGCTAGAGAGCGACAACAGTAATGAACATGCATTAAAATTAATCAACACCGAATGCAAGCATGAGTAGGATATAATGCACCATGAACACAAATATCGTAGAGGCTATGTTGATTTTGTTTCAACTACATGCGTGAACATGTGCCAAGTCAAGCCACTCGAATCATTAAAAAGAGGATACCACCCTATCATACCACATCACAACCATTTTAATAGCATGTTGGCACGCAAGGTAAACCATTATAAGCTCCTAGCTAATTAAGCATGGCATAAGCAACTATAATCTCTAATTTTCATTGCAAACATGTTTATTCATAATAGGCTGAATCAGGAACGATGAACTAATCATATTTACAAAAACAAGAGAGGTTGAGTTCATACCAGCTTTTCTCATCTCAATAAGTTCATCATATAATCATCATTACTGCCTTTTACTTACACGACCGAATAGTGTGGATAATAATAATAGTGCACATGCATTGGACTAAGCTGGAATCTGCAAGCATTCTATTCAAGAGAGAAGACAAGGTAATATGGGCTCTTTGTCAGATCAACAATAATGCGTATAAGAGCCACTTTAACATTTTAATTATGGTCTTATCCTATCAACCCCCCGGAGAACAAGAAAATAAATAAACTATTTACACGGGAAAGCTCCCAACAAGAAAGAGAAGAACAGGAAATGTTTTTGGGTTTTCTTTTTAGTTACTACTACAAGCTTGGAAAGTAAACTAATTAAAAGCTACAACTATTTTTTTTGTTTTCCTTAAGGTTTATTAAACACACAAGAAGAAAGCATAAAAAGGAAAATAAACTAGCATGGATGATACAATGAAAAAGTATGAGCACCGACAACTAGCAATGAGTGTGCGAACATAAATGTAATGTCGGTGAGAGATACGTACTCCCCCAAGCTTAGGCGTTTGGCCTAAGTTGGTCTATGGCCACGGCTAGCCTGGCGGATATCCAAAGTTATAGTTGGGGTAGTACTGAGATGCAGCAGCTATTGCCTCATGAGCTGCCGCTTGGAGAAGGGCCGTCTCCATCCTCCTCTTATACTCGTCCGCCTCCTCCCTGGTTATAACATATATCCCTTTTGCTTGAGAGTCAAAGAAAGCAAGAGCAGGGAGAGCGACGTGATAGGTGCGTCGTCTGTCAAAGATTAGTCGATACTGGAGGAACTGATCGTTCCTCTCAACAAACTAATGACAAACCATGGCCTCATAATCTAAATAAACAGGAGGCAACTCAATATCATACCCACGTATGGGTATATCAAGAAAAATAGCTAGACGAGTTGCATAAATTCCACCGAAGAAATCTCCATTAAATCTATTATTATGCAACCTACGTGCAACAATGGCTCCCAAATTACAATGTTTATCTCCTAATACAACACTGCTGAGAACACTGAGGTCAGGGACACACATGTGACATGCTTCATCCTTACCATTTATGCACCTACCTATGAAGAGAGCAAAATAATGTATAGCAGGAAAATGAATGCTCCCTATGGTAGCTTCTGTTATATCTCTTGATTCCCCCACAGATATACTAGCAAGAAAATCTCTAAACTCATATTTGCGAGGCTCACTAGTGTTGCCCCATTGTGGAAGTTTGCAAGCAGTATTAAAATCCTCTAAGTCCATAGTGTAAGAATTTTCATAAAGATCAAACAGGACAGTTTGAGAATTGCGTGATGATGAAAATTCAAACCTTCTCACAAACGAATCAGTGAGATAGTGGTACTGGCGGCACTTATCGGCCTCGAAGCTCTCAAGATCATCATTACACACATATGCGTTAAATTCTTCCTTGATTCCTGCTCGATCCATAAAGTCCTCTGAAGGCCATTCACAAGCCCGCACTTGAGCTTCCCTCGGCGGTTCATCGTCGGCATCGCGTATTGCGAGCCTGGGTCCTTGCTTCCTTGAAGAACCACCTTGGTACATTTTCCTAAACATATTTCTTCCTTTGAAAAATTTCTGAAATTTTAGTAACTTCAAAATAAAAGTGAACCAAACTCAACAAAATAGATAGCAACTACTCCTACAAGTGCCTAGAGGCAATATCATGCATCAAAACTACTTTTGACCATATAAATTTGACATGCAAGCTCAAGAACAGGGTCACCTAACCAGCAAAAATATGCAATGAATAAAGCACTAGAACAAAAACTAATTGGACCATTGGAGGAGTCACATACCAAGGAACAATCCCCCGAAGCAGTTTTTGGATGGAGCTTTGAGCAAGGAGATCGAAAATGGCAGCGAGATGAGCTTGGACTCGGGTTTGAGCTGGTTAGTGAGGTTCGTGGGAGGAAGAAGGAGTGTGTGGTAGCTGGAATAAGTGGAGGGGTGCCATCGTGGGCCCACGAGGCAGGGGGCGCGCCCAGGGGTGTGGGCGCTCCCTGGACCCTCATGGCCAGGTGCTTGCTCCCCCTGCAATGTTCTCAGTGCCAGATATTCTCAAATATTCCAGAAAAAATCATATTTAAATTTCAGGACATTTGGAGAACTTTTATTTTCAGGGTATTTTTTATTCCATGGATAATTCAGATAACAGACAGAAAAATACTATTTTTTCTTTATTTAATATAAATAATAGAAAGTAAAAAGAGGGTACAGAGAGTTGTGTTTTCTAAATTCATTCATCTCATGCTCATCAAAAGGAATCCACTAACAAGGTTGATCAAGTCTTGTTAACAAACTCATTCCGAATTGCATGGAACCGAAGAATTTTCGAATAAAACTAGGTTACCTCAACGGGGATATGCATGTCCCCAACAATTAGTATATCATATTTCTTCTTGACAGTAGGAAGAGGGAATTCAAACCTCTAATGGTAATAGTCGGAATTTTTCCAATAGAGTTTATACTATGAACTTGAGGTTGTTTCCTCGGAAAGTGTACCGTATGCTCATTGCCATTAACATGAAAAGTGACACTGCCTTTGTTGCAATCAATAACAGCCCCTGCAGTATTCAAAAAGGGTCTTCCAAGAATAATAGACATACTATCGTCCTCGGGAATATCAATAGCAAAGTTCGTTAAAATAGTAACGTTTGCAACCACAACAGGTACATCCTCACAAATACTAACATGTATACCAGTTGATTTATCAGCCATTTGCAATGATATTTCAGTAGGTGTCAGCTTATTCAAATCAAGTCTACGATATAAAGAGAGAGCTATAACACTAACACCGGCTCCAAGATCACATAAAGCGGTTTTAACATAGTTTCTTTTAATGGAGCATGGTATAGTTGGTACTCCTAGATCTCCAAGTTTCTTTGGTATTCCACCCTTAAACATATAATTAGCAAGCATGGTGGAAATGTCAGCTTCTGGTATATTTCTTTTATTAGTAACAATATCTTTCATGTACTTAGCATAAGGATTCATTTTAAGCATATCAGTCAAACGCATACGCAAGAAGATAGGTCCAATCATTTTAGCAAAGCGCTCAAAATACTCATCATCTTTTTTCTTGGATGGTTTAGGAGGAAAAGGCATGGGTTTCTGAACCCATGGTTCTCTTTCCTCACTGTGCTTCCTAGCAACAAAGTCTCTCTTATCATAACGTTGATTCTTTGATTGTGGGTTATCAAGATCAACAACAGGTTCAATCTCTACTTCATTGTCATTACTAGGTTGAGCATCAACATGAACATCATTATTAACATTATCACTAGGTTCATGCTCATTACCAGATTGTGTTTCAGCACCAGAAATAGAAATATCATTGGGATTCTCAGGTGTGTCAATAACAGGTTCACTAGAAGCATGCAAAGTCCTATCATTTTTCTTTCTCTTCCTTTTAGAAGGACTAGGTACATCAATATTATGTCTCTGAGAATCTTGCTCAATTCTCTTAGGATGGCCTTCAGGACACAAAGGTTCCTGAGTCATTTTACCACCTCTAGTCATAACACTAACAACATTATCATTTTTCTTACTATTTAATTCATTGAGCAAATCATCCTGAGCTTTAAGTACTTGTTCTACTTGAGTGTTAACCATAGAAGCATGTTTACTAATAAGTTTAAGTTCACCTTTAACATTAGCCATATAATCACTCAAGTGTTCAATCATATAAGCATTATGTTTCAATTGTCTACCAACATAAGCATTAAAATCTTCTTGCTTAACCATAAAGTTATCAAACTCATCTAAGCATTGGCTAGCAAACATAGTAGGAGGGATTTTGGCTTTATCATATCTATAGAGAGAATTTACCTTTACTACCTGTGTCGGGTTATCAAGACCATGTATTTCTTCAACAGGCGGTAAATCAAGACCATGTAATTCTTCAATAGGAGGTAAATTCTTAACATCTTCAGCATTAATACATTTTTCTTTCATAGATTTCTTTGCCTCTTGCATATCTTCAGGACTGAGAAATAGAATACCCCTTTTCTTCAGAGTTGGCTGAGGAGTTGGTTCAGGAATTGGATCGGGGATTGGATCAGGAAGTGTCCAATTATTTTCATTAGTCAACATATTATTCAATAGAATTTCAGCTTCATCTGGTGATCTTTCCCTAAAAACACAACCAGCACAACTATCCAGGTGGTCTCTGGAAGCATCGGTTAGTCCATTATAAAACATATCAAGTATTTCATTTTTCTTAAGAGAATGATTAGGCAAAGCATTAAGTAATTGGAGAAGCCTCCCTCAAGCTTGTGGGAGACTCTTTTCTTCAATTTTCACAAAATTATATATTTCCCTTAAAGCAGCTTGTTTCTTATGAGCGGGGAAATATTTAGCAGAGAAGTAATAAATCATATCCTGGGGACTACGCACACAACCAGGATCAAGAGAATTAAACCATGTCTTAGCATCACCCTTTAATGAGAACAAAAATAATTTAAGGATATAATAATAGCGAGTTTTCTCATCATTAGTGAAAAGGGTGGCTATATCATTTAATTTAGTAAGATGTGCCACAACAATTTCAGATTCATAGCCATAGAAAGGATCAGATTCAACCAAAGTAACTATATCAGGGTCGACAAAGAATTCATAATCCTTATCAGTAACAAAGATAGGTGAAGTAGCATAAGCAGGATCATATTTCATTCTAGCATTCAGAGTTTTTTGTTTCAGCTTGGCTAATAATTTCTTAAGATCACTCCTATCATTGCAAGCAAGAAAATCTCTAGCAGTTTATTCATCCGTAACATAACCTTCAGGAATAACAAGCAATTCTTATCTAGGGGGAGAATCTTCATCATCACTTTCATCAATATTATCAGTTTCAATAATTTCATTCTCTCTAGCCCTAGCAAGTTGTTCATCAAGAAATTCACCAAGTGGCACAGTAGTATCAAGCATAGAAGTAGTTTCCTCATAAGTATCATGCATAGCAGAAGTGGCATCATCAATAACGTGCGACATATCAGAATTAATAGCAGAAGCAGGTTTAGGTGTCGCAAGCTTACTCAAAACAGAAGCTGAATCAAGTGCAGAGTTAGATGGCAGTTCCTTACCTTCCCTCGTAGTTGAGGGATAAATCTTGGTTCTACGATATTTCAAGTTCTTCATAATGATAAGCAGATATAAATCCCAAGTGACTCAAAGAATAGGTCTATGCTCCCCGGCAACGGTGCCAGAAAATGGTCTTGATAACCCACAAGTATAGGGGATCACAATAGTTTTCGAGGGTAGAGTATTCAACCCAAATTTATTGATTCGACACAAGGGGAGCCAAAGAATATTCTCAAGTATTAGCAGCTGAGTTGTCAACTCAACCACACCTGGAAAATTAATATCTACAGCAAAGTATTTAGTAGCAAAGTAATGTGATAGTAGTGGTAACGGTGGTAAAAGGTAACGGTATCAAAACTAATATTTTTGGTGTTTTGTAGTGATTGTAACAATAGCAACGGAAAAGTAAATAAGCGAAGAACAATATATGGAAAGCTTGTAGGCAATGGATCGGTGATGGAGAATTATGCCAAGTGCGGTTCATCATGTAACAGTCATAACATAGGGTGACACAGAACTAGCTCCAATTCATCAATGTAACGTAGGCATGTATCCCGAATATAGTCATACGTGCTTATGGAAAAGAACTTGCATGGCATATTTTGTCCTACCCTCCCGTGGCAGCGAGGTCCTATTGGAAACTAGGGGATATTAAGGCCTCCTTTTAATAGAGTACCGGACCAAAGCATTAACACATAGTGAATACATGAACTCCTCAAATTACGGTCATCATCGGGAGTGGTCCCGATTATTGTCACTTCGGGGTTGCCGGATCATAACACATAGTAGGTGACTATAGACTTGCAAGATAGGATCAAGAACTCTCATATATTGATGAAAACATAATAGGTTCAGATCTGAAATCATGGCACCCGGGCCCTATTGACAAGCATTAACATAGCAAAGTCATAGCAACATCAATCTCAGAACATAGTGGATACTAGGGATCAAACCCTAACAAAAGTAACTCGATTACATGATAAATCTCATCCAACCCATCACCGTCCAGCAAGCCTACGATGGAATTACTCACGCTCGGCGGTGAGCATCATGAAATTGGTGATGGAGGATGGTTGATGATGACGATGGCGACGGATTCCCCTCTCTGGAGCCCCGAACGGACTCCAAATCAGCCCTCTCAAGAGAGTTTAGGCTTGGCGGCGGCTTCGTATCGTAAAACGCGATGAATCCTTCTCTCTGATTTTTTTCTCCCCGAAAGTGAATATATGGAGTCAAGGTTGAGGTCGATGGAGCGTTAGGGGGCCCACGAGGTAGGGGGCGTGCCCAGGGGGTAGGGTGCGCCCCACCCTCGTGGACAAGTGGAGGCCCCCCGACGTGGATCTTCCTTCAAGTATTTTTTATATATTCCAAAATAATTCTCCGTTGATTTTTAGGTCATTCCGAGAACTTTTATTTCTGCACAAAAATAACACCATGGCAATTCTGCTGAAAACAGCGTCAGTCCGGGTTAGTTCCATTCAAATAATGCAAGTTAGAGTCCAAAACAAGGGCAAAAGTGTTTGGAAAAGTAGATACGACGGAGACGTATCAATTAGCAACACGTGTATGACATTGTTTGAGAGAATGAGTACTATTAGCTTCAATTATGATCATGCTAATAGTTCCAACATCTCCATTAGCACGCATGATATCTCTAAGCTCAAAGAAGCACTTATCAAAGTTAGGATCATCGGTTTGACTTTACAAAAAGATACAACCTTATGTAGAATCTCATCGAGTTTCTTAAGAGAGTAATCGGGATATCGTTTCTCTAAGTCATTCCACAAAGTATAAGCACATTCAAAGTTTTTCACGCATCAGAGAACACTATTAGGAAGACCTTTAACAATGAGATTGACGACTCTTGGATTACGAAGCATATCAAGTTCTTTATCGAGGGTCAAGTGCAAGGGATCAACAGGAAGTTTGTAAGGACTATGAATATACTTGCTCAAGTTGCAATCATCAAATATGTCAAGTATTTCATCCTTCCAAGCACGATATAACTCACCATCAAGCATATGCAATCTACAACTAACACTCCTCCAAGTAGATGCATCAATCCTTCTCCAAGGTGATTAAACCAAAGCAATGGAGACCAAAACTCTCATGCCACTTTTTAATTTCCTTGGTACTTAGGCAGATTTTAGCACAAGTTAAGTGGTAAGCAATACAATCTATACATACATATCTAGAGTATGGGTAGCAAAAATTAAATGGCATGAAAGTGCGAGAAAGTAAAGGGGTATATTTTGAGAGGATCAAAAAAATGAAGACATGATGATTTTTGGTGTGGTTCCGATAGGTGGTGCTATCGTACACCCACGTTGATAGAGACTTCAACCCAGAGAGGGAAACAGTTGCGCGAGTCCATGAATGGATCCACCCACAAAGGGTCGATGAAGAAGCAACCTTGTCTATGCCACCATGGCTTATGCCCACAAAGGACTAGCCTCCATTGGTACAACAAGCTGCTATACAAACGGTTTTTAACCCCTTTCTGCGATGTCATTTTAAACCGTTGCCTGGTGAGTGTGGGCAATAGGGGGGTCCTTCCCACACGACCCTGAAACCATCGAGGATAGGGAGTAGGAATGCATACATTTTCCAGAACAAAGCATGTGCGATGCCCGCACCTATCCCAAACGGTCCATCCTTGCTACTCGTTTGTACCATTGAAGTCGGACTTCTATGGCTTTACCTTATACCAGGCGTAGGCCAGGCATAGTCCAAGCACGGGATATTTCTAGGCACGTACCAATCTGGCTCTACGTTTACGATGCGCGCCACATCACAAATAGTTCAGGATTTTAAAGCGTGTACAATAAGGAGACAATCACACACATTTAGTTTTCTCGCACCGTTTGTGATATTGTCTAACATCACACATGCTTTGCAAATGGCAACTGTTGGCATGGTTACACACGTTTCCTCTCCGTGAACCGTCTCGGATTATGATGTATATCACACATGCTGTGCTTTATAGACCATGTGTGCCGTAGTGACCTGCAGAGTGTAATTTCACCCTAATTTAGTTGCTGCTATTTAAAATTGTACTGAATTTGAATTTGAAAGTATGCTATAGCTTTATTCATATCCATCAGGTTCAAACAACCAATGCATTATTTGATTCACAGGTACATATGTTAAAGAATTACATCAAAAAAGAAATGCATTAGCAGAAAATAAAAAATGATGAATCAGGGTTGTATACTTGTACTATTAAAGATGGTAAAGAAAGAGGCGAGGGACATTCTGGTTGCTGAACAAGGTGAAGCGGAATGCCCCTATTGTGCTCTCCTCCATGCAGAAGGCACACATGACTCTAGTCCAACCCCTTGTGATGGACACCCATCAATCATGTAGTTTGAGATGTAATCTTTAGTAAAATGCTTCGGGAACCACTGCAAAGGAAAAATATTCAGACATTGTCATCTAACATAACTCGTTACGGGAAGTAAAAAGAATGCTACAAAGTTCTTACTTACCATCATGTAGTTCACTGTTGTCTTGCATTGTAGGAACAAAGTTTGTCTACCATGGGGGGTGAATGGGAGTTTTACAATTTCTTCGGAAATCTCAAAACTCTTGGAACCCAGCAGCAGAGTGAATGAAAAACAAACTACAACGAGCTAAAACTAGATACCGAATGGGAACTAAAGCATGCATTGAGATAAATTACATGAAGGAAAACTGATCGAATATAAACATGGGTGGCAGAGGAAACCAGTGGTGCTCGATGGAGACAGGGTATTTGTTCGACTAGTTCGTCCTTCTGCACAAGGACTATGTCTGATTGGAGGGGCTGTGACTTAACATGGAAGATAAACTCCCTTCACCCTATTCTCCTCGACAATCGATTCGTCAACCGATGACGATCAGTCGTGGTAGATACTTGAGGCGATCTCCGAACCTTTACAAACTTCTTCTTCGAGAACCAAAATCACCCTTGGTCTCTGAAGAAATTGACACCTAACCGTCTAGAGAGTTTGCAGCTCTCAAGAGTAATAGGTGGAGCGTACTGGACTTACATTCGAGTGATGCTGAACCACTATCTAATTCTTTGGCTCTAGGGGTTTTTCTCTCGGTGGATTTTAAACTCAAATCACTCGAAGAGGGGTTTTCTCAACGATCTTCTCAGAATCAAATGGAGCAGCCACCGGACAAAGCCGGTGTAGGGTGGCTATTTAGCTGCAGCCTTCCTTGATGGGAAATGACCATTTTGGACACGCGGTCCAGCCAATGGCCAACCGACACGTTCACAACGGTCGGATTTTGGAGCAACGATAACATTACTTGAGGAACAAGTAATGCTAACTCCTCGATCTGAGACAAATCTCTCGCAGTGAAGAAGATCACAGTTTCTTGCTGGCAAGTATTTGCTCAGAACACAAAGAGATTTCTCTCACAACTTTCATAGGATTTGGGTTTAGCATCAGAGAATCAAAGTTTCGAACGCTGCACCCCTCTTAATATTACGGTGGTCCTATGACTCAATAAAGAGAAGACAAACAATGAAACAAATGTTACCTCTTCACTTCGTCTTCATTCTCCTCGGACGCAGTCGGACAGACACCGATCCAATTGCTTGAACTTCAATAATTTTTAGGGGTCACTCTTGTTAACATTATCTTCGGTGAGAACCTTCGCTGCAACGCAGAGAGATTATCTTTGTCGTTTGCATCAAACTCCTCGTGATCTCCGAGACATGTTACTCTATGTGCACTAGCAAACACATAAGTCCCATACTGTTTATGCCAACAAACTCCAAAACATAACGGAGCCTATCATTGCACCAACAATCTCCCCCTTTTAGGACGGTTGTTGACAAAATAGATAATCATCAAAGTGATGATAGATAAGTGAAAAGTAATTCGAAAAAGGTGAAAGATCGAGGATATTGCCTAGAGGGGGAGGCGTGAATAGGCGCTTTAAAATAATTACAGTTTAGGATTGAACAAATGCGGAATAAACCTAGCGGTTAATTTATCAAGCACAAAACCTCCAACAACGAGGATCACCTATGTGCACCAACAACTTATGCTAAGGAAGATAAACACATAAGTGATACCGAGATATATGACATGAAACAATATGGCTATCACAAAGTAAAGTGCATAAGTAAAGGGGCTCGGGTAAGAGATAGCCAAGGCACGCAGAGATGACGATGTATCTCGAAGTTCACACTCTTGTGGATGCTAATCTCCATTTGGAGCAGTGTGGAGGAACAATGCTCCCCAAGAAGCCACTAGGGCTACATTAATCTCCTCACGCCCTCGCACAATGCAAGATGCCGTGATTCCACTAAGGGACCCTTGAGGGCAGTCACCAAACCCTTACACTTTGGCAACCCTTGGGGGAGGTCACCGAACCCGTACACTTTGGCAACCCTTGGGGGCGGTCACTGGTGCCCATCAAATTGCTCGGGGCGATCTCCACAACATAATTTGAGACCCCGATGCTTGCTCGGAGATTTACACCACAATGGTTGAGCTCCAAACACCACCAACCATCTAGGGCACCCAAGCACCCAAGAGGAACAAGCTCAAGGGTACCAAGCACCCAAGAGTAATAGGCTTCTCAACTTGTAACTTCCACATATCACCGTGGAGAACTCAAATCGATGCACTAAATGCAATGGTAAGGGCACACGGAGTGCCCAAGTCCTTCTCTCCCAAATCCTACCAAAGCAACAAATGCTAGGGAGGAATTAAAACGAGAGGAAGAACGAAGAAGAGAACACGAAAAACTCTAAGATCTAGATCCAAAGGATTCCCCTCACATAGAGGAGAAAGGGACTAGTGGAGGCATATATCTAGATCTCCTCTCCCCCCCACCCCAAAACTAGCAAGAATCCATGGAGGGATTGAGAGATAGCAAGCTCGAAGAAGGTCAACATGTTGGGGAATGTAGTAATTTCAAAATTTTCCTACGCACACGCAAGATCATGGTGACGCATAGCAACGAGAGGGGAGAGTGTGATCTACGTACCCTTGTAGACCGACAGCGGAAGTGTTAGCACAACGCGGTTGATGTAGTCGTACATCTTCACGGCCCGACCGATCAAGCACCGAAACTACGGCACCTCTGAGTTTTAGCACACGTTCAGCTCGATGATGATCCCCGTACTCCAATCCAGCAAAGTGTCGGGGTAGAGTTCCGTCAGCACGACGGCGTGGTGACGATCTTGATGTACTACCGTCGCAGGGCTTCGCCTAAGCACTTCTACAATATTATCGAGGATTATGGTGGAAGGGGGCACCGCACACGACTAAGAATATGGTCACGTGGATCAACTTGTGTGTTTAGGGGTACTCCCTGCCCCCATATATAAAGGAGCAAGGGGAGGAGGCCGGCCGGCCCCTATTGGCGCGCCAGGAGGAGTCCTCCTCCTAGTAGGAGTAGGACTCCTACTAGGAGGGGGAAGGAAGTGGGGAGGGAGAAGGAAAGGGTGGCGCCGCCCCCCCTCTCCTAGTCCAATTCGGACCAGGGGAGGAGGCGTGCGGCCCACCCTGGCTGCCCCTCTCTCTCTCCACTAAGGCCCATATGGCCCATTACTTCTCCCGGTAGGGTTCCGGTAACCCTCCGACTCTCCGGTTTTCTCCTAAATCACCCGGAACACTTCCGGTGTCCGAATATAGCCGTCTAATATATCAATCTTTATGTCTCGACCATTTCGAGACTCCTCATTATGTCCGTGATCACATCCGGGACTCCGAACTAACTTCGGTACATCAAAACTCATAAACTCATAATATAACTGTCATCGAAACCTTAAGCGTGCGGACCCTACGGGTTCGAGAACAATGTAGACATGACCGAGACACGTCTCCGGTCAATAACCAATAGTGGAACCTGGATGCTCATATTGGCTCCTACATATTCTACGAAGATCTTTATCGGTCAGACCGCATAACAACATACGTTGTTCCCTTTGTCATCGGTATTTTACTTGCCCGAGATTCGATCGTCGGTATCTCAATACCTAGTTCAATCTCGTTACCGGCAAGTCTCTTTACTCGTTTCGTAATACATCATCTCGCAACTAACTCATTAGTTGAAATGCTTGCAAGGATTATGTGATGTGCATTACCGAGAGGGCCCAGAGATACCTCTCCGACAATCGGAGTGACAAATCCTAATCTCGAAATACGCCAACCCAATATGTACCTTTGGAGACACCTGTAGAACTCCTTTATAATCACCCAGTTACGTTGTGACGTTTGGTAGCACACAAAGTGTTCCTCCGGCAAACGGGAGTTGCATAATATCATAGTCATAGGAGCATGTATAAGTCATGAAGAAAGCAATAGCAACATACTAAACGATCGGGTGCTAAGCTAATGGAATGGGTCATGTCAATCACGTCATTCTCCTAATAATGTGATCCCGTTAATCAAATGACAACACATGTCTATGGTTAGGAAACATAACCATCTTTGATTAATGAGCTAGTCAAGTAGAGGCATACTAGTGACGTTTGGTTTGTCTATGTATTCACACAAGTATTATGTTTCCGGTTAATACAATTCTAGCATGAATAATAAACATTTATCATGATATAAGGAAATAAATAATAACTTTATTATTGCCTCTAGGGCATATTTCCTTCACAACAATGGGGGGGGGGGGGCAAATGCGAGCTCAAACGGTAAGGTTCATTAGGGAAGAAGACCCCCTTTTATAGGCACCCCCAAATCCAATCGTTATGCACTCAGGTTGTGCATAAGTGTTACTACTACTCGGAGGAGCGGTACTACCTCTTAGCATGGTCAAAACAGCCCAATGAGAGAGAAAAAGACGAGTTGTAGTTCTGCCAGAGAGGTAGTACCACTCTGAGGAGAGGTAGTACCGCTTACTACTTATAAGAGGTACTACCGCTTGGGTGGAGAGTACCGCTTACCTCTTATAAGAGATACTACTGCACGGGTGGAGAGGTAGTACCGCTTACCACTTATAAGAGGTACTACCATGAAACCTGACATGAAAAAACACATCCCCAGAATCAGCGGTACTAGACATGGCACATGGCCGTAGTACTACCTCTTACAAGCGGTACTACCGCTCTAGAGAGCGGTACTACCGCTTGAGGCTTTTAGGAACACAATAGAGAAAACAGAGGATGCTATAAAGCCTAAACTGCCACAACTTCTCCATATGAGCTCCGAATTGAACAAACTCAAGCTTGTTGGATAGATGATGTCGAGTAGCATCCAACAACGATTAGTTATAGTAAGAAGTGGCAGGGGAGGTATGCCTAAGATATAGAGGAGTCAAACCTCCAAAAGAGAAGAACCGACATAGCCTCCAACATCGAAAACATCATAGAAGATGCATGTGAACTCCGTTTTTGATGAACTCGAGCTTGTCATCAAGATGACCATAAGATATAAGACTCACAAAGAGCACCGACAAAAACCCCAACATCGAAAACATCATAGAAGATGCATGTGAACTCTATTTTCGATGAACTCGAGCTTGTCATGAAAATGACCATAAGCTCCAAATCTCACAAGGAGAAGAACCAAACAAGAACCAATAAAGATGATGCAAGGATGCAATTGTTTGAGCTCTCTATGAATGATATGATCAAGCTACTCATTGAGAACCCCCCTTGATAATACGACAATCGATCCTATAACCCGTTCTCCCAACTACCACCATGAGACCGGTAAAATAGAAAACCTATCAAGGGCAAACCTTTGCCTTGCACATACACTTGAGCTAGATGATGACGATCTTGACTCTCCCTCAAGTTGGACCACCTTTCTTGATTGCGTCAGCTCGATGAAGACTAGTTGATTCCTCCCCCATACTCCACTATGGGTGAGCAACTCTTTGGCACATCTTCACAAGTCCATTGACACCACAGTGGACGGTAGGCTTCAAGGATGATCTCTTCGTGATGCTCCACTTGAACTTGCACGCCGCAATCTCGATGATGATCACCACTTGATGTCATCCTCCATGGGTCATATGAGATCTTCCTCTTGATGCAAACCCATGGAAACAAACCTAACCCCACATAGAACTCACACGTAGATCATGGGTTAGTACACAAAGTGTAATGGACAATGCTTACAATACCATGGGATCACTTGATCCCTCTAGGTACATCTTGTACGCTTTGTTTGTTGATCAACTTGATTCACTCTTGACTTAGTCTTGCTAACCCTTGTGTCGTGTCTTCTACATGACCACTCTTTGGATAATTCCTTGAATAGCACACTGGTCAACAAATAAACTCCTTGAAACCAACAAATGGACTTCAAGAAATTCCTATGGACAAATCCTTCAAATATAACTCAAGACAACCATTAGTACATAGAGATTTTCATGAATTACCAAAACCAAACATGGGGCACCACATGTTCTTTCAAAAGGTGAATTAGCGTTACTTGACTCGATGATGAAATATACCCCCCTAGAAATATGCAGGGTTAATGATATGAGATAGAACTTCTCTTGCAATTCATTGAAGTATAAGGAGGAGATTTAAACATTCAAGATAATGATCTGCACTGATGATGTAAAATCCATCGAGATTGTAGTGCAATTATTCATAACTTCTAATAAGAATTCCACCCGCAAAACAAATGCTTCGAGAGAAATGGTGCAGCAGACGGGTTATTAACATTACAACACATAATTTTTACACAATAGCACAAGTAGTCTTTGAGGAAAAAGTTTCAAATCTCACGCGAAACCAAACCAAACGGAACACAAAAGCAAATCTATCGGGACTCGATGTAATTCTCCCCCTTTTGGCAATTAGTGTAAAAAAGGTGACGAAGAACATGAGTGCAGAAGCTGTGAACTTGACTCACTCAGTGGCATCGCCAGAAGAACGTCCAAAGAGGTTTCTGATTCGGAAGTCATAGGAAGATCTTCATCGTGAGCAGCAGAAGATTTGTCTTCAGTAATGGCTTCATGATGCTGTGATGATGAAGGCACATTTGGATTAGCCTCTTGAGTAATGCGAGAAAGCACATTTCCTTCAGTTGGCTTCTCTATTGGTGAGGTAGCTTCAGATTCTTTGATTATCTTGTGAAGCTTAATATGAAGGAGATTAGTAGATGGTGCTCGAGCAAGCAGAGGAGGTGTAATATGATGTTGGAAATATTCATCAGCAAAACCTTTGTCAAGATAGTCATAAATTTCTTTAAGATCGGCTGCCAGGAGTTGTTTCTTGGAGAAAAACTTTCAAAGTAATATCCAGAGACGCTTATAATTCTCATTCGTGATCATATGCATTACTTTTGTTCAGTTGTTGATAGCATTTAGCTCACCAGCAAGATGTTCTTTCTCTTGGTGATCCTCAGCAATGTGCTGGAGCAGTAACGATTGTGTGCGCATACTTACTTCAAGCTACGATGGAGGTTGGTCAAATATATTACACTCACGCTGAGGACGTCATGGTCCATCAAATGTTTTGTGTTAATCTTGAAGACTTGAGTCTGGTGATTTACCCGAAGAGATATCTTCCAAGACTTGCAGGGTATCGCGTACCGGACGAACGAAGCTTTTATGGCTCACTTTTGCCAAGTACTCTGTCATCATGGTATGATCAAAAACTTTTTGAATCCATTGTGCATACACTTTGATGGTTTTTTGATTATTTGAATATTCTCTAAACTCTTCCATGCATGACTGTTATAGCTTTGTATTTCTCTTTGATCTATCCATTTGGTTTGGCCAACTAAATTGATTTATCTTGCAATGTGGGAGGTGCTTTGTGATGGGTTCAATCTTGTGTTGCTCAATCCCAGTGATAGAAAGGGACATAACACGTATTTATATTGTTGCCATTAAGGATAAAAAGATTGGGTTTATTCATGTTAATTGGGTTTACTTTGTCTACATCATGTCATCTTACTTAAGGCGTTACTCCGTTCCTTATGAACTTAATATTCTAGATGCATGCTGGATAGCGGTCAATATGTGGAGTAATAGTAGTAGATGTAGGAAGGAGTCCGTCTACTTGTCTCGGACGTGATGCCTATATACATGATTATTGCCTTAAATATCTTCATAACTATGCGCTTTTCTGTCAATTGCCCAATAGTAATTTGTTTACCCACCGTATGCCATGTCCAAGACATAAGCTTCTAGTGAAAACTGTGGCCCAGGTCTACCTTCATCATATATTAAAGTCCAAAAATACCTTGCTGGAATTTATTTACTTTTATTTTATTTTGTGTTTTTGTTTATCTATCTATCACTACGAGATTTGAGCCTTGCAATTAAACGCCACTGGATTGACAACCCCTTGTTTGCGTTGGGTGAGAGTATTTATGATTTTGTGTGTAGATGTTGTTCATGAGGTCTTGTGTGGTTCTCCTACTAGATTGATAACCTTGGTTCTTAACTGAGGGAAATACATATCTCTATTGTACTGCACCATCCTCTCCTCTTTGGGGAAATCCCAACGCAGCTCACAAGTAGCACATCAGCAACAATAGTAACATAGCAAAGACAGTATGGGCAAAGCATAGGCATTGGATCATCGATGGATATTTGTACAGATGACATTCGTCATGTAATAGTCACAACCTAGAGTGATGCATAATAGCTCCAATTCATCAATTCTATGTAGGCATGTATTCTGTATATAGTCATACTTGCTTATATAAGAACTCGCATGACATCGTTTGTCCTACCTTCCCATGGCAGCGGGGTCCATAAGGAAATCTAAGGGATATTAAGGCCACCTTTTAATAGAGAACCGGGACAAAGCATTAACACATGGTGAATAGATGCACTACAGGAATCAGGCACTTTGCCATCTACCATGGCTGACGGCAAAGGCATGCCTGGCGGACGGCAAAGGACTTTGCCGTCAGCCAGCAGATGGCAACTGGTCTGGTTGAATAAGCTACGGCAAAGGGCACTTATCCGTCTGTTGGCGGATGGAAAAGATGAAATGGTCTTTGCCGTCAGCCAGCAGACGGCAAAGGACCTAGACGGCACATGTGGCAGCTTAGGGCCATTAAGGGGTTAATGGTGTGCTTTGCCGTCTGCTAGTAGACGACAAACATCTTTGCCATCTACCAGCAGACAGCAAAGTGCCCATATAGGCCAGCCCAGGTAGTTGCCATGTGGCATGCTATGCTGTCTACCGGCAGACGGTAAAGATGCAAAGGTCTTTGTCGTCCGCCAGCAGATGGCAAAGTGCCTATATAGCCCCTGTTTTTTCTTAAATTCATTCAATTTGATAGAATTTCATAGATATATACACACACACATTTGAAAATAATTTCAGCAAGCATACCAACAATAAGTTTCCAACAACATATCCAGCATACAAGTTTCCAACAACATATCCAACATATAATGCTTTCAACAAGAAGTTTCCAACAACATATCCAACATATGTATCCAAAACAAGTTTCCAACAACTTTCCATACACAAAAAGGAAGCACAAGGAGAAGAGTACACTCCATCAATGCAAGCTTCCTCATCTAAAGCAAATCTGCAAATTGGGAAAGATGAAAGTTAGAAGAAGAAGAAGACTAGCTAGAAGAAAAAGAAGAAAAGGAAGAAGAAGAATTTATCTTCTCTTTCTTTTTCTCCTCTCCTCTTCTTTATCTTCTTCTTCTTCTAACTAAGGTAGGTAAAAATGCCATTTTTTAGCTAAGCTAGGTAAAAATGCTAAGTGTGTAGGTCATTTTAGAGCTAAGCTAGGTAAATAGGTCATTTTGGAGCTAACTTAGGTAAAATGGATCATATTGGAGCTAACCTAGGTAAACTTGGTCATTTTGGAGCTAACCTAGGTAAAATGGATCATATTGGAGATAACCTAGGTAAAATGGGTCATTTTGGAGCTAACCTATCTAATTTTGCCATTTTTGAGTTAACTAAGCATATTATGCCATTTTTGGCTAAGTATAGGTGTTTATTGAGCTAACCCAGGTAACTAAACATCTTAGAGCTAATTTAGCATTTTAGAGCTAACTTAAGTCATTTTGGAGCTAACTTAGGTAAAATTGATCATTTTGGAGCTAATTAGGCTTATTATGTCATTTTCGAGGAAAATAAGCTAACTATATGACATATATGAGGTTACCAAGATTGTTATGCCATTTCAAATCTAAGTAAGCTAATTATGCCATTCTTTACATAAGTAAGCTAAGTGTATGTCATTATTGAGCAAACCTAGGTAACTAAGCATATTAGAGATAACTTAGCATATTAGCTAATTTAGGTCATCTTGGAGGAAACGAAGCTAAGCATAGATCATTTTGGAGCTAAGTAAGCTAATTATGTCATTTTGGAGGAAGATAAGCTTAGTCTAGGTCATTATGGTAAGCATTTTGGAGGAAATAAAGCTAGGTCTAGGTCTTTATGCATTTCGTAAGAAAAACACTAGAGAAAACCTACCATCATCATGGAGGTAAAGGACAGGTCGGGTTTGCGCCAGTGCCAGACAAAGAAGGACCTGTTGGGGTCGGGGTTGTGCCAGTGCGAGACGGAGAAGGATTGGTAGATGCTTGTCGGGAGGCATGATGCACCAAAGATCATTTGCAATATCTCATTAGCATGATGCAACTTAAATGTGAATACTAGTAACTAATGACCATTCAAATGAAACTCACCGTGTCTGTTATACCAATCTAGGGCATCGGCGGAGGGGTCTGGCCTATTTTCTCGCATACGGACTACACATTTTGTTTTCACGAGTCAATCATATTAGTTAGTAATGAAACGAACATTACGTGCATGATTTGGCTAATATACAGGAGAAACTTACCATGAGGAGCTCGTATAGGGCCCGATGAGACACGTCGTTCTGGTTCCTCTCCGCCTCCAACAGACTAGCCGTCCTCTCCTCCAACTCCCTCTCCCTCTTCTTAGCCTGCCTGTTTGCCTTTGCTAGAAGCTCCTGGGCCCTAGCCTCGATGGCGAGCTCCATTGGCCATGGACAAGGCGGTATCTCAGGATCAGAGCTCGTCTGGCGCTTCTTGATCTCCCGGAGAGTTCTAGGACAATGTATGAGTCCATCCCCAATGGCTACCGAGCCATGGTAGCTCCTGTCACCAGATAGCATCATGATCTCTAGATCAAAAGGACTCTGGCTCGGGTTGAAGTCCTCCCCAATGTCTTTGTACCTCACCAGCTTGTTGTGTGAGGAGATGTTGGTGAAGCTCTCTGGATGTTCGACGTCATCCTCATAGAATGCCTTGGCCTTCTTGTATGAGGCAGTATGGGCCATGGCATAGAGATCGTACAGTGGTGGCACGTCCTTCTTGTTGTGCTTCGCCTAAAAGAGAGGAACGACATATTAGTTAAGGGCTCAAGCTAGCATGAAGAGTGAAATTGCATGAATCATTAAGGGCTCAAACCACATACCTAGTGATCCCCGTACTCAAACAGGTTGGAGCTCCCTTGATGGTGTGGCACACCTTGCATTTGGGCACACTTATCCCTTGCATGAAGAGTGAAACATCATATTTCTTCTTGACAGTAGAAAGAGGAAATTCAAAACCTCCAATAGTAATCATTGAAAATTTTCCAATAGAATTTATACTGTGGACTTGAGGTTGTTTCCTTAGAAAGTGTACCGTATGCTCATGACCATTAACATGAAAAGTGACATTACCTTATTGCAATCAATAACAGCCCCTGCAGTATTCAAGAAGGGTCTTACAAGGATAATCGACATACTATCGTCCTCGGGAATATCAAGAATAACAAAGTCCGTTAAAATAGTAACGTTTGCAACCACAACAGGCACATCCTCAAAAATACCAACAGGTATAGCAGTTGATTTATCAGCCATTTGCAAAGATATTTAAGTAGGTGTCAACTTATCCAAATCAAGTCTACGATATAAAGAGAGAGGCATAACACTAACACCGGCTCCAAAATCACATAAAGCAGTTTTAACATAGTTTCTTTTGATGGAGCAAGGTATAGTTGGTACTCCTGGATCTCCAAGTTTCTTTGGTATTCCACCCTTAAAAGTGTAATTAGCAAGCATGGTGGAAATTTCAACTTCCGATATCTTTCTTTTATTTGTAACAATATCTTTCATACACTTAGCATAAGGATTCATTTTAAGCATATCAGTCAAACGCATACGCAAAAAGATAGGTCTAATCATTTCAGCAAAGCGCTCAAAATCCTCATCATCCTTCTTCTTTGGATGATTTAGAAGGAAAGGGCATGGGTTTCTGAACCAATGGTTCTCTTTCTTTACTGTGCTTCCTAGCAACAAAGTCTCTCTTATCATAATGTTGATTCTTTGATTGTGGGTTATCAAGATCAACAGCAGGTTCAATCTCTACATCATTGTCATTACTAGGTTGAGCATCAACATGAACATCAACATGAACATCATCATTAATATTATCATTAGGTTCATGTTCATTACCAGATTGTGTCTCAGCATCAGAAATAGAAATATTATTGGGATTCTCGGGTGTGTCAACAACAGGTTCACTAGAAGCATGCAAAGTCCTATCATTTTTCTTTTTCTTCTTTTTAGAAGAACTAGGTGCACCAACATTAGTTCTCTGAGAATCTTTCTCAATTCTCTTGGGGTGGCCCTCAAGATACAAAGTTCCTGAGTCATTTTACCCCCTCTAGTCATAACTCTAACGACATTGTCATTTTTCTTATTATTTAATTCATTGAGCAAATCATTCTGAGCTTTAAGTACTTGTTCTACTTGAGTGGTAACCATAGAAGCATGTTTACTAATAAGTTTAAGTTCACCATTAACTCTAGACATATAATCACTCAAGTGTTCAATCATATCAGCATTGTGTTTCAATTGTCTACCAACATAAGCATTGAAGTCTTCTTGCTAACCATAAAGTCATCAAACTCATCCAAGCATTGACTAGCATACTTAGTAGATGGGATTTCACATTTACCAAATCTATAGAGAGAATTTACCTTTACTACCTGTGTCGGGTTATCAAGACCATGTATCTCTTCAATAGGTGGTAAATTCTTAACATCTTCAGCTTTAATACCTTTTTCTTTCATAGATTTATTTGCCTCTTGCATATCTTCAGGATGAGAAATAGAATAGCCCTTTTCTTCGGAGTTAGCTTAGGAGACGGTTCGGGAAGTGTCCAATCATTTTCATAACTTAACATATTATTCGATAGCAATTCAGCTTGATCAACAATTCTTTCCCTGAAAACACAACCAGCACAACTATCCAGGTGGTCTCTGGAAGCATCACTTAGTCCATTATAAAAGATATCAAGTATTTCATTTTTCTTGAGAGGATGATCAGGTAAAGCATTAAGTAATCGGAGAAGCCTCCCCCAAGCTTCTGGGAGACTCTCTTCTTCAATTTGCACAGAATTATATATTTCCCTTAAGGCAGCTTGTTTCTTATGAGCGGGGAAATATTTAGCAGAGAAGTAATAAATCACATCCTGGGGACTACGCACACAACCAGGATCAAGAGAATTAAACCATGTTTTAGCATCACCCTTTAATGAGAACGGAAACAACTTAAGGAGAAAGTAATAGATAGTTTTCTCATCATTAGTGAACAGGGTGGCTATATCATTTAATTTAGTAAGATGTGCCACAACAGTTTTAGATTCATAGCCATAAAAAGGATCAGATTCAACCAAAGTAATTAACTCAGGGTCGACAGGGAAATCATAATCCTTATCGGAAATAAAGATAGGTGAAGTAGCAAAAGCAGGGTCATATTTCATTCTAGCATTCAAAGACTTTTCTTTAAGTTTAACTAATCTCTGCCTAATAATAAAGCACGAATTGAGTCTCCGGGTTCACCGTCGTGCACCTTTTGTAAAAAAGCCCTTGTGTTTTTTGATAATTGAACCCGCGGTACTTTTCTAAGTGGATATTTCTGAGAAAACGTTTTGTTTTTATAAAAAGAACCATGCGTTGCTCTCGTTTTGGGGCTGCTTGATGCAGAACGTCAACGGCGGTTGAAGCTTGCAGGGGCCGAATACGTGCACGACGAGGGCTTGGGAGGATGATCCGGAGACGGGTAGCGAGGCGGGGGGTCACCGGTGACGACAAGGAAGGCCGGAGCGCGGCTTCCTGGACGGATCCATGGCATTTGCCGCTCCTGGGCAAAAAGGGGACATGGAGGTGAGGGAGATAAGTGAGGAAGGAGGGGTGGTGCGGCGACATGAGGTCAGACGAGGCTGCGGTGGCGCGGTGCAGGGGACAGCCGCGGCGGTGGTGGCCATGCGCGTCATGGGGGCAGAGGCGAGCGGCTCGGCCATGGTGCCGCGATGAAGCAGGAGAGGAGGAGCACTGAGGTGAGGCGAGGAAGAGCGAGGCCGGCGGCTGTGCAACCTCGCCGGGGTGGGGCGGAACCGGCCAGTGCCGGGAATCGGGCGCGCGCGTGGGGCGCCTCCCCTGACGGCGCGAGGTGTGAGAAAGGAATCGAGGTTGTCCAGGGAATCGATTGGATTGCTTTTTTTAGAACGGAATGGATTGCTTTTTTGAGTAACAGAACAAATTGGATTACTAGGTTACGTTAAGGTGTGGCTGGGCTGGACCTAAGGCCGAATGGGCGGCCAGTTTAGATACTGCCCAGTTGTTTCCCTCTCTCTCTCTCCCCTAATTTTCACATTTTCTCTGTTTATTAAATATAGAAGATAAAGAGTAAAAACGAGAGAGGATTAGGAATGGGGTTTTGGCAAGGTGCTATTTTTTCCGGACTCGCAAAAATGTGCGTATTCCAAGAAAATTGGAAGTGCGCAATACAAGGTTTAAATTCAAACACATTTGAATTTATTCAAATAGGTTAGAACTAGGACAAGGTTTTAGAAGTGTACAAATATGTTAAAAATTTTGGTGGACCTTGGTAAAGTAATAAAATGGTGATTGGGAAAGTTTGGGGACAAAACTTGAAGTATAAAAATGCATTTGATTTTTTGAAAAGCTCAAAAAGGAATTTGGAAAAGCAATTGTATTAAATGGAAGGAAAGATCAAATGATTTTCTGAAAAAGTTCATAGTTTTTAATTTGGTGTGAAGCATTATAAATGGCATGATGAAATAAAAATGCATAAAATAAAATAAGAAAACGTTATAAAATGTGCAAGTTAGTGGAAGGTAGGGAATTTATAGGTTAAAAGATCAAGAATAAAACAAGGGTGGAATTATAGGTAGGTGATGTGTCATGCAGGCTGGGAGAAGCATGTATCTCGCACTCGTCTCATGGGGAGGACTCGAAGTCTGGCGTAAAGCAGGCCATTGTCCTCGGTGCCCCTCCAATAATATTGGATCCCCGTGTCCTAGCATCTCACCACTCCACTAAGTCAAGGCCGAGTTTAGGTTGCTTGGGCGGAGTTTGATTTAATTCGTAACCATGTGCAGTTCTGTCTGGTTTGATTTCACCATTTTAGGTCATGAAACAAACATGTATTGGATGAATAAAGGCAATGTGCATGATTCATAAACAAAGGTCAAGCAGAGTCTATCAGTTCCTTGATATTACAACCATGTCTAAACAAGTCTAGACTCGAGACAGTCAAAATCTTCATGCACTCAACACTCGTTGTACTGAGTTTTTTTGACAACTCACTCATTGTACTGAGTTTTTTAGCAATACTCATTGTAATAGGTGGCCAATACATATTTTTTACCCCGTTGCAATGCACGGGCCCTTTTGCTAGTAATTCTTAAGATCAGATCTATCATTGTAAGCTAAGAAGTCTCTAGCAGTTTCTTCATCCATAACATAACCCTCAAGCACAACAAGCAATTCATACTAGGGGGAGAATCTTCATCATCACTTTCATCAATATTATCAGTTTCAATAATTTCATTCTCTCTACCCTAGCAAGTTATTCATCAAGAAATTCACATAGTGGCACAGTATTATCAAGCATAGAAGTAGTTTCATCATAAGTATCATGCAAAGCAGAGGTGGCATTATCAATAACATGCGACATATCAGAATGAATAGCAGGAGTCAGTGTCGCAAGTTTACTCAAAACAGAAGGTGAATCAAGTGCAGAGCTAGATGGAAGTTCCTTACCTCCCCTCGTAGTTGAGGGAAAAATCTTGGTTATTTTATCTTTCAAGTTCTTCATAGTGATCAGCAGATATAAATCCCAAGTGACTCAAAGAATAGAGCTATGCTCCCTGGCAACGGCGCCAGAAAATAGTCTTGATAACCCACAAGTATAGGGGATCGCAACAATTTTCGAGGGTAGAGTGTTCAACCCAAATTTACTGATTCGACACAAGGGGAGCCAAAGAATATTCTCAAGTATTAGCAGCTGAGTTTTCAATTCAACCACACCTGGAAACTTAATATCTGTAGCAAAGTATTCAGTAGCAAAGTAGTATGATAGTAGTGATAACGGTAGCAATAGTAATACTCTTGATTTAACAGTAGCAACGGAAAAGTAAATAAGCGAAGACCAATATGTGAAAAACTCGTAGGCAATGGATCAGTGATGGATAATTATGTCGGATGTGATTCCTCATGCAATAGTTATAACATAGGGTGACACAGAACTAGCTCCAGTTCATCAATGTAATGTGGGCATGTATTCCGAATATAGTCATACGTGCTTATGGAAAAGAACTTGCATGACATCTTTTGTCCTACCTTCCCATGGCAGCGGGGTCCTATTGGTAACTAAGGGATATTGAGGCCTCCTTTTAATAGAGTACCGGACCAAAGCATTAACACATAGTGAATACAAGAACTCCTCAAACTACGGTCATCACTGGTAAGTATCCCGATTATTGTCACTTCGGGGTTAACGGAGCATAACACATAATAGGAGACTATAGACTTGCAAGATAGGATCAAGAACTCACATATATTCATGGAAACATAATAGGTTCAGATCTGAAATCATGGCACTCGGGCCCTCGTGACAAGCATTAAGCATAGCAAAGTCATAGCAACATCAATCTCAGAACATAGTGGATACTAGGGATCAAACCCTAACAAAACTAACTCGATTACATGATAAATCTCATCCAACCCATCACCGTCCAGCAAGCCTACGATGGAATTACTCATGCACGGTGGTGAGCATCATGAAATTGGTGACGGAGGAAGGTTGATGATGACGATGGCGACGGATTCCCCTCTTCGGAGCCCCGAACGGACTCTAGATCAGCCCTCCCGAGAGAGATTAGGGCTTGGTGGCTTCTTCGTATCATAAAATGCGATGAATCCTTCTCTCCTATTTTTTTTCTCCACAAACACAAATATATACTGTTGGAGTTGATGTCGGAGGGGCACCAGGGGGCCCACGAGGCAGGGGGCGCCCAGGGGGGGTAGGCGCGCCCCCACCCTCGTGGACAGCGTGTGGGCCCCTGGCCTTGATTCTTTTGCCAGTATTTTTTATATATTCCAAAAATATTCTCCGTTGATTTTCAGGTCATTCCAAGAACTTTTATTTCTGCAGAAAAATAACACCATGGCAATTCTGCTGAAAATAGTGTCTATCCGGGTTAGTTACATTCAAATCATGCAAGTTAGAGTCCAAAACAAGGGCAAAAGTGTTTGGGAAAGTAGATACGTTGGAGACGTATCAGCGCCAGCAAAGTACACCAAGGACCTGGTTGGGCCTGTAGATACCATTGCCATATTTCCACCCCCTACAGTATGACAAGGCCAACAAATTAGATATTAATTTGAAGAAACATGAAGTACAAAGGGTAAAAAGGAGTAAATGCACTTACTTCTCCCTGTTAGGCTCAATCAACTACCTCTGATCACGGGTCGTCGGCACGGCCGGGAGCTTCATACCACCATGCTAGTAGACCTTCTTGCCCCGCTCAACCAGCTCGCCCTCGCTATAACTATCGTCAGAAAAGGTGTCCTCGCCATCAGCATGGCCACTAGTCTCCGGAGTCACGTGGGACGAAGACTCTAGGACCGGAGTCTTGTGGGACAAAGACTCTGGGGCCCGAGTCTCGTGGGACGAAGGCTCGGCAACCTGAGGCTCGTTGGCCCGAGACTCGTGGACCGGAGTCAGAGATGGGTCCAAGTCTGACGGGTCCACTTGAGATGGAGCACTCTGGTGGTCCGGAGAATCAGCTAGGGGTGGTGGCGAGGAAGTCGCAATTGCCTTCCTACCACTCCCGCTGCCACGTCCACCTCTAGCAGCCCTCTCGGGCTTCCCTTGACCTCTCTCGGCCAAAGAAGAAGCGCCCGCTGGTGTCGTCATGCTGTCTACCAGCGCTCTTCGAAGGTGATGGGGAGGTATAATATCACCCCTCCCAGCACGCGCCGAGGAAGGAGGCTCAGAGCGCTCTCGACCCGCGCCCACCATCAGTCAACACCTGCAATGACAAAGAGTAAACCAAATTAGTACAACATAAACATAATAAAATATTTAAGTGTGTACCATCATCATGAACATAATAAAACATTTAAGTACGTCGGGGTCGGGGGTGCCGTGTCGGGGTCGGGGTGTTGTGTCGGGGTCGCGGTGTCGGGATGTCGAGGCGGGGTCGGGGTGTCGGGGTCAGGGTGTCGGGGCGGCGACCCTCGGCCCCTTTTCCCCTCGACACCTCGGCACCTCGATCCTCAACCCCTAGACCCTCGACTCCTTTTCCCCTCGATCCTTGACCCCTCGACCCCTTTTCCCCTTTTCCCCTCAACCCCTCGACACCTCGATCCTCGACCCCTAGACCCTCGACTCCTTTTCCCCTCGATCCTCGACCCCTAGACCCTCGACTCCTTTTCCCCTTGATCCTCGACCCCTTGACCACTCGGCGACCCTCTTTTCCCTCGGCGACCCTCTTTTCTACTTTTCCTACTTCTTTTTTTCATCTTATACTTCTACTTATTTTTTTCATCTCCACTTCTACTTGTTTTGCTTCTTCTTCCTTCTTTTCCTTCTTCCTCTTGTCTTCTTTTTCTTCTTCATTTCCTTATTAAAATGGGTTGCATTTGGAATGCGGCCGGACAATGATAGTGGCTAGGTCAATCACCACTCCTGCCCCACTGTAGCTACAATTAGTGTCATCATCCCTTAAAAAGGAGGAAAAGCAAGCATTACCCTCAATCGGAAAGCAAACGGTTGGCTTATTCCCTCGCTCGAGACAAGTTACGAGAATAAGGCAGATTATTTGGAATGGTGATTGACGAAGAACATGAAAACAACGATGTCGCAACTAAACCAAACCACACTAAAGAGGGTTATGACCAACTTATTATATCTGTCGCATCTCTAGTAGCAGCAGCACCAGCTACACTTGGTTTAGTTGCGACATCTATGGAAATAAGCTTCCCCCAGCGACAGTAGACTTTAGTTCTTCTTTTCTTCCATTTCTGTGCCTAGAAAGCCCAGACAGCTCGGTGCGAACCATTGGCCTTTAAGCCACCCACCGGTCGGGCAAAAAGGATGCACCCTCATGGGACACATGATCATAGCTTCACGGATAAGAAAATTAAGCCTTAACGGGACGGAGAACTGTCCTTGATGAATGGCTCGACAAGCCCTGCCAGATACATGCAACGCCAAATTCCAAACCAACACACAGCCCTCGGGCATGTTGGATACTCCAGCACGTGGCTAAGAGCGGTGAGGCAATCCTCACCAACACTACCCTAGAGAAGTACCCCTCAGAGACACTCAAGAGGGGGTCCTGGATTAGGGGGTCCCCGGGCGTCCGGCTATGTGGCATGGGCGAGAATAGTGGGCATGAAGATACAAGATAGAAGACTCCCCCCCCCCCCCGTGTCCGGATAGGACTCTCCTTTGCGTGGATGGCAAGCTTGGCATTCGGATATGAAGATTCCTTTCTCTGTAAACCGACTCTGTATAGCCCTAGGTCCCTCCGGTGTCTACATAAACCAGAGGGTTTAGTCCGTAGAGACAATCAGAATCATACATGCTAGACATCTAGGGTTTAGCCATTAAGATCTCGAGGTAGATCAACTCTTGTAACCCCTATACTCATAAAAGTCAATCAAGCAGGAAGTAGGGTATTACCTCCATTAAGAGGGCCTGAACCTGGGTTACCTTCGATCCTCAGATGCATAGTCCGGGACCCCCTACCCGAGATCGGCCGGTTTTGACACCAACATTGGTGCTTTCATTGAGAGTTCCTCTGTGCTATCGATAGAAGGGTCAATGGCTTGCTCGATTACCTACAATGATGTCGTTTCGGAGGAGACTTTCCTCCCCGGCCAAATCTTCATATTCGGCAGCTTCGCACTGCATGCCAACTCGATTGGCCACCTTGAGCAGATCGACAGCTACGCCCCTGGTCATCAGATCAGTTTCGGGAACCTAAACTATGTCACTGATATTCGAGGAGACTTGATCTTCAAAGGACTCGCGGCCCCGACTGCCGCTCTGGCCTTAGATCCAAAGTGGACCACTGGGTCCGAAGACAGGAATTTAGAGCCCGTCGGACTACCTGCAATTATGGAACTCGCTACCGGAGATCCGGAGGAGATGGCGTCATCAGCAAGCCCAAATACGATCTGAACTAACCTTGTTGCTAAAGCGCCGGACTCTCCCTCAGACTTTAAATCCGAACTCTCGAGGTCTGCGACAAGCGGGCGTGGCCAGGAGGACCTCACTCCGGTCGGCCCGATGAACTATTGCTTCTCTGTCCAAACTTCGCTCCTAAACGAGGCCCCGGACTTGATGTGATCCCTCGCCATACAGAGGAATCGCTTCCGAATTACGCCCAACCCGAACTAGGGGCTGAGAGCGGGGAATTTTACGTCCCACCCACCACCCACTTCATAGCCACATTCGAAGATCTAACTGACATGCTGGACTATGCCTCCGAAGACATCGACGGTGTGGACGATGATGCCGGAGACGATAAAGGCCAAAACCCTCCGTTTACCGGACGTTGGACGGCCACCTCCACCTACAACGTATACATGGTGGATACAACCAAAGAGGATGACAATGACAGCAAGAAGGATCCGGTTGAGGACAAGCCTGCCGAAGCACCTCCAAAGCGTCGATGTCAGCGGTGCTACTCAAAATCGCATCGCGAAAAAGACAGTAATACCAACACCAAAGACAATAATACTCTGGAGAATGTTGAAGACCTCGAAGCCCATGTAGAGCCAACATCCGAACATGATGATTGGGAGGATGGGCAAGTTAACCCTGATAATCCAATCGGGAACGAAGACTCAGAGGACAGTAGCTACATACCGATCTCTGAAGAGGATGTGAGCCTCAGCGACAAAGACTTCATCGTGCCAGAGGAGCCCCTCGAGCAAGAGCGCTTTAAGCGTAGGCTAATAGCAACTACAAGAAGCCTGAAAAAGAAGCAGCAATAGCTTCAAGCTGATCAGGATTTACTCAATGACAGATGGACTAATGTCCTTGCAGCCAAGGAATACGGCCTTGAACGCCCAACTAAGAGTTACCCGAAGCGCAAGATACTATCGCAATTCGATGATGACGCCCTTGAGCCAATACCACCAAAGCACAAAACTGTTGACGAGCCCGGCCGACCACCACGTGGACAGGACAGACCGGCTACTCATGCTAAACACCAGCCCGCGCCACCCCACCGTCGGGGCAGGGAGGCAACGGCCCCGGGCTACACCTATGACCTACACAAGGACCTGGACAATAGAGACGATTAGACAAGATCAATCTATGGATCAAGGGGGCGTGCCCCAACGGAAGAGGACGACCATCAGGCCTAGCGTGACAGGCACAACTTCACCCGGGAAAACAAACCGCATCCGGCCTTCGTCCGCACTGCGCCGCGATATCGCCCGATATAGAGGTGCCACACACTCCCTATGCTTCACCGACGAAGTGATGGAACATCAGTTCCCCGAAGGGTTTAAACCCGTGAACATTGAATCATAAGATGGTATGACAGACCCCGCAGTATGGATCAAAGATTTTCTTCTCCACATCCACATGGCTCACGGTGACGACCTGCACGCCATCAAGTACCTTCCCCTAAAACTCAAGGGGCCAGCACGGCACTGGCTGAACAGCCTCCCAGAAACTCTATCGGAAGCTGGGAAGATTTGGAGGATGCCTTTCGGGACAACTTCCAAGGGACCTATGTTCGGCCTCAAGACGCCAATGACCTTAGTCACATAGTCCAGCAACCCAAAGAGTCAGACCAGAAACTTTGGACCAGGTTCTTAATTAAAAAGAACCAAATTTTGGATTGTCCGAATGCCGAAGCCCTCGCGGCCTTTAAACACAACGTCCGAGATGAGTGGCTCACCCGACACCTCGGACAAGAAAAGTCAAAGTCCATGGCAGCCCTTACCGCACTCATGACCCGCTTTTGCGCGGGAGAAGATAGCTGGGTGGCTCGCATAAGCAATAGCACCAGCGAGCCCGGCACGTCCGAAGCCAGAGATGGCAACGGCAAGCCACGACGCAACAAGCACAAGTGTCGAAGCAACAACCAAGATACCGAGGACACGGCGGTCAAAGTCAGATTCATTGGCTCTAAACCCGGTCAGCGGAAGAAGCCATTGAAAGGAAACAGAGATGGCCCATCTAGTCTGGATAGAATACTCGATCGACCTTGCCAGATTCATGGCACCCCCGATAAGCCCGCCAAACATACCAACATAAACTGTTGGGTCTTTAAACAGGTCGGCAAGCTCAACACCGAACACAAGGGGAAAGGGCCGCCCAGCGAGGACGATGATGAAGAGCTTCGCCCATAGAACATAGGGGGACAGAAGAAATTTCCCCCCGAGGTCAAAACACTCATATCCCCAAGCAGGAGCGCAAGCGCGTGTTAAGGGACGTGTATGCCTTAGAGCCAGTCGCCCCGAAATTCAATCCATGGTCAGCCTTGCCCGATCATCTTCGACCGTAGAGACCATCCGACCAGTATCCGTCATGGGGGTTCGGCTGCATTGGTCCTCGATCCAATTATTGACGAATTCCACCTCACGCAAGTCCTTATGGACGGCGGCAGCAGTCTCAATCTGCTTTATCAGGACAACATTCGTAAAATGGGCATTGATCCATCAAGAATCAAGCCCACTAAAACCAACTTTAAAGGTGTAATACCCGGCGTAGAGGCCTATTGCACATGATCCATAACACTGGAAGTCGTCATCGACTCACCGGATAACTTCCGGAGCGAAGACCTGATCTTCGACATTGTCCCGTTCCGAAGTGGCTATCACGCACTACTCGGACGAACTGCTTTCGCCCGTTTCAATGTAGTCCCACACTATGCTTATCTTAAGCTCAAAATTCCTGGACCACGTGGCGTTATAACAGTCAATGGAAACATGGAGTGCTCCCTTCGTATAGAGGAGCATACCGCGGCCCTCGTGACCGAGGTGCAGGGTAGCCTCGCTAGGCCAAAAACTACACTGGCATTCAAGCCCCCAGACACTGTTAAACGAGTCCGGTCTACCCCGCAGAATGATAGTACGGCTCATCAAGAGCTAGATTAGAAATTCGGCCTCCGCCAAAGCCCCAGACTGACAGCAGCACATGTACCACACTTGCTTAACTACGCGTTAAAAATACCATGGGCAAGGACGGAGGCATGCTAAAAATAGGGTCCACAATACGGCTTGACCCTATCCGGACCTACATATGGCTCCACATTTTTCTTATTGTTTTTATTTTTTCAGGTTCTTTACAACCCGCATCAATTTCCGGATCTAACAAGGGCCCCCTTCTAGGCCCCTTATACATACCTGGTGTCGATCCTCTCAAAGAATCCTACACCAACGGTAAAAGCGGCGCAGACGTGCGGCAGAATGTCCAAAAGATCTTCTAGATCATCCTTTCACATTTAGGACTTGTATACAGCCTTCCCTTGTTCTTGGCATGTAAAATATCCATGATTCTTATTGTATCTTCTTTAACAATACGCCAGGCCATAATGGAAATAGCTTTGCCCAACCTTGTTCGGTCTTGGCCTATTTATTAAAACTGTGTTCCCACTTTACGTTCAAATCAGCATATACACCTTGGTGCGACTTAAATCGCCATGAGCTCTATTCAAAGCTGTATATATATATTCGAACTATAGAAAGTCCGAACACTCTCAGAGTATACTTCGGCGTCCCGAATCCTGCATTATATGCATCGGCTCTGAATCACGTCTTTGGTTAATAGTTGGGTTGCCCGGATCCTATGCTTGCGACCTTATGTTTCGTTCTCGGCTAAGGTAGTAAAGGGAGAACTACTGCGATTGTGTTTCCGGCTAGCCCGGTTAAGCACCTCAGTAGAGAAAGCCGAAAACTGGCTGTCGTGATGCAGTGAGAGTTGGTTAGCAATTCGGTGACTTATTAAATCTCTAGCGATTTGTTCCGTATTATACGAAGGGTTGGCTTTGTTCAGTCACGCGTCTAAAGGCATCTAGGTTCGATAGCCGAATATGCACCAGGGGCTACCTTACAACCCCATCGTCAAACTCATATGGCTAAGTGAGAGTGGTAACGCCACATAGTCCGATTGCCTCATTTTCTGCACTGACACCTCCTTTACGGACCATCCAGGCATTCGGATACATTCATTCAAACAAGATGTCCTTTGAACACTGGCCCTCTATTAAGCGGGCACCTTCCGGGACGTCTTCAAAATAGCGCTCGGGCATACGGTGGATCTTGTCTCCGGACGGACCTTCAATGGCCACGCTGGCGGCCTTCATCTTGGCCCAGTGCATCTTGACATGGGCAAAGGCCAGCTGCGCACCTTCTATACATGACGACCGCTTAACCGCATCAATTTGGGGCACGACGCTAATAAGTCACCAAACTAGGCCAAAATAGCTGCCTGGAACGTGTTTGGTCGGCCACAGCCAGACTACGATGCCCCTCATAGCTGAACCGGACATCCTATGCAGCTCGGCCCACTGTGCCATCTGGTCATTAAGCAGTGTGGGGTGCTCCCGTGCTATGAACTGGCCCCAGAATTGCTTCTCCATCGCATGCCCCTCCTGGCCTTGTAAGAATTGCGCGGCGTCAATAGCGCTCTCCGGAAGATCCGCAAAGATATATAGGGCACCCCACAGTTGCTGAGTAAAACATATGACTGATTGCAGAATTTACTCTATAGAAGAAAGGGCTTGCGGGCCGCTACTTGTCCGGCTTGCTTAATCTCCTCACGCGTCGCTTGGGATTCAACCCGCGCCTCCTCAGCCTCTTTAAGGACCTCGGCAAGGTCGGTCTCCTGGGCTTTACTCTTCTCCTCCAGGGACTTGTACTTGTCGGCAGCGTCTTTGAGTGCTTTCTTGTAACACCCCGGATGTGATTTACCCAATATGTACTCCAACTCTTGCCGTTTCCGGCCTTAAGTTATGTTATTTTCTCGGGTTCGGGTTTTTGCCTCCATGTGTTGTTGTCGTTGTCATGCATCTCATATCATGTCATCATGTGCATTGCATTTGCATACGTGTTCATCTCATGCATTCGAGCATTTTCCCCGTTGTCCGTTTTGCATTCCGGCGCTCCGTTCTCCTTTGGTGGTCATTTCTACCTTTATTTAGTGTGTGGGGATTAAACATTTCCGAATTGGACCGAGACTTGCCAAGCGGCCTTGGTTTACTACCGGTAGACCACCTGTCAAGTTCCGTACCATTTGGACTTCGTTTGATGCTCCAACGGTTAACCGAGGGACCGAAAAGGCCTCGTGTGTGTTGCAGCCCAACACCCCTCCAAGTTGGCCCAAAACCTACAATAGCCCTCTCCATCATCTAGAGAGTTCGATCACGATCGCGTGGCTGAAAACCGCACCTCATTTGGACTCTCCTAGCTCCCTCTACCTCTATATAAAGACCCCCTCCTCCAAATTCGCGGATCCCCTCTCCAAAACCTTAGATCCAAATCATCTCCGCCGCATCGGACATTGTCCGTCCGATCGGACGTGTCCACCCAATCCACTGCCGCCAATCAGCCATCGCCACCTGTCCCGGGCGGGACCGCATCGCCGCCTCCCACCGCCGGCCCACGCGGCCCAGGCCGGGCCCTCCCGTCGCCCGACCAGGCCTGAGCTGCCACCGCCCGCACCGCCTCTCTCCTTCATCTCCGGCCACCCGGCGCCACCGCACCGCCATCGCCGGCGACCGCGTCTCCGGCAAGTCGCCGCGCCGCCTCCGCCTCCCCGGTTCGCCTCCTCGCCGCCCGGCCTTCTCCACCTCGCCGCCGCGCCGTCCCGGGCCGGATCAGGGCATCTCCGGCCTCCTCCTGCCTCCCCCGCGCCCTCACCACTTCGCCGGAGTCCGGCGAGCCTCCGGCGACCTCAGGGTCAACCGGTAAACAGTACCGCGCCGAGCTGCTACAGTGCCAGATCTGAGATCCAGATACACCGCGGGTTGACTTTCTCCCGAAACCCTAGCTCATATGCCCTTGTTCATCGTGCCGTAACTCCACATCCGTAGCTCCGTTTTGGGCATATAGCATATCAAATTGTTCATCTCAGAGAGTACATCATTTCATCTCATTGCATCATTTTCATTCATCTTGATGCCCAAAATGCTGTTAGAAGAGTGCTACTTGAGATAATTGTCAGATCTGCTGCTCCATTTAGATATTTGTCATTTTTGCCATGATTATTGTGTGCATTATATGCCCAGGAGCTCTACATATGTTTTGTTAAGGGTTTTGCCATCTTTCCAGAGGTGCAACCCATGTATTTTTGTGATGTGTGTGGTAACTAGCACAAGCTTGCAAAGTGAGGCACTTGGTAATGCTGATTTCAGGGACTTAGCATTTCCACCAAGTCCTTGAGCTATTTATCTCATATGGCCATATGTTCATGTTGTTTCCTAGTGATCCGTGCCTATTTTGAGGATAATCAGTAAGGCTGTTTTGTTAATCTTGTAGTGATATATCCATCCATGTCTTTGTTTGCAATTATGGAGCACCCTAGGTTGAGTCAATCGAGCTGTACTTTTGCTATTTCGTGAATCTGGGTAGATTGTCTACTTGTTAGCAATTTTGCAGATGATGTTGTAGTTGATCCGTGCATGCTATGTTATTGTTCTTGCCATGTCTAGCTTGTATTTTGTGTATTCTTGATGGATGTATGCTTAGTTTGTCATGACTTGCTCTGTAGTGAGTGCATCGAGCTCGTAAACATGCCTACTTGATATCTGTTTCAGCATGCTCCAGTTTTCACTAAGTCTGTGATCTGTTTATGTTTTTGCCATGTTCACATGCTTGAAATTGTATTTTCTGATCCCTTTTGGCTCAAGGTCACTAAGGGACTTTTGTTAAGCTCTTTGAGTAGCTCCATGCCATGCTTTACCTTGCCATGTTCAGGTCCTGTAGCATATAGCTTTCATGCTCCGAAGAGTGCTATCTGATCTGAAATTCCAGACAAGTGTTAATTTCACTAAGTCTGAAATCTGTTTGTCAAATGCATTTTTGCCATGCTTGTTTGAACCTGTTAATGGATGATTTGGCCGTAGCTCAGTGCTAGACTTTTGTTAAGCATCATGAATGCATCCCTGCCATGTATTTTTATGCCATGTTTGAGTGCTGTAGAATGTTCATCTTGTTACATTTAGATGGCTACTTGCTGTAAATCGCAGAACGCGGTCATATTTGAATTGCTTGCCATTTCCAAACCGTAACTCCGATTCCGGCGTTCTTTATATTGTTTTCAAGCGATTTCATCTAATATTTCCAGTGGCACACTTGGATTTCCAAGTTGAGGCCAGGTTCATGCATCCCTTGTCAAATCTTGCATATGCATCCCGCATCGCATCCCGCATAGCATACCATCCTCGCATCATATTGTTTGAGCCTTGCACGTGGTTGATTGTGTCCTTGTTGCTTGTTTGTCTTGTTTGGGTAGAGCCGGGAGACGAGTTCGCTAACAAGGAACCCGTTGAGTTTGCTTTCGAGGATCCAGTCAACTCTGACAACTTTGCAGGCAAGATGATCATACCCTCGAAATCACTACTATCTTTGCTATGCTAGATGCTCGCTCTTTTGCTATGCCATGCTACGATGCCTACCACTTGCTTTCAAGCCTCCCAAATTGCCATGTCAAACCTCTAACCCACCATGTCCTAGCAAACCGTTGATTGGCTATGTTACCGCTTTGCTTAGCCCCTCTTATAGCGTTGCTAGTTGTAGGTGAAGATTGGAGACCGTTCCTTGTTGGAACATTTATTTACTTGTTGGGATACTATTATATTGCCATGTTATCTTAATGCATCTATATACTTGGTAAAGGGTGGAAGGCTCGGCCTCTCGCCTAGTGTTTTGTTCCACTCTTGCCGCCCTAGTTTCCGTCATATCGGTGTTATGTTCCCGGATTTTGCGTTCCTTACGCGGTTGGGTTATAATGGGAACCCCTTGATAGTTCGCCTTGATTAAAGCTTTTCCAGCAATGCCCAACCTTGGTTTTACCATTTGCCACCTAGCCTCTTTTTCCCTTGGGTTTGCAGAGCCCGAGGGTCATCTTATTTAAGCCCCCACTGGGCCAGTGCTCCTCTGAGTGTTGGTCCAACCGAGCGATGTCCGGGGCTACCAGGGGCAACTCTAGGCTGGCCTACCCGACGTCTTGCTCATCCGGTGTGCCCTGAGAACGAGATATGTGCAGCTCCTATCAGGATATATCGGCACATCTGGGTGGTGTTGCTGGATTTGTTTTAACCTGTCGAAGTATCTTGAAGAACCGAGGTACCGAGTCTGATCGGAACATCTCGGGAGGAGGTCTATTCCTTCGTTGACCGTGAGAGCTTGTCATGGGCTAAGTTGGGACTCCCCTGTAGGGATTTGAACTTTCGAAAGCCATGCCCGCGGTTATGGGCAGATGGGAATTTGTTAATATCCGGTTCTAGATAACTTGAACCTTAACTTAATTAAAATGAATCAACAGTGTGAGTTACCGTGATGGTCTCTTCTCGACGGAGTCCGGGAAGTGAACATGGTGTTGGAGTAATGCTTGCGCAGGTTGTCCTCTAGTTTCTCATTCGCACCTTGCCTCCTCTTCTCGCTCTCTTTTGCGAACAGGATAGCCACCATATATGCTAGTCGCTTGCTGCAGCTCCACATATATTTACCTTGCCTTTCCTATTAAGCTTAAATAGTCTTGATCACGAGGGTGCGAGATTGCTGAGTCCCTGTGGCTCACAGATTACTTCTAAACCAGATACAGGGCCTGATGATTCCACTCCAGGTGACGCACTTGAGCTCAAGTGGGAGTTCGATGAGGACTCTCAACGATACTACGTGTCTTTCCCTGATGATCAGTAGTGGTGCCCAGTTGGGGGTGACCGGGACCATGTTGCATGTTGGGTTATCTTTTATTTTGGCGCCGTCGTCGGGCCATGAGTGTTTGGATGTTGTAATACTATTTATGTACTTGATTGACGTGGCGAGTGTAAGCCAATTATGTATCTCCCCTTTTATTATCTATATTACATGGGATGTTGTGATGATTGCCTAACTTGCGACACTGCTTTCAATGCGGTTATGTCTCTAAGTTGTGCCTCGACACGTGGGAGCTATAGCCACATCGAGGGCGTTACATTTGTCTACTTCGGCCACCCGCTCCTCGTACTGGGAGCGGACAGCCTGTTCGTACTTCAAGTCATCGGCCGCCATGTTCACCCTTGCCTGCTCCTGGGCCTGGGTAAGTTCACCCCTAAGGGCCTCAACTGTACTTGTGCTACATGCAATCACGCACATAGCAGCACATGAGCTTTAACTCCAAATGTATGGGCCTGAATGAAACATTTTAATAACATACCCTGCGCCTCATCAAAACCCTTATTGATGCAGACGAGATCCTCATCGGCTAGTCCCAGCTGACGCTTGAGTTTGGGTACCTCAGCGGCCTGGGCGGTCGCCGCTAGCAGTGAATCCTACATTTCAACATATGAAAGTACATTAGCTCCTGCAAAAGTTATTGATCCTCTCTCTGCCTCCTTTTGATTAACAAAATGTACGATCAAAGTCTCAGGGGCTACTATCTATACACAAGTATATTTTCGTAGGAAAAGCGGTCAGGAATATTACATTGCATACCTCGAAGCCTGTTAGCAGGCTAGCAAAGGCCTCGTTCAGTCCGTTCTTGGTAGACTGAACCTTTTCAACCACCGCACCCATCAGGGTGTGGTGCTCCTCCATGATGGAAGCTCGTTGTAGTGCCTCTCCATCAGTGTATTCGGGGCCTCCGGACTAGTGAAGGTCGCCATGGGAGTTGGCACTCCCTCCTCCCCCAAGGAGGGTTGGTTATTCGGCTCCAGAGCCATTTGGGTTTCTAGAGTAATATCCGGCTAATGATCAGACTGGTCTAGACTTTTGACCGAACTGTTACCGAAGAGGCCGAAGTGTTACCTTCTGGTGTCGTTTTGGTGGCTTCCCGTATCGCCTCGTGCCCCGGAGAGGCCCTTCAGGACAACACCTCGGTGTCATCCTTGGTGAGAGGCAGGGAGGCTCGTGAAAGTGACTCGCTCTCCATCATCCTTGGATCCAAGGAGTTCCCCTCCGATGATTGTTGGGGAAGATCGTGGGCTGCCCTGCGCCATTCAAAACGTCAATACCATAATCATCAAAACCGTACTTATGTGCGGCATCTTCTGATACTCACGATTCGGCAAGGGGCTTCGGCCTGGGGCGCCACTCGGGGGTGGCTTCGGCGTCTGAATCCGAGCCGTCTGGGAGGGATAATTTTCCCCTTTTAGACACCCCCACCTCAGGGTCTTCGGAGGCCACCCTCTACGTCTTCCTCCCCTTCGGGGAAGGATTGCTTTCCGCCCCCTCCTCCTCGTCTTCATCTTCCTCGGAGGAGTGAGTGTTGGTCTCTCAGACACCGCATCTAGAGTACCTTTGCGGCAGGTGCCATCTTTGGCTCCCTCGTTCTTCTTCCGGACCTTTTTATCCTGCGCTTGATAGGGCGCCAGGACCAGCATCTTCATTAAAAGAGGGTTTTCTCGGTTTTCAGGCAATGGAGCTGGACATCTGATCCACTCCACCTTCTTCGTTCAGCCCTGTGTTATAAAATAGAATTCTCAGTCTATCCCCTCTTTTGTTTAATTGACTATGTTATGTTAGAAAAAATAGCACTTACTAGGGAGGCTGGATGATTGAAGTCGAGGCCGATGTCTTCGGACGTCTCCGGCCATGACTTTTGAGTCTTGAAGAGTAGCTTCCAGATCGCTTTATGCGTTGTGCCAAAGAATCGCATCAGGATCCGTGGCCCTTCTGGATTGAACTCGCACATATGGAGAGACTGGCGTTGGCAGGGAAGGGACCAGCGGATGAGCATCACCTGGATCACATCTGCGAGGCCGGTATTTTCTCTATGATATTCTTGATGGACTTCTTTAGTGTCAGCACCTCATCGGATGATCCCTAATCCAGACCCTTATTGGTCCTAGACACAAGCCGCAGCGGGGGTCCGGATCTAAATGCAGGGGCGACTGCCCACTTGGTGTCGCGGGGTTCAGTGATATAAAGCCACTCCTGTTGTCATATCTTGATGGTATCCACAAAGGCCCCTTTGGGCCAGATAACTTTGGGAAGTTTGCTTATCATGGCACCGCCACAATCTGCGTGTTTCCCGTTGACTACCTTCGGCTTCACACTGAAAATTTTGAGCCATAGGCCAAAGTGTGGAGGGATGCAGAGGAATGCCTCACACATGACGATAAACACCGAGATGTGGAGAAAGGAATTAGGGGCCAGATCGTGAAAATCCAGCCCATAATAGAACATGAGACCTCAGACAAAGGGGTGTATGGGAAACCCTAGTCCGCGGAGAAATTGAGGGAGGAATACGACCCTCTCACCAGGTTCTGGAGTGGGGATGACTTGCTCTTTGGCAGAGAGTCTATGCCCGATCTCCGTTGTCAAATACCTCGCTTCCCGAAGCTCTTTGATGTCCTTCTCCGTCATAGAGGAGGCCATCCACTGGCCTTGCAAGCCGGATCCGGACATGACTGGAGTACTTGGCAGCGAGGGAAGAGCTTGGCGCTAGGGTGTTGGAGCTTGAGGGAAGATGGGATGATGAGGAAGAAGGCATGGGGTAAAAAGATGGACCCATATCTTCTTATAAAGGCACTGAATATCAAACATCCCCCATGAACCTTCAAACTCGCCTATTCCCAAGGAGTCGTGTAAATGGCACGGTCGGGTTACCCAAAACCGTATTGATAAGAATCTCGCAATAAGGGGACACGATCTCTGCTTTGACAAGACGTGTCAATAAAAACCATGCCTCGAAACGCGAAACGGGAGGCTGAAAAATGGTTCGACATAATAATAAAGGCTGGAGCACAACGCCTCGCCGAAAAAGCTGTCAGAGGAAATTACCTATTTTTGTTTAAGTATTTTGCCCTTGTGGTCCAGGGTTGTAACTATTGTATAGAGCCGAATATAGTTCTTTTGGTCAACTACTTTGAAGTGTTCGGAGGAGGAACCCGCCTTGCAATGCCGAAGATAATTTGCATGCCGGACACGTTGTTATTGAAGCCTGGTTCAGGGGCTACTGAGGGAGTCCTGGATTAGGGGGTCCCCGGGCAAGGAGTTGGGAGCCGGTGGGACCCACCAGCCGGCGGGCCCCAGCAGTCGGCGCAGAAGCCGGCGAGCGCGGTCACAGACGGCTGGGCCCCGCACCCAGTCGGATTACCATTGTACCCCCGGGGGGTCGGCCTATATAAACCCCCCGGGGCACCCATGCAAAGGGTTCGACCCTCAGCTAGATCTAGACACACACAAGGAGGGGAAGCAAGCCAGCCGTGCCCTTCTTCCTCCTCCCATCGAACAGCTCAAGGAGCATTGTGTAGCTACTTGTTCATCTAGTGATCATGCGGAGACCCCGCAGAGCAGCAGTAGGGGCGTTATCTCTACGGAGAGCCCCGAAGCTGGGTAAGATTCGCCAGCATGCATGTCTTCGCCTCCTCCCGTTTCCAGGCACCGGCGACATCTTACTGGCTCCCACAATGATAAGCCACCCATTGGCATATGTCGCACCTACCACCCGATATTTGGCGCCCACCGTGGGGCCAGGTGCACCGTCCTCCGGACACCTGTTCTGGACGGGAACCCTCTCCCTCCCTAGTAAGCGTAACCAGCCCGACACGCCCGATGGCGCTTGCCACGACGCGCTGCAAGGCGTCACCAGCATCCGCGCGGCGAGCAGCCTCGCCGATCTCCCCGACGAAACCCTCATCTCCGACGAGCTCGCCTCCGATTCGGGCACCGATCACCTCGCCAACCTCCTCGGCCAGCTCCATGTCTCTAGCGAGCCCGCTGTGGATCTGGAGTCGGTTGGCTCCACCAACCCGATGCCTGTCGACTCCGGCACGGCCTCCTTCGACACCTTCCCCACCAACGTCGCGATCTACAACGACCCGCTTCCTTGGACCGACGGCCGCGATACCGTCACCACCGAAGTGATGGTCATCGGCCACGGCGGCCCGGCCGGCGAGAGCGCCCATGACGTCCCGCATGTGGTGGCCCACGACTTGTCCACCCCACTCCCGGCTAATGCAACGACGAAGCACTGGAGGCATGCCGCCTCGCCCTCCTTGCAGAGGGCCGGAGGCTGGCTTCCGTGAGACGCCTCACAGAGGCCTACCAGCGCGAAGTTGACCGCGCCGCCTTCGGCACGCCGGCCCCGGGCGGGCCAAGCCGGGCCGGCCTTGTCAAGCAATGTAGCACCGTCATCGCCGACACGCTGGGAGTCGACTGCCCAGTCTACGCCACTCCACTCGAGAACCTGCGCGCCGACCAGGCGGCCATGGACGAGTTGGACGGCTTGGAGGCCGAAGACCTCCCCCACATGACCCGACGCATCCAGCAGCTAATCGATGCAGCCGCACAGCGGCACGAAGCTGACGCCCGCGCGGGAAGCCCTCCCCCGCGCCGAGATCACGGCGCGACGTCCCGGACACCGACTACGAGCAGCACCCGCGCGCGGCGCGAGAAAGAGCCGGCGGCCAGCCGAAGCCGGACCCGAATCTCCATCGAGCGAGACGCGGATGGCCATCCCCGAGCCATGGAATGGCGGGGCAACCCGCCTCCGCCTCGACCCCGTGGAGAGAGATATCCCACCCCGCCGCCAATGGCACACCCGACTCTCAGCGGCCGACTAGGTCGCCGCGAAGGAGTCGGCGAGAACGACGCCCGCCATCGGATCGACCGCCTAGCGCGATCCCTGGCGCTGGAAGAAGAAGACGATGTCGGCCCGCCTTGTTTTGGCCCCCGCATCCGCGACGAGCCTTTCCCCAAAGGGTTCTTGCTCCCAAGAGACACGCCCAAGTACAACGGCTCCGTGAAGCCGGAAGATTGGTTGATCGACTACTCCACGGCGGTCAGCATAGCCAACGGCAACCGGCGCGTTGCCGTGAAGTACGTGCCCCTCATGCTGCAACGCACGGCGCAGACCTGGCTCAACAGCCTCAAGCCTCTCAGCATCAACAGCTGGCTAGATTTCAACGAAGCTTTCATCCGCAACTTCACCAGCACCTACAAGCGGGCCCCCAAGCCCAGGCAGCTCTCCCTGTGCGTACAGGGCCCGGCCGAGTCCACTCGCGACTACCTCACGCGTTGGGCCGAGCTCCGCAATTCTTGCGAGGGGGTGCACGAGGTGCAAGCCATATAAATCTTCACAGCCGGGTGCCGAGAAGGTACCCTCCTCAAGCACAAGCTTCTCTGCGACGAGCCGGCTACCCTCGACGAGCTTCTGGACATAGCGGACAAATATGCGACCGCCGACTCCTCAATGAAGACCGAGCTTCGGGTAGACGCATCCGGAAAAGTACTCAACACGGCGCCCAAGACGCCGGCCGGGGATCCCGGCCGACGCACACACCCGAACGACCACAAGCACAAGGGCCCCGCGCCGCCTCCCGCCATTCGGCAGGTGGCCACAGTTGAAGACGTGCCGCCTGAAGGGCGGCCCGCGCCCAAGAAACCCAAGGGCGGCCGGCCGGCTTGGCAGCCGGCCTTCTCCTACGAGCAAACTCTCGACGCCCCCTGCAAGTTCCACAGTGGCGCGAAGCCGTCCAACCACACAACCCGAAAGTGCCATTGGCTCACCCAAATTTCCAAAGGCGAGGGGCTCGCGCCGCCTCCGCCTGCCGGCCCGCCGCCTCCGCCTCCGCCGCCTCCGGCGGCTCGGCCCACAGTCGGAGCCGTGCATGACGAGTTCCCTGACGAGCAAGCAACCTACATCGTCTTTACGAGCCAGCCCGAAGACCGGCGCAGCAAACACCGAGAGCACCAGGAAGTTAGCATGGTCGCTGCCAACCCCGCCGGACACATGCATTGGTCAGAAAAGCCCATCAGCTGGAGCCGGGCCGACCATCCAGAGGTGATGCCGTCTCCCGGCTCTTACGCGCTGGTCCTGGAAGCCACCCTCGCGACGGACAGACGCGCTGCCCGCTTTTCCCGCGTGCTGATAGACGGCGGGAGCAACATCAACATCCTGTACCGTGATACCCTGGAGAAGCTAAATGTCAAGAGGAAGCAGCTCATGCCTACTCGAACAGTGTTCCATGGCATCGCACCCGGCCTGTCCTGCGCCCCATTGGCAAAATCAAGATTGATGTACTTTTTGGGGACAAGGAGCATTTCCGCCGGGAAGCGATCTGGTTTGAAGTGGTGGACCTGGAGAGCCCTTACCATGCATTGCTTGGCCGACCTGCCTTGGCCAAATTCATGGCAGTTCCCCACTATGCATACCTCAAGATGAAGATACCGAGCACCAAAGGCGTCATCACCGTAGCCGGCGATTACAAGAAGTCCTCTGAGTGCGCGGCAGCCAGCAGCCGGCTGGCCGAGTCCCTTGTGATTGCCGAAGAAAAGAAGATGCTGGACCGAGTCGTGGCCCTAACCGGCAAGCAGTCGGCCGTGTCCCCCGACCCCAAGGAGCATGATGCTTAAGGATCCTTCCAGCCGGCCAAGGAGACGAAGAAGATACCTCTTGACCCCGAGCATCCAGAGAGGTTTGCTGTCATCGGGGCAAGCCTGAACAGCAAATAGGAAGGCGAGCTCGCCGATTTCCTCCATGAGAATCGGGACATCTTTGCGTGGTCCCCCAAGGACATGCCGGGTGTTCCGAGGAAATTCGCCGAGCATAAACTACACGTCCGAGAAGACGCAAAGCCAGCCAAACAACCCCTTCGCCGACTGTCGGAGGAGAAACACAGGATTGTGCGAGAGGAAATAGCCCGGCTTCTGGCAGCCGGCTTCATTATGGAAGTTTTCTTTCCAGAATGGCTCGCCAACCCGGTCCTTGTGCTAAAGAAGAATAACAAGTGGCGCATGTGTATAGACTACACGAGCCTCAACAAGGCTTGCCCTAAAGATCCCTTTGCCCTGCCAAGGATTGACCAAGTGATAGACTCCACAGCCGGATGCGAGCTGTTGAGTTTCTTGGATGCTTACTCAGGATATCACCAGATAAAGCTAGATCTGGACGACCGCCTGAAGACCGCCTTCATCACGCCATTTGGAGCTTTCTGCTACCTGACTATGACATTCGGCTTGAGAAATGCCGGTGCCACTTTTCAGCATTGCATGCAGAAGTGCCTCCTCAAGCAACTCGGCAGAAACGCTCACGTCTACGTGGACGACATTGTGGTGAAGATGGAGAAGCGTGGCACTCTGCTGGGAGACCTCAAGGAAATGTTTGAGAACCTACGCCGATTCCAAATCAAGCTCAACCCCGAGAAATGCGTGTTCAGAGTGCCAGCCGGTCAGCTCCTAGGCTTCCTGGTCTCCGAACGCGGCATCGAATGCAACTCGGTGAAGATCAAGGCCATCGAGAGAATGGTGATCCCCACCAAGCTTCGAGACATCCAAAAGTTCACCGGATGCTTGGCCTCCTTGAACCGCTTCATCAGCCGGCTCGGAGAGAAGGCTCTCCCCATCTACCGCCTCATGAAGAAGAACACTCACTTCAAGTGGAACAACCAGGCCGACCAAGCTTTTCACGAGCTAAAGAAGATGCTGGCCACGCCGCCGGTCCTGGCGACGCTGACTGAGAAAGAGCCCATGCTCCTTTACATTGCCGCAACCAGCCGGGTGGTCAGCACCGTCATCGTAGTCCAACGCCCAGAAGAAGGCCGAGCCCAGCCAGTCCAGAGGCCGGTGTATTATTTGAGCGAGGTGCTGTCCACTTCAAAGCAGAACTACCCGCACTACTAGAAGATGTGTTACGGCGTGTACTTCACCGCCAAGAAGCTGAAGCCCTACTTTCAAGAGCACCGCGTCACAGTCGTATGCACCGCCCCGCTGGCCGAGATCATAGGCAGCTGGGACGCATCCGGCCGGGTGGCGAAATGGGCCATCGAGCTGGCCCCTTACACGATCTTCTACCAGCCCCACACTGCCATCAAGTCCCAAGCACTGGCTGACTTCGTCGTCGACTGGGCCGAGACCCAGTACCTGCCGCCGACTCCTAACTCCACCCATTGGCGCATGCACTTTGACGGGTCCAAGATGCACACCGGCTTGGGAGCCAGCATCGTCCTTACCTCTCCCAAGGGCGACAAGCTCAGATACACGCTGCAAATTCACTTTGCCGCCTCCAACAACGTGGCCGAGTACGAGGCGCTCATACACGGGCTCCGGCTTGCCAAGGAACTCGGCATCCGCCGGATCCTATGTTATGGCGACTCAGACATGGTGGTCCAGCAATCATCCGGCGACTGGGACGCCAAGGATGCAAATATGGCAAGCTACCGCTTCCTGGTCCAACAACTCAGTGGATACTTTGAAGGATGCGAGTTCCTCCATGTACCGCGAGCCGACAACGAGCCAGCCGATGCCCTGGCTCGAATAGGCTCCACTCGGCAAGCAATACCAACCGGCGTCGCTCTACAACGCCTCCTCAAGCCGTCCATCAAGCCGTCTCCAGAGTCCGATTCCATCTTCGTGCCGCCTGACCCCGACGCGGCCGGGTCCGGCTCGAAGAACCAAGCGGGCGACCCCGGGACTTCAGTAGTCGGCCCGGGGGCTTCGGCAACCGGCTCGGGGACTGCAGTAGCCGGCTCGGGGACTGCGGTAGCCGGCCCGGGGACTGCACCAGCACAACAGCCGGCGGCCGACTCCAGCATTTCACCACCCAGCCCGCCCACCCTGGTGGCTGTAGCCACATTGGCAGTGGGAGAAGTTGCGGCTCCGTCATGGGCTCAGTCCATCGTCAACTTCCTAGTAAACCAAGATCTGCCGGCTGACGAAGCAGAGGCAAGACAAGTCCAACACCGAGCCAGAGCATACACAATCGTCAACAGAGAGCTCGTCAAGCGCAGTGTCACTGGAGTTCTCCAGCGACGCGTCAAGCAAGAGAAGGGCATTGCAATCCTCAGAGACATTCACCAAGGAGAATGCGGCCACCATGCGGCCTCAAGATCACTCGTCGCCAAAGCCTTCCGCCATGGTTTCTTTTGGCCGACTGCCTTGGATGACGCCAAGGAATTAGTTAAATATTGCAAAGGGTGCCAACTTTTCAGCTCCAAGCAACACATGCCGGCTTCAGCACTCAAGACCATTCCCCTCACCTGGCCCTACGCCGTTTGGGGATTGGACATGGTGGGCCCATTCAAGACGGCGCGCGGCGGCATGACGCATTTGCTCGTCGCCGTGGACAAATTCACCAAGTGGATTGAGGCAAAGCCGATCAAGAAGCTGAATGGGCCGACTACTGTAACATTCATCGCAGACATAACAACTCGGTACGGCGTGCCACACAGCATCATCACCGACAATGGCAAGAATTTTGCCAAAGGAGCCTTGGCACGTTTCTGCGCAGCCCAAGGTATTCGGCTGGACTTAGCGTTTGTCGCCCACCCGCAGTCAAACGTCCAGGTCGAGCGAGCCAACGGCCTCATCCTCTCCGGCATCAAGCCCCGACTGGTCGTACCTCTGGAGCGTTCAGCCGGCTGTTGGCTCGATGAGCTGCCGGCTGTCCTCTGGAGTCTGCGCACTACACCAAACATGTCAACCGGCTTCACCCCTTTCTTCCTTGTGTATGGTGCCGAGGCGGTCATCCCAACTGACATCGAGTTCGACTCGCCTCGAGTAACCATGTACACTGAAGCGGAGGCCAAGGAAGCACGAGAATACGGTGTAGACCTGCTGGAGGAAAGCCGGCTGTTAGCCCTCAGCCGGTCTGCCATCTACCAGCAGGGTTTGCGCCGCTACCACAGCCGGAAGGTCAGGCCAAGATCTTTTCAAGAGGGCGATCTTGTGCTCCGGCTGATCCAGCGAACAGCCGGCCAGCACAAGCTCTCGGCCCCTTGGGAAGGCCCCTTCGTCATCAGCAGAGCTCTAGGCAACGACTCCTACTACCTGATCGACGCACAGAAGCCGAAGGCACGCAAGAGAGACGACTCCGGAAAGGAGTCGGAATGACCATGGAACGCCAACCTCCTTCGAAGATTTTACAGTTGAAATGCAGTATGTATCATGCTAACTTTTGTATTAAGTACGAGACAATAGGCCCCCCGAGGAGGGCTCAGGTACTGCCATCTCTTATCTATGGATGAAAAATATCATGCTTATGACTTTGTCATTTCATTTACTTGTTCCGTCCGGCACCGGGTTCGACTAGTCGGCCCGGGGACTGGCCGAGTGGAGTTATATTAGAAGTCCTACCCGCAGTCAGACAAGTAGTGTGCCGGCTCCCAAGCTTTCTCTTGCCAAAAGTCGCAGTTCGAAGAACCGGCTGTCCGACTGGCAAGAGTTAAAGGCAGGAACGGGAGCCCACACGAAAAATGGCTAGGGACTAACGAACTAATATAAGAAAAGCTGGTTTTTCTCCCACTGCCGAATGGCTACCAGAGTAGTCGGCCGGACGGTTTCCATTCACTTCACTTCAATCCAAGAAAGCTCAAGTACTTGCCTCCCCAAAGAGGGAAGGTGGCAAAGGAAAAAGCCTAAGGATAAAAAGCATACGCGAATGGAAACCAAACATGCATGTAATAATATTTACATAAAAGACCTCCGAGAGGCTAGCATTCAACATAGTTTGGATACACCCCAGTGGGTGGAACTGCGAAAACTTAATGAAGATTGTTCAAAAGACAACAAGCAGGAAAAATAAGGATGGCAGGTCAAGCCGGTGGAGCGACCGACGAGCCAAGCTGGTTGGCGGAGACGGTTGTGCCGGCTGAAGGAGCGGCCGGCTGGCGAACCTCGGCTTGGTCACCGCCTCCCGCAGAAGGCGCGCTTCCACGCGCCTCATTGCTAGAGGCACGGTCTGCCTGAGGTCGGCCGGTTGTTCCACCAGCCGGCTCGACGTCTTCGCCGTCCTCCTCCTCGTCACCCCCGCCCTCGTCGCTGGAGGCGATCTCCTCCGCCGAATCCTCGCCCACCGCCGGGTTCAACCACTCCTCCGGCTAGGCAACACCGTCATCATCGATCTCGGGTGCAAAAACGCTGATGTCGGTGCACTCGGCGATCGTTGAAGCCCGCTGGGCGATAGCCGGCCTCACCTCTTCCAGCTCCGCGTCGGCCTCCATCCGCCAAGTGCGCAGCTGGTCCAGGCTCAGCCCTGGGTACCAAGCCCGAATGAACTCCAACGCCCGCCCGGCTCCGAGGCGGGCCGCCGACGCCTTCCAAGCCTCAAAACGACCAACTGCGACCTCCAGCCAGTCGGCAGTCTGGCTTGGGGTGCGGGGGATCATCTCGCCGGGCCAGAGGGCGGCCAACACTTGCGCCCCGGCACGTTGGAGCCGGCGAAGCATCCGATGAGCCGGCTGCAACCGCGCCTGGACAGCCAAGAGCTGCTCCTCAAGCGTTCGGTTCACATCCGGCGCGATGTTGGCCCCCGCCTGACAGGGCGCCTCGCGATGGGCCTCGATGCTTTGGGCGGCAAAGGCGGAGTAGCCGGGGAAGTAGTCTGCACCAAAAAACAAGCATCATCTCAAGTTAAGCCAAAGACCCAGGCGGCAAGGAGCAGGAGAGGGGCGAGGAAGGCAGCTTACCGTCGATCAAATCCTCGATCCGGCCGAAGCCTTCATCCAGGGCTTGCCGGGTCTCAGCCCAGCTCGCCGCCTCGGTCTCATACTCTGCCTTTAGGGCGGCTTCGCTATCCTGCGCCGCCTGTAGGGCCGCCTTGTGGCTCTTATCCTGGTCGGCCAGCTTCTTGGCCAGGCGATCACGCTCCTGGACCAAGGCAGTGTACTCGGCATCCTTGGTATGAAGGGCGGCCTTCGCTTTGTCGAGCTCCTTCCTCAAGTCGGCGTTGGCCCCTGAAGACAAAGAAAAAGAAAAACCAATAAGAAAAGAGTCGTCAAGAAAGATCTGACCCGAGTGCTCAGCAGTGAGCCCAAATCTCGGGGACTACACCCAGTGGGTGCGCTGACGCGCCCCCACAGGAGACAGACAAGATCGAGCACTTACTTCGGCTATCAGCCAGGTCGTCGGTCCTCCAGCTCAACTCCCGAGCCTGGGAGTTGAAGGCGGCAGCACGGAGGTTGTGATATTCCTGGAAGTTCAGACAAGAGACAAAAATAAGGTAGCCGTCAAGAAAGATCCGACCCGACTGCGCAGCAGTCGGCCCGAATCTCGGGGACTACACCCAGTGGGTGCGCTGACGGGCCCCCATAGAAGAAATTAAGAGAGCAAAGCGGCCAAGAATGAAGGACTCACCCGGATGGTGGCTCGCGTCGACAGGAACTCCTGGGTGAACTGTTGCAGCAGGGCGGCCTGAGCTCGCAGCCGGCTCCGGACCCCTTGAGCCGCCACATTCAGCTCGTCCCTCCCCCCGCTGGGAGTCCACTCAGACGTGGCGGTGCTGGCCGCCTCCAGATCTTCCGTCGACTGGCCTGCGCCCGCGACTCGGCGCAACTCCGGCGGAGCGGAGCCTCCTCCTGCACGCCGGCCCGTCGCCGGCTGCACCTCGAGGCCGGCTTTGTTCCCCGGCTCACCCCCGGTCGGCCCCTCTGGCTCCGCTGACGATTGGCCGCCTTGGCCCGCTCCGGTTGGCGCTGCTGGCGGCGCTTTCCTCACAAAGGCCACGGGGTCCTCCCCCCTCTCCATCAGCGGTGGGTCTTGGAAGATCTCCTCCGCCAAGGGCAATGGGGTGTCGGGGGCCACGGCTCGGAGGGGAATGGCGAGCAGCGGAGGCAGGTTGTGCGAACCCTCCGCCTCCATCTCCACGGTCGCCGCCTCCATCTGGGCCTTGGTTGCCACGTCGGCCTGCTCCCTCGCCGCCTGGGCGGCCGCTTTCTCCGCTACCTCGCGCTCCTCCCGCGCTTCACGGGCGTTCCGCTCTGTGGCCTCCCTGAGGTCGGCGCGGGCGTCCACGCGGCGGGAGCTTGAAGAACCTCCAGCCAGCCCAACTATGGAGCCGCCCGGACCACGCTCAAGGGAAAGCGGCGCCCTGTCCAGCAAGCGGAAGAAATTAAGAAGAATTCTCGAACAAGAAGAGAATGATGTAGAGCATGCGACAAGGCAATTGACGACTTACGCTGAGACCGCCTGAGGCTGCTTCACCGCCTTGCGGAAGTGGGCCGCTTTCGCAGCCGCCTCGTCTCGCTTGGTTGCCGTGGTGGAGGCTTTGGACTTCTTCGGCCGACTGCCGAAGAGGCCTGAAGCGGCCTGGCGCTTCTGTGCACCGCCGCCGACAGCCGGCGCGATGGACGAGCCCGTGCCCTGATGGTCGGCCGCCGGCTGGCGACGCGGGGCGACTTCGGTTTCGAAATCATCCGGCCAGTCCTCAAAGCTGGCGGTGAGCCTTGTGCCCCCGGGCTCGGCGTCGTCCCCCACGACGGCGTCTTCCATGGCGGCTGCCCCCAAGTCCGGGTCGTCAACGTCGTCCGCCGTGCGGTCGGGGGCGTACTGGCGTTCTATCCCCGCTGCCCCGGTCGTCGGCGGGAGAAGAGGGTTCTGCTAAGAAGAACCGACTGATCAGAAGCCGGCCATCGTGAAGCCGGCCACCAACAAGAAGAAGAAAAGGAAAACTTACCACGGGCGGAGGGTTGGCGCGAGAGTACGGCGCCTTGCTGTATCGCCAGTCCTCGGCGAGCTTGCAATTGGAGATGTAGTTTACCATGTATGATACCTCCGCATGAGGCATCTCCCTGGTGCTCAGCCGACATGGGTCGAACCGGCCGCTCATCTGGCACATCATGTGGGGCCGGCTTTGGAGAGGAGATATCCGGCGCTCCACGAAGGCGGCCACCAAGTCGGCCCCGCTCAGACCTTCCGACTAGATCATCACCCGAAGCCGGGAGACGGCAGCATTCCCGGCCTGAGACAGTGACCGGGACTGGAAACTCCATGAGGGCTGCTTCCCAGCCGGCGGGCCGGCTACATAAGCCGGCAGGTTGATGTGGTCTCCTTGCTTGGCGACGTTCTTCACGTAGAAGTATGACTTCTGCCAGATCTTCACCGACTGGATCAGGGGGATGGGCGGGAACGGGTTGTTCTCGCCCGCCCTCCTCATGGCGATGAAGGCCCCGCAGGGGGCGGGCACGCCGGCGACGACGGTGTCGAGTTTGCTCTGGAAGAACTCCCGCCAGAGCTCCAACATGGGGAGCAGCCCCAAGAAGCTTTCGCAGAGGGAGACGAAGGCCGACAGCAGCATCACCGCATTGGGCGTGAGGTGATGCGGCTGAAGGTTGTAGAACTCGAGGAAGGAGCATAGAAATCCGCTCGCCGGAAGGCCGAAGCCGCGTAGGAAGTGCGAGCGGAAGACAACCCGCTCGCCCTCCTCCGGTGCCGGCGAGATCTCCGTCTCCGGCGCCAGGCGGACCCGCACGAGGTTGGCGTCGGGCAGGCGCCGAGTCTGGCGGAGGAATGCAACATGGTCCTCATGGACATTGGAGCCGTCCCATGAGCTCGACAGCGCCATGGGAGCAAGACGATGTGGCGGCGCGGCGGCGCTAAGACGGGAGGTTGCAGCGGCAACGAGAGGAAGGGAGGAGGACGAGAAGGGGCGGATCGAGAGAGAGCGTGCGAACCTCTGTCGCTCCCCCT
>NC_041392.1:425993801-426103701 GCF_002162155.2 Triticum dicoccoides | reverse complement strand
ACGTGGCGGAACCGAGGAGGCGCGGCGTGGGGAAGCGTGGGGATCGATCGTGCCCACTCCCCCACGTCCCGCGATTACTGTGCCATGATGGCGGAATAAAACCACCGCGGGAAGGCGAGCGGTCCATGTGGGCCACGGAAGATCCATGCTCGGACCGAGGCCTGCGAGTGGTGGGCCCGGGCCTACGGCGACGTCCCGTCGCGCGCGTGTGTTGGCAGGATTTCCTCGCCACGTGGTCCGCGTTCCCGCCTACGAGAACCGGAGCTCTCTGAAGTCGGCGTGCACAAGCAAAGCCGGCTCTTCAGGATAGGAAGCTGACCAAGCTTCTCATCCCTTTGTTCGCCTCGAAGCTCGATCAGCTTCGGGGACTACTGTCGGAGTAAATAGCCATGGGTAGCCTAGCCGGCTTCCCCTGGCCCTTCTGAAAAAATTACGAGCCCGTCTGGCTCTCAGGAATCCAAGACGTGGGGCCGCCTTCCCCCTGCTGGCCGTCACCCAGGCCAGCTCAAAGAAGGCGGCCCGACTTTACCCCTCATGAAGAAAATGATGGGAGGCCGACTCGAAGAAGCCGGCTACAAGATGCCGACTCCAAGAAGCCGGCCATGAGGAGGCCGACTCCAAGAAGCCGGCTCCCATAAAGCGGTCGAGACCGTACCCTCAAAGTTTGCATCCACCTAGCGGCGATGAGACGGGGCGTGGCTACAGTAAAGCCTGCCACCCCCGAATCCCGGAGCACGCCTGGCACAGTGCGCCATACGGAGTGGCCATGACCCGTCCGACGCGGCACTGTTGCCATGTTGACCCTGATGTCATCCACGACGGGCTACCAGTACGGCCCACGGGCGGTGGGCCCCTTCGGGCAGAGAGACACCCGAAGGCGGCCTGGCCTCCCCCAGTCGGCCCGAGACGGGGCCGGCTCCCCGCAGCCGGCTCGCTTCCCCCCTTGAAGAAGACGCCCCATTAAGGAGACAAGACGCGGCAAGGTTACGGTAATCGCCCGCCGGACGGCAGCACTGCAGCCACGCTTACCTCCACGAAGCCCTCGTCATCAGGATGAGGCAACAGTAGCCAGCCATTGACAAGACCCTTGGCAGTGGGGCCTGCCTGTTGCCAAGGAGTTGGTAGCCGGCGGGCCCAAGTAGTCGGCGCAGTAGCCGGCGAGCGCGGTCACAGGCGGCTGGGCCCCGCGCCCAGTCGGATTACCATTGTACCCCCGGGGGTAGGCCTATATAAACCCCTCGGGGCACCCATGCAAAGGGTTCGACCCTCAGCTAGATCTAGACACACACAAGGAGGGGAAGCAAGCCAGCCGTGCCCTTCTTCCTCCTCCCACCGAACAGCTCAAGGAGCATTGTGTAGCTACTTGTTCATCTAGTGATCATGCGGAGACCCCGCAGAGCAGCAGTAGGGGTGTTATCTCTACGGAGAGCCCCGAAGCTGGGTAAGATTCGCCGGCGTGCATGTCTTCGCCTCCTCCCGTTTCCAGGCACCGGCGACGTCTTACTGGCTCCCACAATGATAAGCCACCCGTTGGCATATGTCGCACCTACCACCCGACAGGCATGGGCCGGACTGGTGGGCCATGAAGATACAAGATAGAAGACTCCCCCCATGTCCGGATAGGACTCTCCTTTGCGTGGATGGCAAGCTTGGCATTCGAATATGAAGATTCCTTTCTCTGTAAACTGACTCTGTATAGCCCTAGGTCCCTCCGGTGTCTATATAAACCGGAGGGTTTAGTCTGTAGAGACAATCACAATCATACAGGCTAGACATCTAGGTTTAGCCATTACGATCTCGAGGTAGATCAACTCTTCTAACCCCTATACTCATCAAAGTCAATCAAGCAGGAAGTAGGGTATTACCTCCATTAAGAGGGTCCGAACCTTGCTACACATCGTGTCCCCTGCCTCCTGTTACATTCGATCCTCAGACGCACAGTTCGGGACCCCCTACCCGTGATCGACCGGTTTTGACACTGACAGAGAACATGCCACAAATGCAAGAAACCTGGTCACTACATCTCTGATTGTCCTCAATGGGACAATGAGACCAAGAAGAAGAATAAGAAGAAGAGCAAAGAATATGATTTTGATGACAAGAAGAAGAAGAAGAAATCCTCAAAATCTTCATCAAAGCCTTCATCATACAAGAAGATCTCATCAAGCAAGGCTCATGCGTTTGTTGGGAAGGAGATTGATTCAGAGGAGGAGTCTGCTTCTGAGGAGGCGGAGGTGGAGTCGAAGGACGAGTCCGTTTCAGGCGTGGCAAACCTAGCTCTAGCTTCAGCCTATGTCGCCAAGTCCATCTTCAACACCGAAGATAATGACATCGTCACCAAAGCTGATGCTGATGATGAGGATGACTCTGCTCCTACCTACTACTTCATGGCACGTGGTGCCAAGGTAAACTCACGCGATGCTTGCTTTCAAACATCCAGTGAAGATGACTCTGAATGTGAATCTAAACCTAGCTACAAAACACTTGCTAAAATTGCAACAGAACAATAAAATGCTATGGAACACATTGAAAAGTTGCTAGACAAAAGCGATGACCTGTTGGACGCGGAAATGACTCGAACTCAGTCCTTAGTTGAAGACATTAAAAATCTTCATGTTAAGTATGCAGAACTTGAAAGTTGTCATGAAAAACTCTCAGCTACTCATGAGAAGCTTTCCTATGATTATCTTCAAAGGAAGCAAGAACTTGAGAAACTGAGAGCGTCTCATGAAGATCTACAAAAGGAGAATGAGTCACTTCGCGCTCAACAGATCAGTACCGCTCAGGAAGACTTTGAGACACCATGTTTAAAATGTCTTGAGAGTGATAATGTTGTCTCTGTTGCTGAATGTTCTGCTACTTCTACTGTTGCTGTGTCTTCAACTGCTGATGTGGAAACTAGCCCCTCTTTTGAGGATACCACTACTATTGCTGATGAGAATCCTAGGTTGAAGACATTGCTTGAAACAGGGATGTACAAAAGCCTCAAAGGGCATCAGACTCTTTGTGATGTCCTCAAGAAACAGATTCTGAACCGAAACCCTAGGAAAGGGAGTGTTGGGTTTGAGAGGAAAATGAATGCTGATGGTTCATACTGGAAGCCTGAGCAGTACCCCACAACCACATGGGTTGCTGCAAAGGGACCTTCAGTGGATCCATCTACCTTATCTGGCTTCACTTGTGCTAACCCGATTATTATTGATAAATCCTTTGATGCAAATTATAGACTGTTTAAGAATCAAAATGGTGAAGTGTTTGCCAGGTATATTGGTACTAACTGTAGGAATGGGCCTCCTCTGAAGAAGATCTGGGTGCCCAAAAGTTGTCTTGAGAAGCTTCCTGTGAATGTCATCATGACCCCACCTGGGAAGAAGACAAACCCCAGACCAAAGGCTTCATATTTTCCAAAGGCTTCGTATAGACAGAGGTCTCATAAGAGTCACCCTAACGCAAATGTTTTGCAGGGAAACCATACTCAGACTTATGAATATGAGCATGTTTCGTCAAACCGCTATGTTCATAAGACCAAGAACTTTTCTTCTTATTCTTATGACTATTATACACCTCCTGCAAGGCTATTTGCTAGGGCTCCATAGCCTAAATTCTCAGATGCTGCACTTAGACTCATTGCTTCTAATCCACCCCTGAAGATGTGGGTGGTTAAGAAGAATTAACTCTCTTTTGCAAGGAATGGTCTCCAGCCGGAAATCAAAAGCTTCTGATGCTTATGCTGGGGACCTAAAACATCTTGTGGGACACAAGATAAAATGTCCAAATGGTCTTACTATGTATTTCATCCTGGGATTTCTTGACAAACATCCTATCTTCCATAACTAGGAACTGAAACTTGATAATATGCTTGTTTGTCAAATGTTTATACTTCACATGTCCCTTGGTGAAGCCTATCCCCCAAACTGCACTGTAGGGTACGACACCAAAGGCTTCTGAGTGGATCATGGACAGTGGATGCACTAACCACATGACTGGTGATCGAAGTCTTCTTATGGATTCAACCCTACGTCCGTCTGACAAAAGTCACATCACATTTGCTGACACTGGTAAAAGCAAGGTATTGGGCCTAGGTAGAGTTGCAATCTCAAGGGATCAGCACATGGATAAAGACATGCTTGTTGAATCCCTTGGTTTCAACTTAATTTTTGTCTCAATGCTTTGTGACCTGAACATGATTGTGATATTTGGAAAATATCATTGCCTTGTGCTTATGGAATCTGACAAATCTCTAGTCTTCGAAGGATATAGAAAGGACGATCTGTATATGGTAGATTTCTCTGCATGACCACAGCTGGTTGTATGTCTTGTAGCAAAAGCTTCAGAGTGCTGGCTCTGGCATCGGAGGCTAGCGCATGCTGGCATGAGGAACTTGCACACTCTCGTGACGAAGAAGCATGTCATAGGCATCGAAGGCGTCAAGTTCAAGAAGGATCATCTATGCGGTGCCTGCGAAGCTAGAAAGATGACTCAGGCCAAGCATCCCTCGAAGACAATCATGAATATGACACGTCCCTTCATGCTAGTTCACATGGACTTATTCGGCCCTACTCACTACTCTACCCTTACTACCAATGCTTGCCTCTATGGCTTCGTCATAGTTGATGATTACTCAAGATATACATGGGTGCACATAATTCTCTACAAGATTGAAGTGTGGGATGTCTTCAGATGATTCGCCAATCATGCCATGACCAACTATGGCATCAAGATCAAGCACATCCGAAGTGACAACGACATAGAATTCCAGAACACCGGCCTCCAAACTTATCTTGATACATTGGGGATTACTCATGAGTTCTCGGCTCCATACACACCTCAGTAGAATGGCATTGTGGAGTGCAAGAACCGAACCCTCATTGAGATGGCACAGACGATCCTTGATGAGTACAAGACTCCAAGGAAGGTTTGGCTCGAAGCTATTGATACTGCATGCCACGTCATCAACCGTGTTTATCTTCACAAGTTCCTAAAGAAGACATCATATGAGCTCCTGACTGGTAAGAAGCCAAACGTCAGCTACTTTAGAGTACGTGGTGCTAGGTGTTGGATCGAGGATCCGCATCACACTTCAAAATTTGCACTGAAAGCACATGAAGGATTTATGCTTGGCTATGGAAAGGATTCACACTCCTTCCTACAAAGTCTTCAACCTCTTTCATTACAAAGTGGTTGAAACTGTGGATGTGCGGTTCGATGAGACTAACGGCTCACAAAGAGAGCACCTGCCAAATGTGCTAGATGAAGCTACACCAAGTGAATCTATCAAGCTTATGGGTACTGGAGAAATCATACCGTCGGAGGCACAGGCTGAAGAGGAAATCATCATTTCTGCACCTAATCAGCTTGAAGATACTACTCATCCTGAAGCCAATGCTGAAGATGAAGACAATGATCTGCAAGAGAAAAATCTTCGTCCAGTCCATCCACGTGTTTCAAATGAAGTACATATTGAGAAGATTATTGATAGCATCAATGCACCTGGACCACTCACTCATTCAAGAGCAACACAACTTGCAAATTTCTGTGGGCATTTTGCATTTGTCTCGATATCTAAACCCAAGAAAGTTGATGAAGCCTTCATGGAACCTGAATGGGTTCAAGCCATGCAAGAAGAGCTTCAATAGTTTGAGCTAAACAATGTATGGGAGCTAGTGAAGTGTCGTCATCCTCGCAAGCACAATATCATAGGCACCAAATGGATCTATCGCAACAAACAATATGAGCATTGTCAAGTCGTCAGAAGCAAAGCTCGTCTCATTGCTCAAGGTTACACACAAGTTGAAGGGATTGACTTTGATGAAACATTTGCTCCTGTGGCTAGGCTTGAAGCCATTCGCATACTGCTTGCCTATGCCAACCACAAAAACATTCTTCTGTACCAAATGGATGTAAAGAGTGCCTTCGTCAATGGCAAAATTGAAGAAGAAGTGTATGTTGCACAACCACCTGGTTTTAAAGACCCAAAGCGTCCTGATATGGTATACAAGCTCAACAAGGCACTGTATGGCCTCAAACAAGCACCTCGAGCTTGGTATGACACACTCAAAGACTTCCTGAAGAGCAAAGGCTTCAAACCTGGATCCCTAGATCCCACACTCTTCATGAAGACATATTATGGTGAACTGTATTTATGCCAAATCTATGTGGATGACACTATCTTCGGCTGCACTGACAAGAGATACAATGATGAATTTGGCCATATGATGCAAGAGCAATATCAAATGTCAATGATAGGTGAGTTGAAGTTCTTCCTTGGTCTTCAAATCCGTTAGTAGAGTAATGCCATTTTCATATCACAAGAAAAATACCTCAAATTTTTCCTGAAGAAGTTTGGAATGCAAGACTGCAAAGGGTACACGACGCCAATGCTCATTTGCGCCCCGACGATAATGGTAAAGAGTTCGATCAAAAGGTATACTGCTCCATGATTGGTTCTTTACTCTACTTATGTGCATCTAGGCCAGAAATAATGCTTAGCGTTTGCATGTGTGCCCGATTCCAAGTGACTAAGGAATCCATCACTTACTAGTGAAGCGAATTCTTCGATATTTGGCTTACACCCCAACGCTAGGATTATGGTATCCAAAGGGCTCAGAGTTTGATCTTGTTGGATTCTCAGATGCTGATTATGCTGGTGACAAAGGTTGATCAGAAGTCCACATTAGGCACATGTCACTTTCTTGGACGATCTCTTGTCTGTTGGTCTTCAAAGAAGCAGAACTAAGTATCTCTCTCCACTACTGAATCTGAATACATGTTGTTGTATCTTGCTGCGCTCAGATTCTATGGATGAGGCAAACCCTCAAGGACTACGACATCCACCTGAAGCATGTGCTACTCTACTGCGACAACGAAAGCGTCATCAACATTGCCAACAATCTAGTTCAGCACTCGAAGACAAAGCACAATTAGATCCGTCATCACTTTCTCAGAGATCATGTCATGATGGAAGATATTGATATCATTCACGTTAACACTGAAGAGTAATTGGCAGATATCTTCACAAAGCCCTTGGATGAGAATAGGTTTTGCAAGTTGCAGTGTGAGCAAAATATCTTTGAATCCTCAAATATCCTGTGATTGGACACACATCCTAACGCTTATGCATATTGATGACTTAGATGTGCAACACACGAAGTAACGTATATCTTCAATCAATGAAGACATACACTCTAAGTGTGAATACATTAACACAGAATTTGACTTCGGAGCACCACCATAATTGTGCACTGTGTCTGGGTCTAATACTTCCTATACGGTGGGTCACGCCACCACCAAAACTTTCTCGACGACTTTCTTTTGGTGTCATGATTGCATTATCTTCGCATTTGGTTTGTCTTCAACATTGATTGGTCTTCAAGGTTTATTGTCGCAATGTTGATTTGGTCCTTTTGATATATACATATATATATGGTGTTCTGTCCTCTACAACATTCAGTTATAGCTATGTCTTCAAACTTGCAATTTTTTGAACTAAGTGAATGTGATCGGACCCTAACCCCTTTTGTGCTTGTTCCTCAAACTCTATCTATCTAGTCATATGCATTCTGTTGAAATGTGTCAAATGTCTTCACTGTGTCCTTGTCAGCTGAAGATATAGAGACACACATTTAAACCTGTTTTCAATGCTATATCTCGTTTTCCTGAATAGCAGAGAAGCCGGAACGACCTCCCGACAAACCAGGCATGCGTGGGAACACGGAACAACTTTCAACAAGTTGCAGGCATGCCACGTGTCCATCAGATGTGAACCGCCAGGGGCAGCTGGGTAATTGCGCTGTGCAGCCCTTTACCTTATAAATACTCACCCCACGCGGTCATTATCTCCCCTTCCACCTCGCTCAAACCCTAGTGCTACCGCTAGCTCGCGTCAACGCTGGAGACAAAGCGCTTAGCTGCCGCGACTTCTTCCACACCGTCCTCACACCAGCTGCGGACCTCATTCTCTTCGCCACCGCTGTAGGTGTCTTCCGCTGCCAAGTTAGGGCATGGGAGATTGGACTGCTCGGCTTCCTTCTCTACCTCGTCTAGCAGTTCGACAGTGGTAATTAAATCTCACTTTTTACTGTCTTTTTGATCCGTCAAATCCATCCACTTCAACCAAAAGTGGTTTCTACACTTCCAACTCTAGATCTGTCCCTTTCTGCATCTCATATCATCCCAAAGGTATTCACTTATGCTTCATAACTAGTTAGATTCCTCACTTGTACCTATTCAGGGATTCGTACAAATCTCGAACCAACTCTCTTCAAATAAGTGAATGTCTTCGCATTATGAGGTCAATGTCATAAAATTGATTTATCTTAAAAATCTTCTGAGGATGCATATGACCTCTTCCATTCCCTCGCATCTCTAATGATGTTACAGGTACATGTCCGTGGGAGAATCCCTAGGTTCTCATAGTCTGCATTCATTTGCAGAGTTCTTGCAGCATCATATTCACTCTCCTGAAGCTAGTTCTTGTCTAACCAGTAGACATAAGCCTTTCACCATTCTGAAGCCTATCTGCTTGAATATCTTGGCCACTGAGAAGTCGGCTAGGAAAGGTGGCAGGCAGCGCCGTGGCAATACAGCTCTAGATCTGCCTCCAAATCTGCATGAACTATACAAGACAGATCCTGAGGAGAACTACAACCAGCGTAAGACCCGGATCCAATGGATCCGAAGATATTAGGCAGAACAGTGGTTCAAGTACAACTTTGTCACTGTCGAATACACTAAGAAGAATGCCATCAACCGCCCATGGGGCGATATTCTCTACAAGAATCTGCATCCAAAGTCGAAGCCTGAAGCTATTGCTCAAGGTTTATATCCTTGCATGGTTAGAGGACCGCAACCTGAAAATGCCGACCCATCATCTTTGCTATGGTGTCGTGACGACAACCTCTTCAAGCGCAACTATCAGTTTGCCAAGGAGTCAGCTACGAAGAACAGGAAGGAACTCGGACTTAACTTCAACCCTGGCCCGTCTGCTCCAATGCCGGATGGCACACATGAAGCCAATCCCAATGTCATCAGCCCCTTCACGAGCTGATGACGCTGACTCTGAAGAAGCGCCAGCACCACCAAAGCAGAAGAAGAAAACAAAGCCTTCGAAGCCCTCTGTTGCACCAACTGCTTCGACTGTGAAGCCATTGGCCACTGCACCTTGTCAACCCAGTGTGCAGTCTGAAGACCTGTCTCGCGTGTCCAAGAGGACCAAGAAGACCAAGAAGCCCAAGAAAGTTTCTGGGCATAATTTGACTCCTACTGTCGTTCTGCGTAATGAGGAAGACACCATTGATCTGTCTAGCAATGAAGACCTTGGTGATGAAGCTCTAGAGATGTTGATCAAGAGTAAGCAAGAGGCGGAGATCTTCAATGATATGCCCCTCTTTGATGTTCACATATTGAACAACTTCATCGATGAATGGTTTGACGACTAGAGCATCAGTATTGATGACCTTCAGCTGCTTGTGGACATCAGCGTCACATTCCATAGAGCCATTGCAAATGAATTGGCCTTGGCTTAGAAAATTGTCGAGCTCAAAAACAAGATTGATCATGAGAAAGCGCATTTCAAGAAGCATATGGCCAAGCTCAGTGTGGCTGATGTGCAAATCTTCAAGAAGATGTTGCATGATCTTAAGGAAGAGTTCCACAAGAAGCGTGAAGAAGCCAAAGGCTCTCGAGAGCACATGAAGTATTATGCACAGAAATGTGTCCAAGCACACAATGAAGCTGAAAAGAGAAAGGCTCTTGGGCGTCCTGGCATCGACCCCAAGATGGCTGCCAAGCAAAAGAAGAAGTATGCTACGGCCCAATCCGAACCTCAAAGGCAGGAAGAACCTCGCATTGTCTTCACTGCCAGTATGACTGGCTCGATGCCAAAAGCCCCCTCAGCAGCTTCAGAAATGAAGAAGACACAGCGGGTTGAGGCCAAAGCCAGGAAGAGGAAGCACAAGGATACATCTGATGATGCTCCCTCCAAGAAGAAATTGAAGACAAAGGCTTCAAAGTCTTCAAAGAAAGAGCGTGCTGCTGCCCCAGAGCCCCTCATCATTGAACCTATCTTCGTCGCTCTTCCTGCTTCAACCAACCAAGAGCGTCAACTTATGATCCATGAGCCTACTTCCACAGAGGCTCATGCAAGTGAAGAAGTTCCGGCTGTTGACCCCAACACAGCTGAAGACATTGGTCATGAAGACAATGTGCATGATGATGTAGTCCTTCCTCAGCTCTAGCCCCAGTCGGTATCATCGCCTGCTCTCACGAGCAGTGAACTCATTAGCATTTGTCGTCCACTTACGCCAATTGCTCAAGATGACTGATGGGCGGAGCGACAACAACAAGAAACCCCTGTACAAGATGAGACACCAAGAACACCACCACCTCAAGTGACCACTCCGATGCTTGACGATGATAATTAAATGGAATGGACCACTCCATCTCCAAAGGCATCGCTAGCGTTTCGCAGGCTTCACAAGGACCTCCAACCACAAGTCTCCATGTCCACCATTCCATAAGGAGAAGCGCAACACACTAGCTCAGTAGCACATCAAGTGTTTCCTGAAGCCACTCCTTCTGCGACTGCCTCAGAGTTTGAAGCCAAGACTGCTGAAGACATTCTGGCTGCATCAGCCGAAGAAGAAAGAGAATAAGAAAAAGAAGCCACACCCCCAGCAAGTGATCAAGTAATTCTCAAGGAGAATGTGAATGTGCCCAACCCTCCAGTCCTTGAACAGATGGAGGTTGAAAACCCTGAGGCTGCCACCAACAACGCCACTGAAGCCAATGACTCTGTCATGGCTGAAGACAATGTGGAGCCTGAAGCTATTGTGAATGTTGAAGCCACCGTGACGCCAATCAACTCTGATGGAGACGTTCCTACAAGGCCCTATACCATGGAACTTGCGTTCAATCGCGAAGGTGAGCTCGTCACAGTTGTCGGATCACGGGTTCCAGCAAAACACTTAAGGTTCGAACTCTGGAGTGCGCACAAGGATTCCCCCCTACTGATCCACACCCTAACTCAGCTAAGATCTTACGAACTAACTCGACAAACTCGCAACACAAAGGACACAAGATTTATATTGGTTCGGTCCACTGTTGTGGTGTAATACCCTACTATAGTGTGGTGGTGGTGGATTGCCTCTCTGGCTGAGGATGAATAGTATAGGGGGAAGAACATCCTCCTGAGGAGAGGTGTTCTCGTGCTTGGTGGATGTGATTGTGGGGATGAACTAGTTCTAGTCTAAGATCAGGTCGCCCTAGTCTCTGATGAGGTCCCCTAGCTACGGTGGTGGCTAGTTCTATTTATAGAGGCCCTGGTCCTCTCCCCAAATATTGAGCTTATCCTGACAGCTAGTACAGCTTATCCTGACAAAAGTTGTCTTTTCTTGCAAAAGGCTCTAGTGGTGACGCCGCCTTGGGCTCCATGGTGACCTTCGTCTTGCCGTCCTGCTCGTCTTGGTCTCGTTGCAACGATATGGAAACCTTTGCTTGATGCCTCGGTACTCCACGCCTGTGATTTCCCTCTTAGCACCAAAGAGTAAACAAGGACGCTGCGTGCGCTGGCGCCCGCCTGTCTTTGGTCGTCACGGCTCACATCATGGGAACCTTGCGAGGTTTGCTATGCCTTGATCTCTCCGCCCCTCGCGAGTCCGCCTGGCGAGGCCGCTCCTGAGGAGGTCTTGCATCGTCCGCCTCATGAGGCTTGGCCCCTCGCGAAGGTCTTGAATGCCTTGTTGATGAAGATGGGCCATACAGGCCTGCTAGCAAAGCCACGCCGTGGGCCGCAGGCAGGCAAGTCTGGGGACCCCCGTTCCCAGAACGTCGACAGTAGCCCCTGGGCCCAAGGCGCGCTTGGGCTTGGCTTCGAGGCGAAGCCGAAGGTCAAATGCAGAGCGCCGCGGGCCCCAATAGCCTGCGGCCTTGGTCGACGCGTGGCGGTTGATTGGACGTGGGCGTCTCCACTTCCCCATGCTGCCTCGGCGACTGCCCAACTTGACAAGTCCCTGCGAGGAATCAAGAAATGAACCCCGCGGGGGCGTGTAAAGCGTCTATAATGCCTTTTGTCAACATAGCCATCATTATAAAGATTGGTGTGCGCATATCCTGCCAAGGCTCGGCCTCCCCTTTCCAATCCTGTGGCAACTTGGTGCTCTATGCTGATAGGTCCCGGTCCCCAGGCAGGCTGCAGCCGTCGCTGGTATGCCAGGTCGCGTGCCGTGGTCAAGGCCGGGAGGTGAGCGGCCCGAGGTCCAGTAAGAGCTCCTGAGATGCGATGCTCAAGAGGCCCCCTTTAGCACGCAAGGAGTTGTCTTAGGATGGGAAAGGAAGAAAACGTTGCCGCAGTGATACGTCTCCAACGTTTCTATAATTTTTGATTGCTCCATGCTATATTATCTACTGTTTTGGACTATATTGGGCTTTATTTTCCACTTATATATTATTTTTGGGACTAACCTATTAGCCGGAGGGCCAATCCAGAATTGCTGTTTTTTGCCTATTTCGGTGTTTCGGATAAACGGAATATCAAACGGAGTCCAAACGGAATAAAATCTTCGGGAACGTGATTTTCTCACCGAACGTGATCTAGGAGACTTGGACCCTGCTCCAAGGAACAAAAGAGGCGGTCACGAGGGTGAGGGGCGCCCCCCTAGGGCGCGCCCCCTGCCTTGTGGGCCCCTCGTTGCTCCTCCGGCGTACTTCTTCCTCCTAGATATACACACGTGCCCCCAAACGATCAGAACAGGAGCCAAAAACCTAATTCCACCGTCGCAACTTTCTGTATCCATGAGATCCCATCTTGGGGCCTGTTCCGGAGCTCCGCCGGAAGAGGGTCGTCATCATGGAGGGCTTCTACATCATCCTAGCCCCTCCGATGAAGTGTGAGTAGTTTACCTCAGACCTTCGGGTCCATAGTTAGTAGCTAGATGGCTTCTTATCTCTCTTCGAATCTCAATACAAAGTTCTCCCCCTCTCTTGTGGAGATCTATTCGATGTAATCTTCTTTTTGCGGTGTGTTTGTTGAGACCGATGAATTGTGGGTTTATGATCAAGTCTATCTATGAATAATATTTGAATCTTCTCTGAATTCTTTTATGTATGATTTGTTATCTTTGCAAGTCTCTTCGAATTATCCGTTTGGTTTGGCCAACTAGATTGGTAGTTCTTGCCATGGGAGAAGTGCTTAGCTTTGGGTTCGATCTTGCGGTGTCCTTACCCAGCGATAGAAGGGGCAGCAAGGCACGTATTTTATCGTTGCCATCGAGGATAACAAGATGGGGTTTATTTCATATTGCATGAATTTATCTATCTACATCATGTCATCTTGCTTAAGGCATTACTCTGTTTTTAACTTAATACTCTAGATGCATGCTGGATAGCGGTCGATGAGTGGAGTAATAGTAGTAGATGTAGAATCGTTTCGATCTACTTGTCACGGACGTGATGCCTATATATATGATCAAGCCTAGATATTCTCATAACTATGCTCAATTCTGTCAATTGCCCAACAGTAATTTGTTCACCCACCGTAGAATACTTATGCTCTTGAGAGAAGCCACTAGTGAAACCTATGGCCCCCGGGTCTATTCTCATCATATCAATCTCCATCACTTTAATCTTGTTTTTCTTTTTACTTTGCATCTTTATACCAAAAATACCAAAAATATTATATCTATCAGATCTTACTCTCGTAAGTGACCGTGAAGGGCTTGACAACCCCTAATCACGTTGGTTTCGAGTAGCTATCGCTTTGTGCAGGTACGAGGGACTTGAGCATGGGCTCCTACTGGATTTATACCTTGGTTCTCAAAAACTGAGGGAAATGCTTACGCTACTCTGCTGCATCATCCCTTCCTCTTCGGGAAAAACCAACGCAAGCTCAAGACGTAGCAAGAAGGATTTTTGGTGACGTGGCCGGGGAGTCTACGCAAAAAGTCAACATACCAAGTACCCATCGCAATCCCAATCTCTCGCATTACATTATTTGCCATTTGCCTCTCATTTTCCTCTCCCCCCAATTCACCCTTGCCGTTTTATTCGCCCACTCTCTCTCTCTCTCTCTCCCTATCCTCCCTCTCTATTTTCCTCTTTTTGCCTGTTGCTTTTTGTTTGCTCGTGTGTTAGATTGCTTGTTTGTCGCGATGGCTCAAGATACTACTAAATTGTGTGACTTCACCAGTAACAATAATAATGATTTCCTTAGCACTCCAATTGCTCCTCTTACCGATGCTGAATCTTGTGAAATTAATACTACTTTGTTGAATCTTGTTATGAAAGATCAATTTGTCGGCCTTCCTAGTGAAGATGCCGCTACTCATCTGAATAGCTTCGTTGATTTATGTGATATGCAAAATAAAAAAGATGTCAATAATGATGTCGTTAAATTGAAGCTATTTCCTTTTTCGCTTAGAGATCGTGCTAAAGCTTGGTTTTCGTCTTTGCCTAAGAATAGTATTGATTCATCGAACAAGTGCAAAGATGCTTTTATCTCTAAGTATTTTCCTCCCGCTAAGATCATCTCTCTTAGAAACGATATTATGAACTTTAAACAACTTGATCATTAACATGTTGCACAAGCTTGGGAGAGAATGAAATTAATGATACGTAATTACCCTACTCATGGTTTGAATTTGTGGATGGTTATACAAAAAATTTATGCCGGATTGAATTTTGCTTCTAGAAATCTTTTAGATTCGGCCGTGGGAGGCACTTTTATGGAAATCACTTTAGGAGATGCTACTAAACTCCTAGATAATATTATGGTTAATTATTCTCAATGGCATACTGAAAGATCTTCTAATAAAAAAGTGCATGCGATAGAAGAAATTAATGTGTTGAGTGGAAAGATGGATGAACTTATGGAATTATTTGCTACTAAGAGTGTTTCTTCTCATCCTAATGATATGCCTTTTTCTACTTTGATTGAGAATAACAATGAATCTATGGATGTGAATTTTGTTGGTAGGAATAATTTTGGTAACAATGCTTATAAAGGGAATTTTAATCCTAGGCCAGATCCTAGTAATCCTTCTAATAATTATGGGAATTCCTACAATAACTCTTATGGAAATTATAACAAGATGCCCTCTAATTTTGAATCTAATATTAAATAATTTATTTCTTCGCAAAAGAATTTTAATGCTATGATTGAAGAAAAATTGCTTAAGATCGATGATTTGGCTAGGAACGTTGATAGAATTGCTCTTGATGTTGATTCTTTAAAACTTAGATCTATTCCACCTAAGCATGATATCAATGAGTCTCTAAAAGCCATGAGAAATTCAATTGATGAGTGTAAGGAAAGAACCGCTAGGATACGTGCTTCCAAAGATTCCTTTATTAAAGCATGTTCCTCCAATTCCTGTGAAAATCAAGATGATGATCTAAAAGTTATTGATGTGTCCCCTATTAAATCTTTATTTTGCAATATTAATCTTGATGAAACTGAATATGATCTTCCTTTACCTAGAAGGCGTTCTAAAAATTCAGAGTATTTAGATCTTAATGAAGAGATTGATGAAAGTGGGATTGAAAGAAATAAAAATATAGATGTTGCTAAACCCACTATATTGGATTTCAAGGAATTTAATTATTAAAGTTGCTCTTTAATTGATTGTATTTCCTTGTTGCAATCCGTGCTAAATTCTCCACATGCTTATAGTCAAAATAAAGCCTTCACCGAACATATTGTTGATGCCTTGATGCAATCTTATGAAGAAAAACTTGAGTTGAAAGTTTCTATGCCTAGAAAACTCTATGATGAGTGGGAACCAACTATTAAAATTAAAATTAAAGATCATGAGTTTTATGCTTTGTGTGATTTGGGTGCTAGTGTCTCTACTATTCCCAAGACTTTGTGTGATTTACTAGATTTCCGTAACTTTGATGATTGCTCTCTAAACTTGCATCTTGCGGATTCCACTATTAAGAAACCTATGGGAAGGATTAATGATGTTCTTATTGTTGCAAATAGGAATTATGTGCCCGTAGATTTCATTGTTCTTGATATAGATTGCAATCCTTCTTGCCCTATTATTCTTGGTAGACCTTTCCTTAGAACGGTTGGTGTGATTATTGATATGAAGGAAGGGAATATTAGATTTCAATTTCAATTAAAAAAGGGCATGGAACACTTTCCAAGAAAGAAAATAAAATTACCATATGAAACTATCATGAGAGCCACTTATGGATTGCCTACCAAAGATGGCAATACCTAGATATATCCTCGGTTTTATGCCTAGCTAGGGGCGTTAAACGATAGCGCTTGTTGGGAGGCAACCCAATTTTATTTTTATTCCTTGCTTTTTGCTCCTGCTTAGTAATAAATAAATTATTTAGCCTCTGTTTTGGTTGTGTTTTTTGTGTTTAATTAATGTTTGTGCCAAGTAGAACCGTTGGGAAGACTTGGGGAAAGTCTTGTTGAACTTGCTATAAAAAACAGAAACTTTAGAGCTCCCGAGAACTGCTGTCATTTTTATTTGAAGAGTGCAATTTAGTTAATTATTTTTGCAGATGATTAATAGATAAATTCCTCACGTCCAGAAATTTATTTTAGAATTTTTTGGGTTCCATATCTTGCGCTAGCTACGGATTACTACAGACTGTTCTGTTTTTGACAGATTCTGTTTTTCGTGTGTTGTTCGCTTATTTTGATGAATCTATGGCTAGTAAAATAGTTTATAATCCATAGAGAAGTTGGAATACAGTAGGATTAACACCAATATAAATCAAGAATGAGTTAATTACAGTACCTTGAAGTGGTCTTTTGTTTTCTTTCGCTAACGGAGCTCACGAGTTTTCTATTTTGAGTTTTGTGTTGTGAAGTTTTGAAGTTTTGGGTGAATTCTTTTGATGGATCATGGAACAAGGAGTGGCAAGAGCCTATGCTTGGGGATGCCCATAGCACCCCCAAGATAATCCAAGGACACCAAAAAGTCAAATCTTGGGGATGGCCCGGAAGGCATCCCCTCTTTCGTCCACTTCCATCGGTAATTTACTTGGAGCTATATTTTTATTCACCAACATGATATGTGTTTTGCTTGGAGCGTCTTGTATTATTTGTGTATTTGTGTCTTAGTATTCCACAATCATACTTGCTGTACACACCTTTTGAGAGAGCCATACATGAATTAAAATTTGATAGAGTACTCTATGTGCTTCACTTATATCTTTTGAGCTAAGTCGTTTTGCTCTATGTGCTTCACTTATATCTTTTGAGCTAGATAATTTTGCTCTATGTGCTTCACTTATATATTTTGAGCGTTATAATTTTGTTCTATGTGCCTCACTTAGATCTTTTAGAGCACGGTGGTGGATTTGTTTTAAAGAAACCATTGATCTCTCATGCTTCACTTAAATTATTTTGAGAATCTCTTAATAGCATGGTAATTTTCTTAAAAATAATATGCTTGGTATTCAAGATTTGTGAAACTTTCTTTTGAGTGTGTTGAATACAAATAAAAGATTGAAGCATGATAATTGTTTTGAGATATGGAGGTGATAATATTAAAGTCATTCTAGTGGAGTAGTTGTGAATTTAAAGAATACTTGTGTTAAGGTTTGTGATTCCCGTAGCATGCACGTATGGTGAACCGTTATGTAACGAAGTCAGGGCATGATTTGTTTATTGATTGTCTTCCTTATGAGTGGCGGTCGGGGACTAGCGATGGTCTTTTCCTACCAATCTATCACCCTAGGAGCATGCACATAATACTTTGCTTTGATAACTTCTAGATTTTTGCAATAAGTGTATGAGTTCTTTATGACTAATGTTGAGTCCATGGATTATACGCACTCTCACCCTTCAACCTTTGCTAGCCTCTCTAATACCACGCACTTTTCGCTGGTATCATACACCTACCATATACCTTCCTAAAAACAGCCACCATACCTACCTATTATGGCATTTCCATAGCCATTCTGAGATATATTGCGATGCAACTTTCCACCATCTAGTTCATCATGACACATTCATCATTGTCATATTACTTAGCATGATCATGTAGGTGACATAAGTATTTGTGGCAAAGCCACTGTTAATAATTTCTTCATACTTGTCACTCTTGATTCATTGCATATCCCGGTACACCGCTGGAGGCATCCATATAGATTCATACTTTGTTTTAGAATCAAGTTGTAATCATGGAGTTGTAAATAAATAAAAGTGTGATGATCATCATTCAATAGAGCATTGTCCCAGAAAAAATGGAGGAAGGCCAAAGAAAAAAAAGAAGGCCCAAAAAAAGAAAATAAATAAAAAGGGGCAATGCTACTATCCATTTTTTCCACACTTGTGCTTCAAATTAGCACCATGATATAGCGAGTCTCATATTTTGTGCTTCAAAGTAGCACCATGTTCCTCATATAGAGAGTCTCATATGTTGTCACTTTCATATACTAGTGGGAATTTTACATTATAGAACTTGGCTTGTATATTCCTATAATGGGCTTCCTCAAATTGCCCTAGGTCTTCATGAGAAAGCAAGTTGGATGCACACCCACTAGTTTCTTTTGTTGAGCTTTCATACATTTATAGCTCTAGTGCATCTGTTGCAAGGCAATCCCTACTCACTCACATTGATATCTATTGATGGGCATCTCCATAAGCCCGTTGGTACGCCTAGTTGATGTGAGACTATCTTCCCCTCCTTTTTGTCTTCTCCACAACCACCATTCTATTCCACCTATAGTGCTATATCCATGGCTCACGCTTATGTATTGCATGAAGATTGAAAAAGTTGTGAAAAAGTTAGAGTATGAAACAATTACTTGGCTTGTCATCGGGGTTGTGCATGATTTAAATACTTTGTGTGGTGAAGATGGAGCATAGCTAGACTATATGATTTTGTAGGGATAACTTTCTTTGGCCATGTTATTTTGAGAAGACATAATTGCTTTGTTAGTATGCTTGAAGTATTATTATTTTTTATGTCAATATAAACTTTTGTCTTGAATCTTTCTAATATGAATATTCATACCACAATTAAGAAGATTTACATTGAAATTATGCCAAGTAGCACTCCGCATCAAAAATTCTCTTTTTATCATTTACCTACTCGAGGACAAGCAGGAATTAAGCTTGCGGATGCCTGATACGTCTCCAACGTATCTATAATTTTTGATTGCTCCATGCTATATTATCTACTGTTTTGGACTATATTGGGCTTTATTTTCCACTTTTATATTATTTTTGGGACTAACCTATTAATCGGAGGCCCAACCCAGAATTGCTATTTTTTTGCCTATTTCGGTGTTTCAGATAAACGAAATATCAAACGGAATAAAATCTTCGGGAACGTGATTTTCTCACCGAACATGATCCAGGAGACTTGGACCCTGCTCCAAGGAACAAAAGAGGCGGTCACGAGAGTGGGGGGCGCCCCCCTAGGGCGCGCCCCCCCCCGCCTCATGGACCCCTCATTGCTCCTTTGGCGTACTTCTTCCTCCTATATATACAAACGTACTCCCAAACGATCAGAACAAGAGCCAAAAACCTAATTCCACCGCCGCAACTTTTTGTATCCACGAGATCCCATCTTGGGGCCTGTTCCGGAGCTCCGTCGGAAGAGGGTCATCATCACGGAGGGCTTCTACATCATCCTAGCCCCTCCGATGAAGTGAGAGTAGTTTACCTCAGACCTTCGGGTCCATAGTTAGTAGCTAGATGGCTTCTTCTCTCTCTTTGAATCTCAATACAAAGTACTCCCCCTCTCTTGTGGAGATCTATTTGATGTAATCTTCTTTTTGCGGTGTGTTTGTTGAGACCGATGAATTGTGGGTTTATGATCAAGTCTATCTATGAATAATATTTGAATCTTCTCTGAATTCTTTTATGTACGATTGGTTATCTTTGCAAGTCTCTTCGAATTATCCGTTTGGTTTGGCCAACTAGATTGGTAGTTCTTGCCATGGGAGAAGTGCTTAGCTTTGGGTTTGATCTTGCGGTGTCCTTACCCAGTGATAGAAGGGGCAGCAAGGCACGTATTTTATCGTTGCCATCGAGGATAACAAGATGGGGTTTATTTCATATTGCATGAATTTATCTCTCTACATCATGTCATCTTTCTTAAGGCGTTACTCTGTTTTTAACTTAATACTCTAGATGCATGCTGGATAGCGGTCGATGAGTGGAGTAATAGTAGTAGATGCAGAATCGTTTCGATCTACTTGTCACGGACGTGATGCCATAATACATGATCATGCCTAGATATTCTCATAACTATGCTCAATTCTGTCAATTGCTCAACAGTAATTTGTTCACCCACCATAGAATACTTATGCTCTTGAGAGAATCCACTAGTGAAACCTATGGCCCCCGGGTCTATTCTCATCATATCAATCTCCATCACTTTAATCTTGTTTTGCTTTTTTACTTTGCTTTTACTTTTTATTTTGCATCTTTATACCAAAAATACCAAAAATATTATATCTATCAGATCTTACTCTCGTAAGTGACCATGAAGGGCTTGACAACCCCTAATCGCGTTGGTTGCGAGTAGCTATCGCTTTGTGCAGGTACGAGGGACTTGAGCGTGGGCTCCTACTGTATTGATACCTTGGTTCTCAAAAACTGAGGGAAATACTTACGCTACTCTGCTACATCATCCCTTCCTCTTCGGGAAAACCAACGCAAGCTCAAGACGTAGCACGCAGCAGGGCAGGGAAGGGAGTGAGCGAGGGTCTCGTGCCGTAGCGACTGGTGGATCCAGAGCGAGAACTTATCTTGGCTGTCCGGGGTCGGCTCCTGGAGTCATGCCAAACTCGTACGTCGGCCACCTTAGTGTATCTAGGTCGGGCCCCATACGAGTCTCCCTCTCTCCCACGCTCTCCTTCGTGCTCTACATCCTCAGGTCCTGGCCCTCGAGCGAGCTCAGCCGCCGCTGGTATGCCAGGTCGCGTGCCGTGGTCAAGGCCAGGGGGTGAGGGCAGGAGAGCCAGTAGGAGCTCCTGAGTCGCGATGCTCAGGAGCCCCCCTTTTAATGCACAAGCCATGTGAGAAGAGCAAGCTCGTGGTGCCGCCTGCTGTCATTCTCGCGAGATTCCTGCAAGCCAGCACAAGGAGAAACACAATCTGCCATCATGGTCGCCGGTCGGCCGCTGGTTGCTCCGTGAGGAAATGGGGGTATTGAGGGCCTGGTGAGGTGACGTGCACAGGGCATGCCGCGAGCCAGAGCTCGACTGCTCAGATCTGTCGATGTTGCAGGGATGGACCCATGCACAAGCGTCGTGCCAGCGTGGGTTGCCCCCTTGGGAGGTGACAATCAAGTAGGTGACATTCATAGATAGATTAAGCATGAAAAGCATACTGGCTTAAGTAGATGCAGGGAAGATGCATGCCACTGGGTCAGGCCCGAGCGGCTTGGGGATGATGCAGGCCGATGGGCGCCCCAACAAGGTAAGCTAAAGACGTAAAAGGGATACATGTTGCAGGGACGGACCCACGCGGCCTGGGAATGATGCAGCCCTGGGGGTGCTCCCAGCTGAATGAACTTGGAAAATGTCACCTGGTTTTGTTGATGAAGGAGAGTTGGGGCAGCTGAACGTATGTGGCGAAGGGGCTACTCCTCATGAGCCACCGGGGCCCTGAGCCTCGGGAGGCTCTGGGGGTCCAGGTGATCCCTTGAGGACCGTATTCATCTCTGTCAGCACAGTGGTGCCTGGCCTCCTGAGCCACCAGGATGCTTCGCAGGTTGCGCTGATAGGCGGTCGCCACGCTCGGCAGGCCAAAAGGCATGCGAACGTAGATGTGAGGTGGGCCCGCGCAGCGTCCCATGCGTGAAGGCTAGAAAAGCTCCTGAGAGGCGGCCCAGTTGAGCCCTGGGACGTCGATGCAGACGCGCAACCCGACATCCTCGCCTAGATGGGGAGCTGCGCCTGGTGAGCGGCGGCCGCCGCGCATGGCCCTTGCGTCTTGCAGTTCCTGAGTGGTCTTGGTGATGAACTCATGAATGGTGGGCACTCCTTGCCCTGTGTTCTCCTGAGGGAAACGTGTCGCGAAGCACGCCTCCAAGTGGTTCCCAAGCGCTTCCCTCGTGATGTTGGCAAAGTCTGAGGCCCTCCAGAAGAAAGCCCCTGAGCCCTGACCGAGAGGGGCGCTAGGTGCGCTTTCCTATGCGATGGAGGGAGGCGCCCCAGGTGCGGGCGCCGATCCTGATGAGGAACCGCTTGCCTGATGCCCTACGTGGCGCAACTGCTTCTCCTTCTTGGGGGTGGCCTCAGGAGGGTGCTCGCCCTGGCTGTCGGGGTCATCGATTGCTGCAGCTTGGAAGGCATGCTCGAGGGAGCACACCGTGTCTCTTTCCTTGCACGGGACTATGATGATTCCGCTGCTTCTCGGCATCTTGAGGACATTGTAGCTTTGATGGGTCTCTTCCATGAACTTGGCCAAGGCTGGATACCCAAGGATGGCGTTGTATGGCAGGCGGATGTAGGCGATGTCGAAGTCGATGAGTTCGGTGCGGTAGTTGATACGTTCTCCGAAGGTAATGGGGAGGCGGACCTGCCCAATCGGGGTAGTAGAGCCGTCGATCACTCCTTAGAAAGGCTTGGTAGGCTGAAGCTGGTCATATGGCACTTAGAGGTTGTCGAACGTGTCGACGGACAGGACATTTAGCCCTGCGCCACCATCGATGAGGGTCTTGGTAACTTGCACGTTGTTGATGACTGGTGAACAAAGCATTGGGAGGACGCCTGCAGTAGCTACGCACTTGAGATGATCAGCCGAACTGAACATGATGGGGCACTTAGACCATCTGAGCGGGCGTGTGGCCTCGAACTTGGGGAGGACTGCATTCACTTTGAGAGCAAACTGTTTGAAGATACGCTGCGAGGCTGGGGCTTGTGCTCTGCCCAAGATGCACGCAATAGCGCGCGGCTCCTGGAAGCCCCCAGCCCCCTCGTCTTGATGATGGTCGCCATTCCTTCTGGGTGGTGGCGGTACTGGAGGAAGGCCAGCGTTGCCTTGAGGACGATCCTCACGAGGCTGGTCCCTCCAGGCGCCCTCGCGAGGCTGATCTTGTCAGCTGCCCTCATGCTGCCGGTCGCGCCACTCCTGGCGCGGGCCACGGTCGTCCCAGCATCCACCACCACGTCCTCCTCGGCTGTAGCCCCGGTCGCTGCGCTCTGGGCGTCGACCGAAGCGTCCTTCCCGAATGTCTCTGAGCTCTTGACAGTCGCTGGTGTTGTGGGTATGCAGGTTATGGAAGGCACAGAATGGTCAGCTTCTCTTGGATAACTCGGGCTGGTCTGTGCTGTGCTTGGTGTCCGGTTCCGCTACGAGCATGGCTGTTCCCTTGCTCTTCACGTCCTTGGCCTTGTCTTTCTTCTCCTCCGGGTCCGTAGCCGGGAGCTCGAGGAGGGAGAGGCGCCCCTCCTCAGCTCTAGCGCACTTGGTCACTAGGTTGAACAACTCCAGAGACGTGCACAACTCCTTGTGGATGGCGAGCTCCTCTTTCATCTTAACGTCACGGACGCCATCAGAGAACGTGGAGATGATGGCCTCGTCCGTCACCTTGGGGATCTTGAGACGTACGTTGTTGAAGCGCTGGATGTATTTCTGGAGGGTCCCTCCTAGTTGTTGCTTGACGCGACGGAGGTCACCCACGGCCAGGGGGCGGTCGCGAGTCCCCTGGAAGTTGGTGATGAAGCGGTCGTGCATCTCGTCCCAGGAGGAGATCGAGCATGGAGGCAGGTTCAGGAGCCAGGAGCGGGCGCCATCCTTGAGGGCCATGGGAAACCAGTTTGACATGACTTTCTCGTCACTATTGGCCGCCTCGATGCTCAGCTCGTAGAGCTGAGGGACTCTGCGGGGTCAGGGGTGCCGTCGTAGTGAGGAAGCATATCTGGCTTGAACTTGCCCGGCCAGGCGATGCTACGCAGCACGGGGATGAAGGCGCGGCAGCCGGCCATGGTCACCGGTGCCCGCCTTGGAGGTGGAACTTGGTCTTGGCACCCGCGTGCCGCTACGGCAAGCGGCGCGGGGCGTTTCCGCAGCAAACAATCTTGGCGCGGCGGTGCGAGGAGTGGCGGAGCGTTCTCTTGCGGTCGAGGGACTTCTTGACAACTTCTTTCTTCACGCACGGGCGCCGGACGTGGTGGGTCACACCATGGAGCCGCGCGCCTTGGCGCTTGGGCGCCACTTGGTGCAGAGGTGGTGGAGGTGCTTCGTGAGCTACGTCGCCCGTGGCTGGCGGAGGGCGAGGCAGAGAGAGGGACGGCGCAGGGGAGCCCCTGCGGCACAGACAAGCTCGGCGATGCAGTCAAGCCAGTCTTTGTAGAGGTCGTCGACTGGGCGGTAGGGCAAGAGCTCATGCGCCATGAGGATTGTGGCCCGTGCATCCGTGGGGACACGACGAGTGTGAGATGACGAACTAGCGGGAGTTAGTGATGGAGTGGCGGTGCGACTGTCCTGTTGCACCGAGGGGTGCAGTGAAGATGCTTGCTGCTCATTCCCCGTTGGGACGGTGGCGGCGTTGGCGGCAGGTGACGGAGAGCGATGGGGTGGCCCACCGACAGGGGCCGTCTGAGAAACACGGGTGGCGAGGGCAGCCCAGCGCTCGGCGCGGGCGTGGCGTGCGTCCGCCATGGAGACGATGAAGCGACGTGGCGCGAAGCGACGGAAGGGAAGTGTCAGATGTGGGGTTCCGGCAAACCCTTAAGGTTCGAACACTGGGGTGCACGCGAAGTCTTCCCCTCCCACTGATCTAAGCCCTAGCTCGCTAAGATCTCGTGGACGAACTCGACAAACTCGCAACACAGAAAGACACGAGGTTTATACTGGTTCGGGCCACTGTTGTGGTGTAATACCCTACTCCAATGTGGTGGTGGTGGATTGCCTCTAGGGCTGATGATGAACAGTACAATGGAAGAAAAGCCTCCTGAGGTTGAGGTGTTCTTGTGCTCGGTGAGCTTGTGTGTGTGTGGATGGTCTGAATGATCCGTCCCATACTAAGGTGGTGGCTAGTCCTATTTATATTGGCCCTGGTCCTCTTCCCAAATAACAAGTGGGAAGGGAGCCAACAATGGCGGGCTAATTCGAAGGGGGACAGCTAGTACAAGCTATCCTGACAAAAGTGGTCTTCGCCTGCCAAAAGCTCTGGTGGTGACGCCGTCTTGGGCTCCACGATGACCTCCGTCTTGTCGTCCTCCTGCTCTTGGTCTCGTTGCACCAATATAGAAACTTTTGCCTGATGCCTCGGTACTCTTTGCATGTGATGGTCTCCTTAGCACCAAAGAGGAAACAAGGATGCTGCACACGCTAGGGCCCGCCTGGTGCCGTGCGTCATGGATCACGTCACGAGGGCCTCGTGAGGTTTGCCCCGCTTTGATATCTCCGCTCCTCGTGAGGTTGCCTGGCGAGGCTACTCTAGAGGAGGTCTTGCGTCGTCCTCCTCGTGAGGCTTGGACACTCGCGAGGGTGTTGGATGCATCATTGGTGAAGATAGGTCGTACAGCCTGCTGGCTTAGCCACACCGCGTGTAACACCCCGAATGTAATTTACCTAATATGTACTCCAACTCTTGCCGTTTTCGGCGCTAAGTTATTTAATTTCCTCGGGTTCGGGTTTTTGTCTCCTTGTGTTGTTGTCGTTGTCATGCATCTCATATCATGTCATCATGTGCATTGCATTTGCATACGTGTTCGTCTCATGCATCCGAGCATTTTCCCCGTTGTCCGTTTTGCATTCCGGCGCTTCTATCTCCTCCGGTGGTCCTTTCTACCTTCCTTTCGTGTGTGGGGGTTAGACATTTCCGTATTGGACCGAGACTTGCCAAGCGGCCTTGGTTTACTACCAGTAGACCGCCTGTCAAGTTTCGTACCATTTGGACTTCGTTTGATACTCCAACGGTTAACCGAGGGACCGAGAAGGCCTCGTGTGTGTTGCAGCCCAACACCCCTCCAATTTGGCCCACAACCCACCAAAACCCTCTCCATCATCTAGAGCGTTCGTTCACGATCGCGTGGCCGAAAACCGCACCTCATTTGGACACTCCTAGCTCCCTCTATGCGTATAAATATCACCCCCTCCGAAATCCATGGTTCCTCTCCCCCGAAACCCTAGTCCTAGCACCTCCGCGCGGCCGGACACGTCCGGTCCGGCCGGACGAAATCACCCCCGTCAACCGGGGCTTTCCACGTGGCCCACGCGCCCCACTTCGCCGCCTCAGCGCCGCCGGCCCGCCCGGGCCCAAGGCGGGCCCTCTCCCCGCGCCGATCCGGGCCGCCGCCTCCACAGCGCCCCCGCCGCCTATTGCCTCCAGCTCCGGAAAGGAGCCCGCACCGGCCACTGCCACCATCGCCGGCGACCCACTGACCACTCCGGCCGCCGCTTCCGCCGGGGGACGCCGCCCCTCGACGCCGGCGAGCGCCTCGGTGCCGACCGGCCTCGCCTTCGCCTCCCCCTCGCCCGGATCCGGCCGCCCTCGACAGCTCTGCCGAGCTATTCCTCAACTCCGGCCCCGACCCCGGCGAACCTCGATCCGCGCGCTGCCCGATCTAGATCTGCCTGGAAACCCTAGGGTTGACTTCATTTTTTTCCCCAAGTCCCAGTTTATTTTAGCATTATTCATCGTGTCGTAACTTTGCATCCGTAGATCCATTTTGGGCGTGTAGCATATCAAAATGTTTGTCTCTAGGAGTACATCATTTAATCTCATTGCATCATTTTCATTTCAGTTCATCTTGATGCCTGAAATGCTGTTGGAAGAGAGCTATTTGAGTTATTTGTCAGATCTGCTGCACCAAATAGCTATTTGTCATTTTTGCCATGATTAATGTGTGCATGATATGCTCCTGAGCTCTACATGAGTTTTGTTATATGCTTTGCCATATTTACAGAGGTGCTATCCATGTATTTTTGTGATATGTGTGGTGACTAGCACAAGCTTGCAAAGTGGTGCATTCGTTAATGCTGTTTTCAGGGACATAGAGATTTCACTAAGTCCTTGATCTGTTCTTACCAATATGCCATATGTTCATGTTGTTTTCTAATGATCCGTGCCTCGTTTGAGGATGATCAGTAAGGATGATTTGTTAATCTTGTGGTGCTCTATCCAACCATGTCTTTGTTTGCAACTATGGATCACCCTAAAGGGTGGAAGGCTCGGCCTTTTGCCTAGTGTTTTGTTCCACTCTTGCCGTCCTAGTTTCCGTCATATCGGTGTTATGTTCCCGGATTTTGCGTTCCTTACGCGGTTGGGTAATAATGGGAACCCCTTGACAAATCGCCTTGAATAAAAACTCTTCCAGCAATGCCCAACCTTGGTTTTTACCATTTGCCACCTAGCCTCTTTTTCCCTTGGGTTTCCGGAGCCCAAGGGTCATCTTATTTAAAACCCCCCTGGGCCAGTTCTCCTCTGACTGTTGGTCCAAACTAGAGCCCTGTGTAGCGCCCCCTCGGGGAAACTCGAGGTTTGGTTTTAGTTGTACGGATTTCTCATCTGAGTGTGCCCTGAGAACGAGATATGTGTAGCTCCTATCGGGATTTGTCGGCACATTCGGGCGGTGTTGCTGGATTTGTTTTAACTTGTCGAAGTTGTCTTGTAGAACTGGGATACCGAGTCTGATCGGAATGTCTCGGGAGAAGGTATTGCTTCGTTGACTGTGAGAGCTTGTCATGGGCTAAGTTGGGACTCCCCTGCAGGGATTTGAACTTTTGAAAGCCGTGCCCGCAGTTATGGGCAGATGGGAATTTGTTAATGTCCGGTTGTAGATAACTTGAACCTTAACTTAATTAAAATGAATCAACTAAGTGTGTTACCGTGATGGTCTCTTCTTGGCGGAGTCTGGGAAGTGAACACGGTGTTGGAGTAATGTTTGCCATAGGGTGCTCTATAGTTATTCGTTCGTGCTTTGCCTTCTCTTCTCGCTCTCTTTTGCGAACAGGTTAGCCACCATATATGCTAGTCTCTTGCGGCAGCTCCACATATTACCTTGCCTTACCTATAAGCTTAAATAGTCTTGATCGCGAGGGTGCGAGATTGCTGAGTCCCCGTGGCTCACAGTTTACTTCCAAACCAGATGCAGGGCCCGATGATTCCGTTCCAGATGATGTGCTTGAGCTCAAGTGGGAGTTCGACGAAGACTCACGCCGTTACTATGTGTCTTTCCCTGGTGATCAGTAGTGGTGCCCAGTTGGGGCGATCGGGACCATGTCGCTTGTTGGGGTTGATCTTTTATTTTGGTACCGTAGTCGGACCATGATTGTATTGGTTGATGTAATGATATTTATGTACTTTGTTTGACATGGCGAGTGTAAGCCAACTATGTACCTTTCCCCTTATTATTATCTATTTACATGGGTTGTTGTGAAGATTACCTTACTTGTGACATTGCTTTCAATGCGGTTATGCCTCTAAGTCGTGCTTCAACATGTAGGAGATATAGCTGCATCAAGGGCGTTACACCGCGGGCCGCAGGCAGACAAGTCTGGGGACCCCCGTTCCCAGGACGCCGACAGTAGCCCCGGGGCCCAAGGTGCGCTCGGGCTTGGATTTGTGGCGAAGCCAAGGGCCAAGTACGGAGTGCCGCGGGCCCCCAAAGCTTGCGGCCTCGGTTGACGCGTGGCGGTTGATTGGACGCGGGCGTCTCCGCTTCCCCATGCTGCCTCGGCAACTGCACGACTTGACAAGTCCCTGCGACATGCAAGGAAAACCATCATTACGTGTGATTGTGGGAGATGCCGGTTGGCCTTCTCTTGCTATAAATGGGGAGGGGACGGATCCCCCATTGCCCATCTCTTCCTCGCTTGCTTGCTTCTTCCTCCTTGCTCCACTGCTGACAACAATGGCGCCCATCATAAAGTTCCCTATTGAAGAGAAAGGAAAGGCTCCCCGCGATGATTCGGGGACTCTTCCGCCGAAGAAGAGGTTGATCCATCGCCGCGATGAAGCGGCGATGCAGGTGGTGTCGAGACCTTGGTGCGAGCAGCCTCCTCCGGGGTACCCGCTGCCATTGTACGCCCAAGCCGAGGGCTCGGGAGGATGGAGTGACGAGCAGCGCCGCCCACGCCGCATCTAGGGCCTGTGCACCATGGCGACGCGTGTCGTCACCCCTGGAGTTCATGCCGCGGACTCTTCACACGAGTTGGTGCTGTGGGCGCCGATGCCTCCGAGCTCCTGGATCTGCTTCCCGCGGTTCTTCTCTGACATGATGCCGCCGAGGGGGCCTCTCGAGCTCTGGTTGCAGCCCGCCGACTATAGCGCGCCGGCGACTGGAGCGGAGATTGAAGCGGTCCGCACCGGCAAGATCTTCATGACGCGCGGCTGAGGCGAGATCGCGTGGGTCTGCCTTGCAAGGGGCGCCCTCGCGATCCACTTTGCATACGACAACGTCTCCATGTTGTTCTTCAAGGTCTTCGATGCCGAGGGCCGCCACCTGGAGTGCTGCTCCGGAGAGGAGCACGAGGCTGATGCGCGCCCTGCTCGCGACCACTCCAGCAGCAGCAACCCTTGGGAGTCGAGCAACTCTCCTGAGCTCTATGAGACTCCGGAGATGAGCGACGACAACTACGTGCCCCCAAGCTCTCTCTGCGCTCGGAGCAGAGCTGCGGCGTCCGGCCGTCGCTGTCGCTGATCTGGATGGGGTTGGCGCCGGCCTCCCGTGGCCCATTGTTGATGATGGCGTCCACCAGAGGCGGATGTAGATAGGATTCCCCTTAGTATCGGCTTTTGTTTCTGGTGAAGAATCATGAATTACCCCGTGGGGGCATGTAAGGGTCCGTAATGTCTTTTGTGCTTATCTTCCCTGTTATGAGAATTTGGTGAACGCATGTCTCGTTAAGGCTCGGCCCCCCTTTCTTTCCTCGCGATAGCTTGTTGCTCTACGCCGACAGGTCCCGGTCCCCAGGTAGGCTACAGCCGTCGCTGGTATGCCAGGTCGCGTGCCGTGGTCAAGGCCAGGAGGTGTGCAGCCCGAGGTCTAGTAAGAGCCCCTAAGGCGCGATGCTCAGGAGGTCCCCCTTAGCACTCAAGCAGCCATGGTAAGGCGAGAAAGGGAGTTCACGTGGCCGCAACGGGGTTGTGGCAAGGCATGAGTGACCATTAGGCCTGAACATTTAGCCGATCCGAGTGCGGGACTTATCTTGTTGATCTCGTGGTGACTCCTGACGTTGCGCTAGGGCTGCGCGCCTACTCATGCGGCATAGCTAGGCTAGCTCATACGAGTTTCCCTCCCCTCATGCTCTCCTTAGTGCTCTACGTCCTCAGGTCCCGGCCCTCGAGCGAGCTCAGCCGCCGCTAGTATGCCAGGTCACGATGTCGTGGTCAAGGCCAGGGGGTGAGGGCTGGAGAGCCAGTAAGAGCTCCTGAGTCACGATGCTCAGGAGCCCCCCTCTTAACACGCAAGCGAATTGCACGAGAGAAAAGGAGACTCACGGTGCCACCTGCTATCCTTCCCACGGGGTCCCTGTGAACAGGTACAAGAAGAAACACAGTTTGCCGTTACAGCTGTCAGCCTGCCGCTAGTTGCTCTGGATGAGGAGAAGGCACTGAGGGCCTGGTGAGGTGACGTGCGCGGGGCATGCCACGTGCCAGAGCTCGACTGCTCAGATTTGTCAGCATGGCAGGGATGGACCCATGCACCAGCGCCGTGCCTGTGTGGAGGCCCCCATAGGAGGCGATGATCGAGCAGGTGATAGCAGTTGGCAGGTTAAGCTTGGAGAGCAGATCAACTTGGATAAATGCAGGAAGATACATGCCACCGGGTCCGGCTCGAGCGGCTTGGGGATGATGCAGCCCGAGGCGCGCCCCCAACAAGGTAAGCTGAAGACATAAGAAAAAGGGATACATGCCGCAGGGACGGACCCACGCGGCCTGGGAATAATGCAACCCGTGGGGCGCTCCCAGCTAAACAAGCTTGGAAGATGTCACCTGGTTCTATAGACGAAGTAGAGTTGGTGCAGCTGAAGGCGTGCGTTGAAGAAATGACTCCTCATGAGCTGCCAGAACCCTGAGCCTCGGGAGGCTCTGAGGGTTTGGGAGGTTCCCTGAAGACTGTCTCCATCTCCTCCGGAACGGCATGGTACCTGGCTTCCTGAGCCGCCAGGACACGTCGCATGTTGCGCTGATAGGCCGACGCCACACTTGGCAAGCCAAAAGGCATATGAACGTAGCTGTGCGGCGGGCCCTCGCAGCGGCCCACACGCGAAGGCCAGAAACGCTCCTGAGATGCAGCCCTGTTGTGCCCTGGGACGTCGATGCAGACACGCAGCCCAGCATCCTCGCCAGGATGCGGAGCTGCGCCTCGTGGGCGGTTGTCGCCACGCATGGCTCTTGCTTCTTGCAGTTCCTGGGTGGTCTTGGTGATGAACTCCTAGGTGGTGGGCACTCCTTGCCCTGTGCTCTCCTGAGGGTCGCGTGCCGCGAAGCATGCCTCCAAGTGGTGCCCAAGCGCCTCCCTCGTGAGGTTGGCAAGGTCTGAGGCCCTCTAAAAGAGAGCCCCCGAGCCCTGCCTGAGGAGGGCGCCGGGCGCGCCTTCCTATGCGACGGAGGGAGGTGCCCTTGGAGTGGGTGCTGGTCCTGACGTGGCTTCTACCACAACTCCATCCTCCTGAGGTCCTGCACGGCGAGGCTGCTTCTTCTTGGGATGGTCTCCAAAGGGCCTTCATTTCTGCTATCGGGGTCGTCGATTGCTGCGGCTTGAAAGGCGCACTCAAGGGAGCACACTGCATCTCTCTCTTCACACGGGACCGTGATGATTCCTCCGCTTCCTGGCATCTTGAGAACGTTGTAGCCATGATGAGTGACTGCCATGAACTTGGCCAGGGCCGGATACCCGAGGATGGCATTGTACGTTAGGCAGATGTGCACGACGTCGAAGTTGATGAGCTCGGTGCAGTAGTTCTTGCGCTCCCCGAAGGTGACAGACAGGCGGACCTGCCCTATCGGCATGGTGGAGCCGTCGGTCACTCCTGAGAAAGGCTTGGTGGGCAGGAGCTGCTCATATGGCACTTGGAGGTTGTCGAACGTGTCGACGGACTGGACATTGAGCCCTGCGCCACCGTCGATGACGGTCTTGGTAACCTGAGCGGGCGCGTGGCCTCGAGCTTGGGGAGCGCCGCGTTCACCTCGCAAGCAAACTGCTTGAAGATGTGCTAAGAGGCTGGGGCATGGGCGCCGCCCAAGATGCAGGCGATCACACGCGGCTCCTGGAAGACCCCAACCCCCTAGTCCTGGTGGTGGTCGTCATTCCTTCTTGGTGGCGGCAGTGGGGGAAGACCGGCATTACCCTGGGGGCAATCCTCACGCGGCGGGTCCCTCCAGGCGCCCTCGCAAGGTTGGTCCTGCCAGCAGTCCTCATGAGGTCGGCCGCGCCACTCCTGGCGTGGGCCACGGTCGTCCCAGCGTCCGCCGCCACGTCCTCCTCCACGGTCGTAGCCTCGGTCGTTGCGCTCGGTGCATCGACTGTAGCGTCCCTCGCGTATGGCGCTGAGCTCTTGACAGTCGCTAGTGTTGTGGGTGTTCAGGTTGTAGAAGGCGCAGAATGGTCGGCCGTTCTTGGATGACTCGGGCTGATCTCTGCCCCGCTTGATGTCGGGCTCCGCTGCGAGCACAGCTACCTCCCTGCGCTTCACGTCCTTGACCTTGGCCTTCTTCTCCTCCGCGCCCACAGCTGGCGGCTCAAGGAGAGAGAGGCACCCCTCCTCAGCTCTTGCACACTTGGTCGCCAGGTTGAACAGCTCCTGAGATGTGCAGAGCTCCTTGTGGATGGCGAGCTTTTCCTTCATCTTGACGCCACGGACGCCGTCGAAGAACACAGAGATGATGGCCTCGTCTGTGACCTTGGGGATCTTGAGGCGGGTGTTGTTGAAGCGCTGGATGTACTTCTGGAGGGTCTCTCCTGGCTGCTGCCTGATGTGGCGTAGATCACCTGCGGATGGTGGGCGGTCACGTGTGCCCTGGAAGTTGGCGACGAAGCGGTCGTGCATCTCGTCCCAGGAGGAGATCGAGCCATGTTGCGGGTTCAGGAGCCAGGAGTGAGCTCCATCCTTGAGAGCCATGGGAAACCAGTTTGCCATGACCTTTTCATCGCCGGTGGTCGCTTCGATGCTCAGCTTATAGAGCTGTAGGAACTCCGCGGGGTCGGCGGTACCGTCGTAGCGAGGAGGCAGATCCGGCTTGAACTTGCCCAGCCAGGTGGAGCTTGGTCTTGATGAGGTCCGCGCTGCACCACTGCGGGCGGTGCGCGATCTTGACGAGCTGGTGCGGGGAGCGTAGGTGCAGCTTCTCGCGGCCACGGAATTTCTTGGCAGCTTCTCTCTTCGTGTGCGGGCGCCGCGCGCGGCGGATCATGCCGCGGAGCCACGTGCCTTGGTGGCAAGGCGCCGTCTTGGGGCTGAGGTGGTGGAGGCGCGCCATGAACCCCGTCGCCCGCGGCTGGTTGAGGGGGAGGCAGAGAGTGGGACGACGCCGGAGAGCCCCCCGCGGCGCGGACGAGCTCGGTGACGCGTTCGAGCCATTCCTTGTAGAGGTCGTCAATGGGGCGGTAGCGTAGGAGCTCGTTCGCTGCGAGGAGCGCGGCCCGTGCCTCCATGGGGGCATGGTGCGTGTGAGACAAAGAACCAGCAGGGGTCAGCGATGGAGTGGTGGTGCGACCGTCCTGCCGCATCGAAGGATGCAGCGAGGACGCCTGCTGATCGTTCCCCGCCAAGCCGATGGCAGTGTTGGCGGCGGGGGACGGAGAGCGGCGGTGTGGCCCGCCAACGGGAGCCGTCTGAGTGACGCGGGCGGTCAGGGCAGCCCGGCGCTTAGCTCTACCACGGCGAGCGTCCGCCATGGAGACGACGGAGCGACGAACTAATGGAAGGGAGGCTACGGCGCACCCCTACCTGGCGCGCCGAATGTCAGATGTGGGGTTCCAGCAAACCCTTAAGGTTCGAACACTAGGGTGCGCATGAAGTCTTTTCCTCCCACCAATCTACGCCCTAGCTCGCTAAGATCTCGCGGACGGACTCGACGAACTCGAAACACAGAAAGACACGAGGTTTATACTGGTTCAGGCCACCGTTGTGGTGTAATATGCTACTCCAGGGTGGTTGTGGTCGATTGCCTCTAGGGCTGATGATGAACAGTACAATGGAAGAACAGCCTCCTGAGGTTGAGGTGTTCTTGTGCTCGGTGAGCTTGTGTGTGTGTGGATGGTCTGAATGATCCGTCCCATACTAAGGTGGTGGCTAGTCCTATTTATATTGGCCCTGGTCCTCTTCCCAAATAACGAGTGGGAAGGGAGCCAACAATGGCGGGCTAATTCAAAGGGGACATCTAGTACAAGCTATCCTGACAAAAGTGGTCTTCGCCTGCCAAAAGCTCTAGTGGTGACATCGTCTTGGGCTCCACAATGACCTCCGTCTTGCTGTCCTCCTGGTCTTGGTCTCGTTGCACCAATATAGCAACCTTTGCCTAATGCCTCGGTACTCTTCGCCTGCGCTGGTCTCCTTAGCACCAAAGAGGAAACAAGTACGATGCGCGCGCTGGCGCCCGCCAGGTGCCGTGCGCCATGGCTCACGTTACGAGGGCCTCGTGAGGTTTGCCCCGCCTTGATATCTCCGCTCCTCGTGAGGTTGCCTGGCTAGGCTAGTCCAGAGGAGGTCTTGCATCGTCCGCCTCGTGAGGCTTGGACCCTCGCGAGGGTCTTGGATGCATCGTTGGTGAAGATGGGCCGTACAGCCTGCTGGCTTAGCCACGCCGCGGGCCGCAGGCAGGGAAGTCTGGGGACCCCCGTTCCCAGGACGCCGACAGGAAGCTTCGGCGCACCCCTACCTGGCGTGCCAAATTTCAGATCACGGGTTCCGGCAAAACCCTTAAGGTTCGAACTCTGGGGTGCGCGTGAAGATTTTCCCCCTACCGATCCACGCCCTAACTCAGCTAAGATCTTACGAACTAACTCGACGAACTCGCAACACAAAGGACACAAGATTTATACTGGTTCGGGCCACCGTTGTGGTGTAATACCCTACTCCAGTGTGGTGGTGGTGGATTGCCTCTCGGGCTGAGGATGAACAGTACAGGGGGAAGAACAACCTCCTGGGGAGAGGTGTTCTTGGGCTTGGTGGGTGTGATTGTGGGGATGAACTAGTTCTAGTCTAAGATCAAGTCGCCCCTAGTCTCCGATGAGGTCCCCTAGCTATGGTGGTGGCTAGTTATATTTATAGAGGCCCTGGTCCTCTCCCCAAATATTGAGCGGGAAGGGAGCCAACAATGGCCAATTTGAAAGGGGACAGCTAGTACAGCTTTTCCTGACAAAAGTGTTCTTCGCCTACAAAAGGCTCTAGTGGTGACGCCGCCTTGGGCTCCATGGTGACCTCCATCTTTCCGTCCTGCTGGTCTTGGTCTTGTTGCACCGATATGGAAACCTTTGCTTGATGCCTCGGTACTCCGCGCCTGCGCTTGCCCTCTTAGCACCAAAGAGGAAACAAGGATGCTGCGCGCGCTGGCGCCCGCCTGTCTTTGGTCGTCACGGCTCACGTCACGGGAACGTCGTGAGGTTTGCTGTGCCTTGATCTCTGCGCCCCTCATGAGCTCGCCTGGCGAGGCCGCTCCTGAGGAGGTCTTGCGTTGTCCGCCTCACGAGGCTTGGCCCCTAGCGAAGGTCTTGAATGCCCTATTGATGAAGATGGGCCGTACAGGCCTGCTAGCAAAGCCACGTCGTGGGCCGCAGACAGGCAAGTCTGGGGACCCCCGTCCCAAGAATGCCGACAATAGTTAGATGGCCTGTTATTGCTCCACCCACTGCTCCTGGGCCACAGTACGATTATCATGTAGAGGAAAGGCCTCAAGTTCAGAAGCCGAAGACACGTCTGCCGAGGCTTCCAAGTGTTGTCACTACTCAGGGCTCCTTCAGTGTTCTCAGCATCAGGGAGCACAACAATTTCTTTGACAGCGCCAAGAATCCATACTCGAAGCCCAAAATCTCCTCTGATAGATTTTGGAGCCACCAGCAGCGAAGCTACTACTCATGCATCATGTACAACCAAGACCGGATCTTTCCACACACGCGTCTGGATTGTGAAGCTATTGCTAGGCTGCCTTGTCTTGAAGAGGCTCTTGATTGTTTTCGGGATATTGGTCTTCTGCCATTTGTGACTGACAAAGAACACTGGAATGAGGAGCTTCTGCTACAGTTCTATGCTACACTCCACATTCGAGGCTACAACAGGGATCCAAAGACTTGGATCCTTGAGTGGATGACAGGTGATGTACATCAGGAAGCCAAAGCTCAAGACATCATCGAGCTTACTTCCCTGTCCACTCCAGGTGAGTTATATGAACCTGGTTGTCGTCTTCATAGAGATGAGCTACAGAGCATTTTTCAGAGGCCTGAGCCAAGCATGAGCCAGATGCTTAGCATGATGAAGCCATTGCCTCAAGACGCTGAATACCCAAAGGAGTTTTTTGTGAAGGACCTCGAGTACTTGCCACACATAGTGTACCATATTCTGAGGCATACTCTATGGCCCATCAAGAGACATTCTTCTGAAGCTAAACTTGAAGATGCCACGAAGACCTTGGTTTTCTATATCATGGATGGCATCAGGTTCAACACATAGGATTTCTTCATCAGACAACTTGCTGCTTCTGGAATTGATCTGTTTGGTCTGAAGTTCTATGCACCATGGGTGATGCGCTTGATTAAGCTTCATTCCGCCATTGACTATCAGCCAACAGCGTGCAACCATCTTGTATTTCTGCCTGAGGTTGATCTATCTATTGAAGCCATCTACCCCGAGCCTACAAACCAGCCATTGCATCTTCAGAATGCTGAATTGCAAAGCTTCACATAGCAAAATGAAGGAATCCTTGTGCCCAATGCTGCAACCCCTGCATATCCTGTAGCCGGCAACATGCGCTTTCCTCACCGAGCCAACACCGAAGCCACTGCAAGTACAATTGCCCAAAGGCCTCAGAAGCAATCTTGTGTACTCAATGACCGAGATCTTCTGGTGGCATTGCACCAGAAGCAGGATAAAGCATCATGACTGGATGAAGCGTCAGATGCAGAGCCTCTTGGTGGATGTTAATCGCATCCGTAACTCTGCCACCAAGAACACATTTGTAGCCCATGAAGCCAGTCGGCGGTCCTGGAAGAGCCTCACACTGCTATGTTCTGAAGATGATCTGTGTGCAGATGGATTCACCGAACACTTCAAGTTTGATTCCATCCCTCCTCAGAATGCAAGCTGGCATCACACTCCCTCCATTGAAGATTCTGAGCATTTATCTTCGGCTGCAACTGTTGTTGCGAGAGTCGTCGATGAAGAAGACGATGCCACTTCACCAACCATGGCTGCACTGCATCACGATGCTGCGTTAGGCCCGTTTGCACCACCAAACTCCAACGACGACCTTGCTCCATCCTCTACTCCAACTGGGAACGAGTAGATCATTTATGTCTTCAAACCTTTTTGGTCCTTACTGACAAAAGGGGGAGAAGCATATGAGGTTGATAGTCTTCAAGAGGGTCCATATGGGTGATTGCATTATTTAGCTAAGTTCTTACAACTCTCGTTTTGAAACAATTTGGTTCTTTGAGTTGTAACACTTAAACTTGATGGTCGTTTGCTTCGTTTTGGCTGCCACTTTGTGATGCGATGATAAATTCCGCATGAAGACATTTTGCAGACGTACATTTTTCATTGTGCATGTCATTTATCTTCCTTCTACTTATATGCATCATGAATTTTCTTCGTAAGTTGAAGAGAATCTCCACAAAGTAAAACCTGCCACGTGCATTTGCATTCAAATGCAATCTATATATATGCACATCTTCAGGGGGAGCCTTTTGTAACTTATGAAGACAATGATGTTATCCTTAACTCTCACATATTTTTATCCCTGTTGAACACTTCAACTGGTTTGTCATCAAACACCAAAAGGGGGAGATTATAAGTGCATCTAGTGCCACCCCTAGTTGGTTTTGGAGTATTGGCGACAAACTTGGTTGAGGGACTAATGTGTTTGTGAGAATTGCAGGATAACACAGGTAGTAGTCCCTTATTGATTCGGTTTACGTACCAGAGATGACCCCTAAAAATGTGTGAAGACATTGAAGACAATGGTGGTTCGTGAAGACATTCACGATGAAGATTATGACATGAGAAGACATTCATATGAAGACTATGGAGTGTGAAGACATAATTGTTTCATAGTTTCCTTTTCTTCTTTGTTGAGTCATAGGAACCACTGTACTGTTAAGTGGGGTCCAAGTGAACAAAGTCAGAGTGACTGAAGTGATGCTCAACCAAATCCTATGTCTTCGAGCAAAGACAATGAGAGCAAATCTTATCCAGAGCTAGATGAGTCAGCTTTACTTGTAGCCCAAGTCAAGCTGCCATGTGTGTTTGAAATCTGACTGTTGGACATGTGTCGGTTCCTTAGTGACCCAGGGCCATTTCGGACAAATGAGGCGGGTTGCCTCCTGGCTATAAATAGCCCACCCCTACACCATAAATTGGTGGCTGCTCAAAGTTAGTGCACAACTTTTGTCGTTTGAGAGCAACCCACCTCCGAAGCATTTGAGAGAGAGATCCTTGCGAGGACAAAGCCCAAAACACCCAGAGCCAAAGAGTGTTAGGCATCACTGAAGTCTTTCTGCCTGCGTGACCTGAAGACTTGTTAAAGTTGAGGACTATGAATCCTCTAGCCAGTTAGGCGTCGCGGTCTAAGCATCCAAGAGTCATTGTGGATCGCCGGTGAACGAAGTCTGTGAAGGTTTGGAAGTCTACCTTGAAGACTTACGAGAGTGATTGGGCGAGGACTGGGTGTCCTTAGCTCAAGGGGAACAAGGTGAAGATGCGGTCTTCTGAGTTAAATCTCAGCCTCCCTAACCAGATGTACAGTTGTCACAACAACTGGAACTGGTCTACCAAATCCTTGTCTTCACCAAACAACCGGTTCTATCCTTCATTTCCCTTTACTTTATAGTTTGTCTTCATGAAGTCATTGCTTGCCTGTCTGATCTGATTGACTTCACTGTGTGAAGACTGTTTTCTGTTTGGCTTCACACTATCTTCGATCCTGATCCATACTACCTAGCTGCCGATAGTCTTCAAGCTTTCACTTCATTGCTTACTTGAATATGGCATGTCTAGTGTAGTCTACCTTCCGTTGTATACCAATAGGTTCATTTCTATTGTTTGTCCTCAAATACCTCGTGTTTTGAAGACTTCCATAAAAATCGCCTATTCACCCCCACTAGTCAATAACTAGCACTTTCACAGTCTATTAATCAAGTTTGTTTTTTGTTGCAGTAGTCAATGATGAAACAAAAGGCATTAAAAATTAAGGGGTAAATTCCTTTTTCAAGCCAATTGCTTCGACTTCAACCACCAACATTACTGGTGTCGAAAATGTAAATTCATCTGAGGAGCGACCTATTGCAAATAACAATACTGATGATTAGGGGGTTGTGGCATCGGTAGAAGTCATATAACAGTCTATTGCAGATAACAATACTGATGAAAGCGACCCTCTAAGCGTCAACAAATTTGGGAACTCCCTCATGATACAAAAAAGAAGCACGGGATATTATATTCTGGAGGGTGCTTATCAACCACACATGAGAGAATATCCATATACGAATATACACAGTCTACAAATAAAGGTATTTTTCTCGAACCGCTGAAGTTGTTGCCTTATTAATTATCTTGAAGGTCTGAAGTTTGTAAGTGCATCTAGTGCCACTCCTAGTTGGTTTTGGAGTATTGACGACAAACTTGGTTGAGGGACTAATGTGTTTGCGAGAATTGCAGGATAACAGAGGTAGTAGTCCCTTATTGATTCGGTTTACCGACCAGAGATGACCCCTAAAATGTGTGAAGACATTGAAGACAATGGTGGTACGTGAAGACATTCATGATGAAGATTATGACATGAGAAGACATTCATATGAAGACTACGGAGTGCGAAGACATAGTTGTTTCGTAGTTTCCTTTTCTTCTTTGTTCAGCCATATGAACCACTGTACTGTTAAGTGGAGTCCAAGTGCACAAAGTTAGAGTAACTGAATTGATGCTCAACTAATCCTATGTCTTCGAGCAAAGACAATGAGAGCAAATTTTATCTAGAGTCGGATGGGTCAGCTTTACTTGTAGCCCAAGTCAAGTTGTCGCGTGTGTTTGAAATCCGACTGTTGGAGACGTGTCGGTTCCTTAGTGACCCAGGGTCATTTCGGAAAACTCAAGTCGGGTTGCTGTCGGATCACGTGTTCCGGCAAAACCCTAAGGTTCAAACACTGGGGTGCGCGCGAAGATCTCCCCCCTATCGATCTACGTCCTAACTTAGCCTAGATCTCACGAACTAACTCGACAAACTCGCAACACAAGGACACAAGATATATACTAGTTTGGGCCACCGTTGTGGTGTAATACCCTACTCCAGTGTGGTGGTGGATTGCCTATTGGGCTGAGGATGAATAGTACAAGGGGAAGAATAGCCTCCTAAGGTTGAGGTGTTCTTGTGTGTGAGGATGCGGTCTAGAGTTCTGTTCTTGACCCGTCTCTTCTAGTCCCCCTAGCTATGGTGGTGGCTAGTTCTATTTATAGAGGCCCTGGTCCTCTCCGAAAATATTGAGCGGGATGGGAGCAAACAACGGCCAATTTGAAAGGGGACAGCTAGTACAAGCTATCCTGACAAAAGCAGTCTTCGCCTGCCAAAGGCTCTGGTGGTGATGCTGTCTTGGGCTCCATGGTGACCTCCGTCTTGCCGTCCTTCCGATCTTGGTCTCGTTGCACCAATATGGAAACCTTTGCTTGATGCCTCGGTGCTCTGCGCCTGCGCTTGCCCCCTTAGCACTAAAGAGGAAACAAGGACGCTGCGCGCGCTGGCGCCCACCTGGCGCCCGCCTCGTCTCGATCGTCATGGCTTACATCACGAGAACCTCGCGAGGTTTGCCCGGCATTGAACTCTCCGCCCCTCACGAGCCAGTCTGGTTAGGCCGGAGGTCTTGTGTCGTTTGCATCGCGAGGCTTGGCCCCTCGCGAGGGTCTTGATTCCTTGTTGATGAAGATGGGCCGTACAGGACTGCCAGCAAAGCCACGCCGTGGGCCGCAGGCAGGCAAGTCTAGGGACCCCCGTTCCCAGAACGCCGACAGTAGCCCCCGGGCCCAAGGCACGCTCGGGCTTTGCTTTGAGGCGAACCCAAGGCTCAAGTGCGGAGCGCCACGGGCCCCAATAGCCTGCAGCCTCGGTCGACGCGTGGCGGTTGATTGGACGTGGGCGTCTCCGCTTCCCCATGCTGCCTTGATACCCGCCTGGCTAAACGGCCACCGCGGTCTACACGGTTATTCTTCCATCGCTTGCGCCATTCTCCTCCAATTCCTCTGCTTCCCCCAGACTCTGCTCCTCTTTCCAATCTGACATTAGATCTGCTCGCCCCATCGCCATGGCACCGATGCAAGAGGATAAGGGGAAGAAGCCTCTCTCTTCGGCTAGTGCACCCCCGGCCGCCGAGCCCGCAGTAGGCCGATCGCGGGTGCTCAACGATGAGGCCATAGGCAAGGTGCGTCCCATGCTCGCATCCAGCTTCAATGAGTGGCGAGAGACGGTGGCTTGGTCTGCTTCCCGTGCTCGCATTGACCTGATAACCACTGAGGTCCCCTTCTTCATCAACGCCCTCTGGGCCGGCTTGGTCCCTCCTTTCTCCGCCTTCCTCAACGCAGTGCTTTCCCATTATCAGATCCACATGCTGCACCTTGACCACCAATCTGTGACCCTGCTTGCCGTCTTCTCCTTCGTTTGCGAGGCCATGGTAGGCATTGCTCCCTCTGTGGCTCTTCTGTGCCACTTCTTCTCGCTGCACCTGATTGATCCTCGGCAGAGCTCCGGATGCGTGAGCTTTCAGGCCGTGGCGGCAACGGTCGGCGACGGGATCGACTTCGAGCTTCCACCATCCACGAGCGGGTTCCGGACACGATGGGTGTTTGTTGACGCCGGAGTGCTCAGCCCCCTACTCTCCCCTCCGTCGGAGCCTGACATTCCTAACTCCGGTTGGTGCCACCACAGGCTCGTCGATCCACGCCTTGTCCCCGTCTGGCTCAGATTGAGATGGCTCAAAAACCTTGGCGTAACTGCCCCTATGGTGGTGAGGGAGTTCATCCGGCGCCGAATTTCCCCGCTTTAGCACCACTCCCGGCCGATGTGGGCCTTTCTCAACAGCCAGGATCACATGAGACTTCAGGAATCCAAGCTCCCCCATGAGGCGCGGCGAATGGTGCTTGCGGTCTTGACGGGCGTCCCGTTGCCGGACGACTTGCCGAGGAAGAGTTGTGTTTTGTACTGCTGCTCGAACAAGATGGCCTTCGCGGAGCAGATGCCCTCCTTCGACGAGTGGGGGTTGCGCCCAGCTGGCCTTGTGGGGCCCCGCTAGAACCCCATCATCGTGGTTCCTTTCCTCGACACTGGCGCCGATCTCGCCCCAAAGGTTGGTGCAGGGGGGCGTACACTGCTGGGGGACGATAGTGAAGGTGCCGAGATGCCGATGCCGCCCAAGGCTCCCGAAGCGTCAACCTCGGGGTCTCGCGACTCTTGCCCTGGGGCGGCGGTTGAAGAGGCGATGTGGCCCGCGTCTCTCGCGGTCGGGGCTCCTGAGGCCTCGGCAAGTCGCTGAGAGACGAGCAGCTCTCCTCAGTCCGGTGCTTCTGAGGCTGCCCCTCTGAGCACTTCTCCAGCCGCGCCTCGTGTTGGCCTCCATGTCCAGCGCTTCGGCCGACTGTGCGTGGACTTCGCAGAGCTCCGCAAGAGAAAGGGGTCCCCGAGCTGCGGCAGCGGCACCTTCGGGTCGTTGAAATGGAGGAAGTATATCGCTATTGACGAGTAAGTACCTTATCTTGGTGATCTTCTGTGCGCCGCCTTCCTTCCTGACGATTGTCCCCTCAGGACCCCTTCTGCCAAGGCTGTGAAATCTCCTGAGAAGCATCTCCCTTTCGTCCCGTTGCACCCGCCAAGCTCGAGCGCTGCAGGCTCGGGCCCTGCCCACGGCATGGGGTCAGTCGTGGGAGTTGGTCCGTCATCAAGGTGCCCCGATCTTGCACCTTTGCCGTCCTTTCTTCGCGGCCTTGCTCGGAGCACAACAGGTGTGCCAAGGGCTCCTCCCCTGGTCATGGTTGGTAGCTGGCTGGCCTCGATCCTATGGTCTTCTTCAAGCAGCGGTCCTTGTTCAGTTGAGGCCCCTCGCGATGGCCGGCTGGCACCTGGGGCTGCGCCAGCCCCCAGCCCCCTGCTGAGAGGGGGCGCGATGCATGAAGCGTCGCCCACAACCCCCGTAGCGGAGGGCGAGGTGGGCCATGCGCTTGAGTCCGAGCACGGGCGGAGCATCGTTCGTCATGAGCTCTTCCAGGAGGCAATGGGAGCGATGAACCGACTCAGCGAAGAACTTGTGGGTGTCGACACGCGCCTTGAGGCCGAGGGCCTTCGGTTGGCGGAGGAGTGGCACAGGCTGAAAGTGGCCATCAACCTCAAGGGCCACCAGCGTGAGCTGGATAACATGAAGGCTGAGGCCTCCCGTGAGGCCTACTCCTGAGCTCTAGAGGAGACTAGTGAAGCGGACCGCCATCGTGAGGCCGTGGAGAAACGTGTGTGGGAGCTCCAAGCCTGGAGCGCTGTCTTGGATCAGCAGGTGGAGGCATGTAGGGCTGCCCTTGCGTCGTTGAGGGGGTCGCCCACCAAGGAGGAAGAGATCCGGAAGCGCGAGGAGGTGCTGGCGCTGGAAGCCGTGGAGCGCAGCCTTGAACTTGAACGGCCGGAGGCGAGGGAGAGCCAGGTTGCTCAGGCGGAGGACGACGTTGGCGCACGCGAGGCCAGGGCCCAGGATGAGGTCGACCGCTGGGTGGCCGAGGCTCACGCAGATCTCGAGAGCAGGCACAACCTGAAGCTGAAGCTCGTGGAAGCTGGGGCCGCTGGTAGGACTACCGCCATCAAGTCCAGGTTGGTCGAGGTGGAGCGGCGTGAGGAGGCCGCCGCATCCACCTTGGCCTCGGCGCAGGCGGAGCTGGCTTCTGCTCATGCTGAGCTGCTCTCCCTCCGGTAGCGGGTCGCCGACACCGAGTCCGTCGCACGGCAGAACAAGGACGAAGTGCTCGAGCGGCGGACGTTGGAGCGCGTGCACGCTCCCATGCTCGAGGACCTTAGGAATAGGGCCAACACTGCCCTGGGCCATATCTTCGATGAGAAGGCTCCTCATCCCCATGCAAACAACTACGCTAGCCACCTCTGCTTCTTTGGCGATGTGGTGACGCGCCTGCAGAACCGTTCCAGGAGGGCTCGCCAGCTTGTTGAAGAGAGGATTCGCAGTCTGCTTGGGCGCACATTCTCCCGCGTCTTCAGCCACCTTCGGGACATTGATCCCAACTTTGATTTTGACGCCGCCATTGCTCCCGTGCCGGAAGCCATCCAGGGCGACTTGGCGCGATGGGTTGAAGACAACGTGGGTGCGCTGGTAAGGGCCTTCGCTTTTGACGACGACGGGGTAGTGGTTGCGGCCGATGAAGGCGACGTGGTTGATGACGGCGACGCCGGCGCCGGCGAAGGTGGAGGCAACGCCAATGATGGTGATAGTGACGCCAGTGGCACATCTGAAGATGACATGGGGGACGCGGCGAGCGGCATATCTGGCTGATCCCTTGTTTCCCTATTGTTTACCCTATAAAAACTTGGGCGTGGACCTAGAAGATTGTAAGAGCATTTTGATAGGGGGAGCCCCTCATGTAAACAAATCGCAGCTTTTATCCTTCTGTGTCAAATTGAGTACGCGTCTTCACGAGCTTTACGTATGCTGGGGCAGGGTTGTCGTTGCGGTTTACCTTAGCCTGGACAAGCAAAAAACCGGCTCAAGAGATTGTGGGTTTTTGAGAAGCTCCTGGGGAATTCATCATCATGCCCAAGAGGGTCGTGTGATAAGCAAGCGACAGCCACGACTTGGCACACGCGTGGCTCGTGTGCTTCATGTACAGCCTGGCTCGCGAGGGGCCCGCGAGGGGGGAGCGACTGGCTCGAGCTCCGAAATAAGGCAATAACTAGACCGCGAGAAATAGCTCGAACGAGAAAAGGCATCCCCCCCCCCCGCGCGCATCAAATGAAAATTCAACTTCAACTTAAATCCAAATCCAGAAAGCAAGGTTACAGAAAAGAGATCCAAAGCAAATGGCCGTGTCCGGCGCCTAGTCTAGTCTTTGACATCTTCTCACCAGCGCGGAGCTAAGTGCTGCCACTGGGCGTGGGAGGGAGCCGCCGAGGCCCGAGGGCGGCTCTCTTGAGGCTCCGGGGCGTGTACAACCTCACTCATTATTACGTGAGAGTGTCACGGGTGGCGATCTTCACAGGCGTGATCCTTACTTCATATCGCCTGACGAGGGCCCCACCTTGTGCCACCCCCTGCTGCCGCTGGGGCGACCAAAAACCAGGACGGCCCAACGAGGGCAGAGGGGACGCCAGCGGTGCCCTCGGTGACCACGGGTCCTCTGCCAGGGGAAAGGTCGCGGACGCTACCCCGACAGAGGGCCTACCTCCGGGCGTTGCCTTGCTCTGTGCGACGCGGGGAGGGGCCTTATTCCTGGCCCCTTCCGCGCAGCCCCCAGTGGGTCTCTCCTGTCGAGGTGAGCATCACCGTGCCGGAACCATCGTTCGGCACCGTGACCTGGTTCATCTATGACTCATGGTTAGCGTAAGCTTGCCCCTGAGGGATTAATGGTACCCTATATCTGTTGTCGACGGCACAGCCGGCGGGGCTCTCTGGTAGCTCCTGGAAGGCTTCAGCTCCTAACGCTTCCTCTCTCCCATCCTGGCCCAAGGAACGAGCTGGGGTCATCCTCCGGTGTGTACTCCTGATCCATCATGCGGGGCACGTAGGCCTCCGCGCCTGCTGCCCCGAAGACCTCGTCGAAGTGCCCCACGCTATCGGATTTCGGGTTCCGGCAGACCCTTGAGGTTCGAACACTGGGGTGCGTGCGGAGATTTCACCTTCTACCTACCTGCACCCTTCCGCCTCGCTAAGATCTAAGCTATGGAAAGAACAACACAAGAGACACAGGGTTTATACTGGTTCGGGCCACCGTTGTGGTGTAATACCCTACTCCAGTTTGTGGTGTGGTGGATTGCCTCTTGGGCTGATGATGATGAGCAATACAAGGAAGAACAGCCTCGCGAGGGTCTGTTCTTGGCTGGGGCGACGAACTGCTAGTAGGAATTCAGTCACCCTTCTCTCTCTCTCTCTCTCTCTCTTCTCGATTGCGATCTGATCTCCTCCCCTCTACCCTGTGGGTGGCTAGTCCTATTTATAGGCAAAGACCCTGGGCCTCTTCCCAAATATTGAGCGGGAAGGGCGCCAACAATTGGCCATTTTGAAGGGGAACATCTGGCACACTTATCCTGACTAAAGTTGGTCCTCGCCTGCCAAAGACTCTGGTGGTGATGCTGGCTTGGGCTCCACAATGACTTCCTCCCTGCCGTTGGACTGGTCTTGGTCTCGTTGCACTGAAACGGGTGCCTTTGCTTGATGCTCTCGCCTGCGCTTGCTCCCTTTGCACCAAAGAGGAAAGGAGGACACTGCGCGGCTGGCACCCGCCTGGCACCCTTGGTCGTCATGGCTTGCGTCACGGGCACCTCATGACGTACCCAGCCTTGATCTCTCCGCCTCCTCGCGAGCCAGACTGATAAGGCCGTGCCTGAGGAAGCTCCGTGTCATCCGCCCCACGAGGCTTGGCCCCTTGCGAGGGTCTTGGGTATGTGTTGATGAAGACGGACCGTGCTGGGCCCCCTTTGAACCACGCCGCAGGCCGCAGGCAGGCAAGTCTGGGGACCCCCGTTCCCAGAACACCGACAGTAGCCCCCGGGCCCAAGGCGTGCCCGGACTTGGCCGTGTAGGGAGGCGAAAGGGCAAGAGCGAAGCGCCGCGGGCACTAATAGCCTGCGGCCTTGGGCGCCGCATGGCGGTTGATTGGACGTGGGCGGCACTGTTCCCCCACGCCCCCTTATTTTGCGCCATGCTAGGCGGACTCGTAGTCATACACAGCCGCTCCCCTTTCTGTTGCTCGAGCGCCCTCTGTCCTCCCTCCGCTCGAACTCCAGCTTCTGTTTTCAACCCAATCGCGAACCTTCCCCCCCTTCCCATTGCCATGGCTCCGACGAAGAAGGGAAGAGGGAGGAAACCCATGCCTCCGCCTTGCTCGCCGCGTTGGCGGCCCCCGCCAAGGGCTTGGGCAAGGTAAGCTCGGCTCTGGCCACTATCTTCAACGAATGCGGGAGGACGACGGCCTGGCCCGCGTCCCACTTCTCCATCGACAGGATAGTCACCAAGGTCCCGTATTTTGCCGACGCCCTGTGGGCGGGTCTGGTTCCCCCCTTATCTGATTTCTTCAATGACGTGCTTTCCCACTATCAGATCCACATGATGCATTTGGGTCCTGAATCCATCACCCTTCTTTCAGTCTTCGCCTTTGTTTGCGAGGCAATGATGGGCATCCTTCCTTCGGTTGCCTTACTGCACCACTTCTTCTCTCTGCGTCTTGTCGACCCTACCAATGCTCGGCGTGCGTGAGCTTCGCTGCTGCGTCTGAGACAGCGGCCTCAGGGATTGACTTCAGGCTCCCTCCGCCTGTGGCTGGGTTCCGCGAGCGGTGGATGTATGTGGATGTAGGGGTGCCCAGCCCCCCTGCTATCGGAGCTAACTTCGCCTGCTGTCCCCAATTCGGGCTGGGGCCAGGAGACGCTTGAGAGCCCCCGGCTTGTCTTCATCTGGCACTGCTTCGCGTTCTTGAGGTCGCTTGGCGTGACAGCGCCCAAGGTGGTGAAGGAGTTCCTGCTTCGCCGCATTGCTCCTCTCAAACGCCACTCCCGCCGGATGTGGGCCTTCAGCGGGCGTGATGATCGTATGAGGCTCCAGGAAGAGGACCTGATGCCTGAAGTGCTGAGGACAGCGCTCTTGATCCTGACTGGGGACCCCAACCCTGGCATCATCCAGTAGGGAGGGGCCTTGCTGTACCTCTGCCAGAACAGGGGCGATTTTGTGAATCAGATGCCTATATTTGATGAGTGGGGGCCGCTCCCCGCCCACCTCCAGGGGCCTCGCGAGAACCCAGTGATGGTGACTGCCCTTCCAGTCGGCCAAGGCGACTCTTCCTCAAGTGGCGGAGCAGGGAGGCATGAGGCGCCAGAGGCCGAGGGGGCTCCCGGCGGGGTGACGGCGCCGGGCGATGCTCATGAGGGAGCAGCTCTTGGGGCCTATGCCGCTGAGGCTGAGGGTGGCAAGCAGCTACCCTCAGCGCCTACGACTGAGGCCCCTGAGGCTCCAGCCGCTTCTCTTGGCGAGGCGATTGGCAGCGTGCATCAGGTAGGCGCCCTTGACACGGATCGCCTTGACGCTCTGTCTTCGTCGTAGGTTGATCCCTGCGCTCAACTCTTGGGCGCTTCCGTGTGGACTTTGAGGCCCTCCGAAAGAGAAGGGAGGCCCTGGGCGACGATTACCCTTGTCACCTGCTGAAGCGTAGGAAGTACTTCGCCACTGATGAGTAAGCCTTCTCCTTTCCCAGCTCCCGATGCTTCTGTTGCTTTTACTGATCCTTGCTCCGCAGGCCCCTTCCAGCCGAGCTCGCGGAGACGGCTGAGGTGTCGTCCCCCTTGGCTTTGCCCCCTCCACCGTCCTCAAGTGCTCCGAGCAGCAGAGCCCTTGTGGTGAGGGCGATCGGAGAGGCGAACCGTCCCGAGGCGCATCGTGGCCCTGCGCACCTCGCGATCCTCCTTCGCGGGCCTTCTCGTGGCATAGCCAGCCTGCCGTGGGCTTCTCGCCTAGTCATGGACTGCGATTGGCTGAGGCGCTCCCTGCGCTCTTCATCTGGGGACAGCCTGGCTCCAGGCCGGGCTTCTGGCGTGGCGTGCCCGGCCGTCGTGAGGGTACCAGCCCCCAGCCCCCTGCCCGGAGGGGGAGTGCTGATTCGTGGCCCCCGGCGCTTTCTTGGGGCAGATGATGGTGTGGAAGATGTGCTCGAGCGCGCCCGGGAGCGTCGCGCTCTTCGCCAAGGATTCCTTTGAAGGGCGGCTGACGCGGTGAGCCTGCTTGGTGAGGAGCTTGCTGATGAAGACGCATGCCTTGAGGCCGAGGGCCTGCGCCTGTCTGCAGAGAGGCGCGAGCTGGAGGGCCCCATCGCCCTTGCGTGCCGTCAGCGCGATCTTGACAACGCAGAGGCCAAGGCGTCACTGGTGGTCTCTCGGGAGGCCCGATCTTGGGCTGCTGAGGAGGCCCGGGAAGCTTACCGGCGGCGAGAGGTGGCGGAGGAGCGGGCTCGGGAGCTCCTGGCCTGGTGCCACTCATTGGAGGAGCAAGTGGAGCTGCGCGAGGCAGCCCTCGCGTCGATGAAGGTGGCCTCTGGTGACCCAGCAGAGCTCCAGAAGCGTGAGGAGGCGCTGACGCTGGAAGCCGCCGAACGTACCCGCGAGTACGAGCGTCTGGAGACGAGGGAGCGCTTGGTGACGCAGGCGGAGGATGATGTCGCTGCACGGGAAGCCCGTGTCCTGTAGGAGGTCGGACGTCGGGTGGCGATGGCGCGCTTGAACCTCGAGCACGAGTTCGAGGAGAGGCTGGGGTTGATCCGGGCCGAGGCTGAAGTTAGGACTGCTTCCTTGAGGGCCAAGCTGGAGGAAGCGACGCGGCGGGCCGATGCTTTTTGGGCCGCCCTTGAGGTAGCGCAAGGGGAGTCAACCACCTCCCAGGCCGAGGTGCTCCTTCTTCACCAGCGGGTGGAGGAGGCTGAGGTTGTCGCGCGCCAGAATGCGGACGAGATACGTCAGCGGCGGATCCTGGAGCATGAGCACGGCCCCATGCTCACCACGCTCCGGGAGAGCCAACACAGCCTTGGGCAACATCTGGGAGGCGGCTGTTGGCGAGCCACACGCAGTAAACTACGCCGGCAACCTTCAGTTCTTCACCGATGTGGTGACGCAGCTGGAGGCGCGGTCGGTCAGGGCCGATAGGTTGGTGGAGGAGAGGAGCTGCGCCCTGCTCGGGCGCGCCTTTTCTCGCATCTTCAGCCATCTCCGGAACATGGATCCCCACTTCGATTTCGACGCCGCCATCGCCCCAGTCCCCCAGGCCGTCCGAGATGACCTGGCGCACTGGGTGGAAGACAATGTGGATGCTCTTGTTAGGGCCTTCGCTTCAGAAAACGACGGCGCGATCGTGGCTGCCGACGAGGGCGGTGTGGTGAACAGCCCTAACGCCGCTGGCGGCGATGCAGACAGATATGGCGAGTTCAGCGACGCCAGCAACGGTTCGGGTGGTGCTCCTGAGGACGCATTGGGGGATTTATCCGACTGATCATGCATCATTCCTGTTTCCTTACCCTGCATGAATAGAACTCAGGTTTTGGCCTGATGACTGTGAGAGCATTTTGGAGGGGGAGCCCCTCATGTAAAACTTGTGTTCATCGTATTAGTAGACGTTACATTGCCCATGCACCCGCGCCAAGTGGTTGTCTTAAGCGACGCGCTGGTCGGCTAGTTTACCTTTGTCCCGTACGGTCCCTGAGGTAGCCTGTGGGAGGCTGTGGTGTCCCGAGTGTTCCCTGATTGAATCCGTAGGATTTTCAGTAAAAAACCCTCCTGAGAGGACGCGGCGGCGGCAGTCTGAGCTGCGCGCAAGCTAGGCCTGACCCGACTCGCGAGGGGCTCACGAGGGGAGGCAGCTGAGGCGAAGTGGTAATCAAAACGAGAGAAATTTCTTGAATGAGACTAAGCACCCCTTCCCCGAACACACGCTAATCTCAAATTCGAATCCAACTTAAATCCAGCGGGGGAAAGTGACAACCAAAGCAACGAAAGCAGACAAAAGGCCGCGTCCGGCACCTAATCTAGTCTTGGACGTCTTCTCACCAGCGCGGAGCTAAGTGCTGCCACTAGGCGTGGGAGGGAGCCCCAGGGCCTGAGGCCGGCACCCCTGAGACTCCGGGGCGTGTACAGCCCCACTCGTTATTACGTGAGAGTGTCACGGGGCGGCGAGCTTCACAGGCACAGGGCCTTCTTCACAGGTACCGGCCTTGCTTCATATCGCCAGACGACGGCCCCGCCTTGCGCCACACTCTAGTGCCATCAACGACGACCGGAAACCAGGACGCCGCCGATGGGGTAGAGCGGTCGCCAGCGGTTCCCCCGACGACCACGGGTCCTCCGCCAGGGGCAGGCCCTGAGGCACCTCCCCAGCTGAGGGCCTACCTCCTGAGAACACCTTGCTCCGAACGCTGCAGTGGTGATGTCGGATCTCGGCCCCTCTCCTGCAGCCCCCTGCGCCCTCCTCCTGAGGGGCAGGAGAGTGTGGGAGTGGGGCAGCTGCTTGCTGTGGCGACCTGCACCTCCTGCGATCCATGTATGCCTGCTCCTAAGGAATTAGCGGTACCTAATAATCGTTGCCTCCATCGTGGGCAGTGGGACCGTCCCGGGGCTCCTGGAAGGGCTCAGCTTCTGGCGCCTCATCCCCCCAGCTTGGGCTGAGGAGGGAGCCTTGTTCGCCCTCGTGAGGGTGTCCTTGGTCCATCATGAGGGGCACGTATTCTTCTGGCGCCGTCATCCCGAAGGCCATGCCGTAGTACTCCGCGTGCCACGCAGCTCTGCTTGACGCGCCCACCGTGGGGTGGTAGCGCGGCTGTCCACTGGGGCCGTGGGTCGCGCCGAGTCCTTCTTCTTCGCGGACCGGGAGCGGGGGCAGCGCCGCCGCCGGTTTGGTGCCGACAGCTTCGCTGGCGTCGGAGTAGCCTTGGAGCCGCGGGCGTGTGCAGAGCCCCTGCGTGGGCCGCCCTGGGCTTGAGATGGGAGCTGGGTGCAGAAGGGATGAGCCCTCGAGGCGGCGAAGCCCAGGAGCTCTGCCACCCGCTCCAGCAGCACGTCGCGGCCGCCCTCCAGCAGCCTGCACTATAGCAGCTCTCGGGCCACCGTGAGCGCGGACATCGAGTTCGCCTGCTCTCGGCGGGTGTACGGTGTCGTGGTCGCGGCGTGATTGGAGGCCCTTGCTGCCGACCGTGCCTGCCATGGTGTGAGAGCTGTCGAAGCCTATCCACGTCACCCGCGGCCCGCAGCACCCTGTGGACCACGAGCTGCCTGGGGCACGGGGTCGCCCGAGGCGAGCGGCTTTGCGCGGGAGGGCCACGCCGCCCATGGATCTGGGTTACCCGCCTGGTCACCGGACATGGTGATGACGACACGACGGGACACGAAGCGGTAGAAGGTGGATTCCGGCGCACCCCTACCTGGCGCGCGAAATGTCGGATTTCGGGTTCCGGCAGACCCTTGAGGTTCGAACACTGGGGTGCGCGCGGAGATTTCGCCTTCTACCTACCTGCACCCCTCCGCCTCGCTAAGATCTAAGCTATGGAAAGAAAAGCACAAGAGACACAGGGTTTATACTGGTTCGGGCCACCGTTGTGGTGTAATACCCTACTCCAGTGTGTGGTGTGGTGGATTGCCTCTTGGGCTGATGATGATGAGCAATACAAGGAAGAACAGCCTCGCGAGGGTCTGTTCTTGGCTGGGGCGACGAACTGCTAGGAGGAATTCAGTCACCCTTCTCTCTCTCTCTCTTCTCGATTGCGATCCGATCTCCTCCCCTCTACCCTGTGGGTGGCTAGTCCTATTTATAGGCAAAGGCCCTGGGCCTCTTCCCAAATATTGAGCGGGAAGGGCGCCAACAATTGGCACTTTTGAAGGGGAATATCTGGTACACTTATCCTGACTAAAGTTGGTCCTCGCCTGCCAAAGACTCTGGTGGTGACGCTGGCTTGGGCTCCACAATGACTTCCTCCCTGCCATTGGACTGGTCTTGGTCTCGTTGCACCGAAACTGGTGCCTTTGCTCCCTTTGCACCAAAGAGGAAAGGAGGACACTGTGCGGCTGGCACCCGCCTGGCACCCTTGGTCGTCATGGCTTGCATCACGGGCACCTCGTGAGGTACCCCGCCTTGATCTCTCGGCCTCCTCGCGAGCCAGCCTGATGAGGCCGTGCATGAGGAAGCTCCGTGTCGTCCGCACCGCGAGGCTTGGCCCCTCGCGAGGGTCTTGGGTCTGTGTTGATGAAGACTGGCCGTGCTGGGCCCCCTTTGAGCCACGCCGCAGGCTGCAGGCAGGCAAGTCTAGGGACCCCCGTTCCCAGAACGCCGACACACGCTCCACGTCGCTCGACCCATGACGCTGTCCTGGCGATGGCGGGGCGGTGCTTCGATGGGGCCTTGTGCGATGACGCTCGTGCCCGCGCCCATCCGAGGTGGCTCGGATGTGAGGGGGCGCCCACCGCCGTGGACCGTGCTGATGTTGACGAAGCCCCCGGGCGCACTTGGGGGTACGCGGGCACGGCGAGGCCCGCCGTGGGTCCTGCCGCTGCCTGGGGCGTGAGCTGGTAGCGAAAAGGAGGTGCTCCCGTGGCCGCCGCGTCCTGGAGTTCGGCGACGCGTTCTGGCAGTGCATCCCGGCCGCTCTCCATCAGTCGGTACCACAGCAGCTCCCATGCCACTGTGAGTGTGGCCCGCATGTTCGCCTACTCCCTCCAGGTGTGCGACGCCGTCGCTGCGGCGTGGCTTGCGGCCCTTGCAGTAGCTCGCATCTGTCGGGGGGTAAGAGCAGAGGGTGAGTGGCCGCGCCACCCACGCCCCGCGGTGTTTGGTACGCGCGCCGCCTGAGATGCGGGGTTGAGGTCTTCCTGGGCAGGCCGCGCCGCCCGGGCGGGCCAGCCTGCCCATCGGTTGTCGTCAGCCCTCGGGTCGCCGGCCATCGGAACAACGGAGCATCGGCGGATTGTCTAGTGGGGAGGAAGCTCCGGCGCACCCCTACCTGGCGCGCCAAATGTCGGATCACGGGTTCCGGCAAACCCTTAAGGTTCGAATACTGGGGTGCGCGCGAAGATCTTCCCCCCTATCGATCCGCGTCCAAACTTAGCCTAGATCTCACGAACTAACTCGATGAACTCGCGACACAAGGACACAAGATTTATATTGGTTCAGGCCACCGTTGTGGTGTAATACCCTACTATAGGGTGGTGGTGGATTGCTTCTTGGGCTGAGGATGAATAGTACAAGGGGAAGAACAACCTCCTGAGGTTGAGGTGTTCTTGTGTGTGAGGATGCGGTCTAGTGTTTTGTTCTTGACCCGTATCTTTTCGTCCCCCCTAGCTACGGTGGTGGCTAGTTCTATTTATAGACGCCCTGGTCCTCTCCCCAAATATTGAGCGGGATGGGAGCCAACAACGGCCAATTTCAAAGGGGACAACTAGTACACGTTATCCTGACAAAAGCAGTTTTCACCTGCCAAAGGCTCTGGTGGTGATGCCGTTTTGGGCTCCACGGTGACCTCCGTCTTGCCGTCCTTCCGGTCTTGGTCTCATTGCACCAATATGGAAACCTTTGCTTGATGCCTCGGTACTTCGCGCCTGCGCTTGCCCCCTTAGCACCAAAGAGGAAACAAGGATGTTGCGCACGCTGGCGCTCGCCTGGCGACCACCTGGTCTCGATCGCCATGGCTTACGTCACGAGAACCTCACGAGGTTTGCCCGGCCTTGAACTCTCCGCCCCTAATGAGCCAGCCTGGTGACGCCGCTCCTGACGAGGTCTTGTGTCGTCCGCCTCACGAGGCTTGGCCCTTCGCAAGGGTCTTGATTCCTTGTTGATTAAGATGTGTCGTACAGGCCTGCCAACAAAGCCACGCCATGGGCCGCAGGAAGGCAAGTCTGGGGACCCTCGTTCCCAGAACGCCGATAGTTACCTCCTGGCGATAAATAGCCCACCCCCTACACCATAAATTGTTCGTGCATGGCTTTTTTCGTTTGAGAGCAACCCACCTCTGAAGCATTTGAGAGAGATCCTTGCGAGGACAAAGCCCAAAACACCCAGAGCCAAAGAGTGTTAGGCATCACTGAAGTCTTTCTGTCTGCGTGACCTAAAGACTTGTTAAACTTGAGGATTGTGAATCCTCCAGGCGGTTAGATGTCGTGTTCTGAGCATCCAAGAGCTATTGTGGATTGCTAGTGAACAAAGTCTGTGAAGGTTTGGAAGTCTACCTTGAAGACTTACCATAGTGATTGGGCGAGGACTGGGTGTCCATAGCTCAAGGGGAATAAGGTGAAGACACGGTCTTCTGAGTTAAATCTCGGCCTCCCTAACTAGACGTACAGTTGTCACAACAACTGGAACTGGTCTACCAAATCGTCGTCTTCATCAAGCAACTGGTTCTATCCTTCACTTCCCTTTACTTTACAGTTTTTCTTCGTGAAGTCATTGCATGCCTGTCTGTTTTGATTGACTTCACTGAGTGAAGACTATTAATTGTTTGGCTTCATATTGTCTTCCATCCTGATCCATACTACCTAGCTACTGATAGTCTTCGTGCTTTCACTTCATTGCTTAATTGATTATGGTATGTCTAGTGTAGTCTACCTTCTGCTGCATATCAATAGGTTCGTTTGTATTGTGTGTCTTCAAAGACCTTGTGTTTTGAAGACTTTTATAAAAATTGCCTATTCACCCCCCCTCTAGTCGATAACTAGCACTTTCAATTGGTATCAGAGCAAGGTGCTCCCTTGTTCTATGTGATTCGGTTTAACCACCTGGAGTTTTAGCTATGTCGACTGCATGGATAATCAAGGTCTCCGCTGCGTGCCCAGTATTCAATGGCACTAATTATCCCTATTGGAAGAACAATATGCATATGCATCTCAAAGCCATTGACATCGACCTCTGGTATGTCGTCAATAATGGCGTTCCCAAGGTTGGTGAAGGTGTCACCACTGCTGATGTCAAGAGGTTCATTCAACTGGATTCGACTGCCAAGAACATCATCTATGGTCATCTGACCAAAGGATAGTACAACCGTGTGAGTGCACTGGAGACTGCGAAGCTAGTCTGGGACTGGCTCTCCAAGGTCAACGAAGGCGTCTCTACTCAGAGAGATTCAAGGATTGATGTTCTTCGCAACCTCTTCAACCGCTTCAAGAGACACGAAAATGAGAATGCTTAGCTCATGTTTGATTGCCTCACTAATATCACAAATGAGCTTCGCGCACTTGGCGCCACTGAGATCACCAAGAACGAAATCGTCAAGAAGCTCGTGCGATCACTTGACAGCTCATTTGTCACCCTGGCCCTGATGATTCAAGAATGTCCTGACTTCAAGACTCTCGATCCGTCTGACATACTTGAGAGGCTCAACACACATGAGTTCTAGTTATCTGAGAAGAGAGATATCTATGGCCCCAACTATGGCCGAACCCGGGCTTTGAAGGCAAAGGTTGTGTCCTCATCTGACTCCAGTTCTCGGGATCCTGAAGACATTGGAAAGGAGCTTGCTATGCTCGTGAAGAAGTTCCAGAAGTTCTCCAAGAAGAAATGTTTCAGAAAGTCTTCAAGATCAAGCTCGAGAAATGATGAAGCTTCCTCTCGTGACCACAAGAAGAGAACATGCCACAAATCCAAGAAATCTGGTCACTACATCTCTGAGTGTCCTCAATGGGACAATGAGATCAAGAAGAAGAAGAAGAAGAAGAAGAAGAAGAAGAAGAAGAAGAAGAAGAAGAAGAAGAAGAAGAGCAATGAATATGATTCTGATGACAAGAAGAAGAAGAAGAAGAAGAAGAAGAAGAAGAAGAAGAAGAAGAAGAAGAAGAGCAATGAATATGATTCTGATGACAAGAAGAAGAAGAATAAGGAGAAATCCTCAAAGTATTCTTCAAAGTCTTCATCAAAACCTTCATCATACAAGAAGAGATCATCAAGCAAGGCTCGTGCGTTTGTTGGCAAGGAGATGGATTTACAGGAGGAGTCTGCTTCTGAGGAGGCGGAGGCGGAGGAGGAGTCCGATTCAGGCGTAACAAGCTTGGCTTTAGCTTTAGCTTATGTCACCAACTCCATCTTGAACATTGAAGACAATGGCATCTGTCGGTGTCAAAAGTGGCGGATCTCGGGTAGATCTACCACGAGATCGGAGAGGCTAAACCCTAGAAGCTAGCCTATGGTATGATTGTTGTTCTGTATGTTGTCCTACGGACTAAAACCCTCCGGTTTATATAGACACCGGAGAGGGTTAGGGTTACACAAAGTCGGTTACAATGGTAGGAGATCTATATATCCGTATCGCCAAGCTTGCCTTCCACGCCAAGGAAAGTCCCTTTTGGACACGGGACGAAGTCTTCAATCTTGTATCTTCATAGTCCAGGAGTCCAGCTGAAGGTATAGTCTAGCCATCCGGACACCGCCTAATCCAGGACTCCCACAGTAGCCCCTGAACCAGGCTTCAATGACGACGAGTCCGGCGCGCAGGTTGTCTTGGACATTGCAAGGCGGGTTCCTCCTCCAAGTACTTCATAGAAGATTTTGAACACAAAGATAGTGTCCGGCTCTGCAAAATAAGTTTCCACATATTGCCATAGAGAGAATAATATTTACACAAATCTAATCTGCTGACGTATTCCGTAGTGTGACATCGCACCACGGCCAAGCCTTTATTCGAATAGTTTTATTATCCCACCTCAGCGCCTCATGAGAGGCGGTTTCCTTGGCACGTCTTGTTAAAGCAGAGATCGTGTCCCCTTATTCCGGGATTCTCATCAATACGGGCGTGGGTAACCCAACCTCTTTGAGGACTCCTAGACTATAGGCAAGTCCAAACGGCCACGGAGAGGACGCTTGATATTCACCCTCTTTATAAAGGGACAAGGCTTTTATTTTTCCCTCCCGTGCTCAATCGAATCCTTCCCCCACCTCAAGATCAAACACCCAAAGTTCAGGTCAGGTGCCCCGAACCTTCAGTCATGTCCGGATCTAGCCTTCAAGGCCGATGGGTGCCTTCCTCCATCCCGAAAGAAGACATCAAAAAGTTGAGGGAGGCCAGATATTTGACCGCCAAGGTTTTGCATTGGCTGCCTGCCCGAGGGCAGGCCGTCCCCTCCCCCGAACCCAACGAGAATGTCGTGTTCGTCTCCCACTTCCTCCGAGGTCTAGGCCTTGCTCTGGATCCTTTTGTCAGGGGTTTGATGTTTTATTACGGGCTAGATTTCCATGATCTAGCTCTGGACTCCTTTCTTCATATCACGACATTTATTGTCGTGTGTGAGGCCTTCCTCCGGGTTACCCCTCACTTTGGCCTGTGGCTCAAGACCTTTGAAGTAAAGCCGAAGATGATCAAGGGGCAACATGCAGCGTGTGGAGGTGCCTCAATATGCAAGATGACGGGACCTCCATGGCCCAAAGGTTCCATTCCAGAGGTGTCTGAATTGTGGCAACAGGAGTGGTTCTACATCACGGCTCCTAGAAGTGCCAAGTGGGCGGCCGCCCCTATTTTCCGCTCGGGCCCTCCACCACAACTGATGTCACGGATCAGCAGAGGTCTGAGCTGGGGTCCAGCCAAGGACGTGCCTATACTGCAAACCCGCATTCGAGATCTCTTTAATGGAGATTTTAGTTTGGTTGCGGTAATACAAGTTATGCTGGTTCGTCAAGTCCAGCCTTGCAAACGCCGGCCCCTTCGCTTGTGGGAGTTCAATCCCGAGGGACCGCATGTCATCCAAAATTTCCTCGGCCTGACGGATGAGGAGATGTACAAGTCATTCTTCGGACCTCAGGTTGAGTGTCCGGAAATCACTGAGGACGTGGGCCTGAGCAGTAACCGCGCCGCCGAACAGGTAAGGAATCTTCCGGCTGAACATACTATCTCTCATTTGTTACGAAGTTATTTCTGAGAGTTTGCTTTTTGACCAGGACTGGCTAACAAAGGCGAAGTTGATTCGGTGTTCGGCCCCCCTCCCTGAGGGTTTGGACAATCCGGTATTGGAAAAGATGCTCCAGGTTGCACCTTGCCCGGAGCCCTTGAAGGAAGATACTAGGGAGGATAATACGGGTGGACGCGGGCCCCCAACGCTGCCCATTCTAACCAAGGGAGCGAGCGTCTCCATGAAGGAAGACGATCGGAGGAGGAAAAGAACTGCGCCCGGGGATTCGGACGCCGAAGCTTCCAAACGGGAGAAGAAGTCTCCCATAGAGGGTCCTACCTTGGGGGTGCTTTTTCTGCACGAAGTCTGCGGGGGGGTCAATTCTCCAGCGAGTCGTAAGTGACCCGAAATACTTTAATAGTACAGGTATGCCATTTTTTTCTTCTGAGAAAATAACCACCGCATATATCTTTGCAGTTCGGGCCTTAGCCCCTCTCAAATGAGCTCGTCTTCGGGGGATCTTCTTCCAGAGATGATGGAGAGTGAAACGCCTCCTCCGGACTCCTCCGCTCCGGAAGCGGGTGACCCCGAAGTGTCATCGCGGAGGGCCTCTCTGAGTCCGGTGAGGCCAGAAGATAATCCCATTGATCCCCGAAGCTCCCAGTGTCCGGCTCCCGAAGAGAGTGGAAAAAAGAGTCCGGCACCGTCTGGTGTGCGATCGGATGTTCTGAGGGAGTTGGTGGGGCGAGCGGCCATCTCAGATGAACACCGTGTGCTGATGAATACGGTGATGGAGAGAATCTCGTCCACCGAAAGCGGATTGCATGAAGCTTTTATGAGTCTACTGACAGGCTTTGAGGTACGTAAAATAATGTATGATAGTCCTACACATGCTAGGTGTGCCCTGTGTAGATAGTAGCCCCTGAGACTCTGGTTGTCATCGGAAACAACGACGGACAGAGGATCATATTCCCAGGTAATAGCCATACTGCCTCTATGTGCAGGTGATGGAAGCTCCGGTGGCTAGCCGGACTAGCGAGTTTGCCCATTTAAAATGGCAGTTGGATGCGGCAGACGCCGACATCGAGCTTGTTAACAAAAGGCTTGACGAGGCACAGGGTAAGTGTCATTATCTGGTAAACACTACATAGTAAGAGCAGCATGATGCCAGTATCTTTAATATGTTGTGACTGTAGATGGAGCTGCCACTGTTGAAGCCTTGTGGGCAGAACTTGCCCGAGCCAAGGAACAAGCGAGGTTTGGTAATGTGGCTGCCTTGAAGGCAGCCGAAGAGTTGAAAACCGAGAAGGCCGCGCATGGCGAGAGCCGAGATAAGATGGCCAAGATGGCCATAGAATTAAAAGCCACCACCGACCGTTGCCGGGTTCTTGAAAAGGAAAACCTAGCGAAGGCATCGGACCTTGAGAAGGATGCTGCGACGAGAAAAGACATCCGCTCTGCTATGAGGGCTAAGAAGGAGGAGCTGCGGGAAGCCGGGGATATTGTAGCTGGGAAATCTTTTATGTTGCGGAGGAAGTTTGGAGATCCACGGTATGCCTCTCTGGATCGGCTGTGGAGTTCGGAGGATGTGTATCTGGATTTGGCGGCGAGCGTTGCCGATGCGGCCAAGTACTTCCAGGGTTAGACGGACGGTGAAGTGGACCAGCTGTTTTGGACACAATTCCATTCTCCCGAGCATCCGCTTTCATTGACTGACCAATTAGCCGAATGGGCCGAACTGAATAGGTTGTCCGGACTCGCCATGAGGTCTGTTGTGGATCAGCTATGGCCAGAAAGGCCAAAACCGAACAACTATTTCAGCTTGGTGCAGCACTTCCTTGACGTGGTGCCGCGCATTAATGCGATGAAGAGGTCGGTGTGCATAGAGGGCTCACGGATGGCCTTTGCCCGTGTTAAAGCATACTGGGCGGAGATGGATGCTACCACTGTTGCAGCGCAGGATTCGGCCATAGGTCGAATGGCTGCTGAGCACCACTTTGAAGAAGTTCTTGAGGGTGCTCGTTTGATAGAGACCCAGTGCTCAAAAAATATTATGTTTGAGTGATATGTAATCTCATTGTAAGCGAAATGCTTTTATAAATTTTTATAAGGCTATTTTTATACTTTGCATGAAAGTAATATGATGCCTCCTGGGCGGCCGTTTATGTATACATGTGTATAACCTGAAAGATTGCGGCCGTCGGCTTCAACCCCCACGCATATAATGCGGAGGTGCTCCCAAAAAACACGCGTTCACACTTAACCCAACGTCTTGGTCCTATTAAGGAGGTGATAGCGGAGCGAGCGAGGCAACCGGACTATAATGCTTTAGCACTTTCACTTAGCCATAGGAGTTTGATAGTGGGGCTACTAGATAGCCCCTGGTGGCTCCGCACTCTCCCGATCCCGGGGTTCGTACATGCCTGGCCGGAAAACGGCCCTTCGTTAAGGTGGAGGAATTCTAACATTCCAATAGGTCATCGAGTGGTTGACCAGTCTCACGCTATATCATGACAGTCAGTTTTCAGCTTTCTCTACTGAGGTGCTTGTCCGATGAACCAGGGCACAATCATAGTAGTTCTCCTGGTGCTACCTTAGCCGGTAAAGCGGAACGTAAGGCACCAAAACACGGGAGCCGGGAAAACCAAACATTTAACCAAAGACAATGACTTGGAGCTGACGCATATAAGGCCAAACTCGCGACGCCGAACACTCCCTAAGGTATTCGGTCTTTGTGGTATAAACCGGGCCTAAATAATGGCCTTTGTAAGAAGCCCCTTGTGTCCAGGTACGTGCATTATTCTCGCGTGGCCACATGCCAAGACGTCAGCATCCTTCTCAATGGTGGATATGTATCAACAAGAGACAGTAAAAAAGGTTTACGCAGGGTCTTAATCTAAAAAAATCCTTGGAGCGGGTCCCTGCTGCACGTCTGCGCCTGTGTCTCCGTTGTGCCGTATCCTGGACGGGTGTAGCACGATGATTGTCTGTAAAAGAGAGGAATTTAGGTGAAAAAGTTGTCGTGCAAAAAGATAGTTTTTAAAGAAACCATGTATAATTCAAGATGAGAAGAAATTGCCACTTGTCTGCGCGCGTTGAGCCCCTTGTATTGACAAATAGGGGTGTGACCATTTATTCGGTATAAATAGCGGCGCAGACTTGATTAGTTGTGTCTGAGGTCTTGACGACCTATTGGATGCTTTCGCTGGTCCGGGCGCCTTTAGTGCGCCTGCCAAGGCAGCCGCACTCTCTTCGGCGCGCAGAGATTGCTTGATATTTCCGTTCACTGAAATGATGCCACGTGGACCGGGCATCTTGAGTGTGAGGGAGGCGTAGTGTGGTATTGCATTAAAGCGAGCGAAAGCTTCGCGTCTGAGCAGTGCTTGATAGCCACTTTGGAACGGAGCGATGTGGAAGGTTAAATGCTCACGACGGAAGTTATCGGGGGAGCCGAATATAACTTGTAGTAGGAGGGAGCCCATACAACGAGCCCCTGGGCCTGGCGTTACTCCTTTAAAGGTAGTATTGCTATGGCGAATTTTTGTTGGGTCTAACCCCATCCCGCGGATTGTATCCTGATATATTAGGTTTAGATTGCTGCCACCGTCCATCAAGACTCGTGTGAAGTGATATTCGCCAATTACTGGGTCTAATACCAGGGCAGCCCATCCTGCACGTCGGGTACTTGCTGAGTAATCGCAAAAGTGATCGGTTGAGACGACCGGTGGCAGGACTTCGCGGTGACAGGCACTTGGGTATATTTTCCTGGGAGTGCCGCGTTGTTTTTTTCCCTTGATCACGTGTAACATGTTTACTGTTTTGACTTCTGGTGGAAATTTCTTTTGTTCCCCAGTGTCTTACTTGGGAGGCTCGTCCTCGTCTTCACTTGGTGTATCCTCCCCCTTGTGTACGGCGTTGAGCTTGCTGGACTGCTTGAAGACCCAACATTCTCTGTGGGTATGATTAGCAGGTTTACCAGGGGTACTATGGATCTGACATACTTGGTCCAGAATTTTGTTGAGGCTGGAAAGTTCATCCCTAGTGCCTTTAGAGGGTGGGTTTTGACCTGGCTGAGAGCTTTTGAATCCGGCGTTTACTGCCGGGCCCTTCGTGCTGTCTTCTTTATTCCAGCATTTGTTATTGCTGTTGCGCCATGATTTCCCGTTTCCATCTCTAACTTTAGATGTACTGGGGTCGCTGGTGCTGCATCTGGCTAGCCAGCTGTCCTCACCCGCATAGAAGCGGGTCATGAGGCTTGTTAATGCAGCCATCGTTCTCGGCTTATTTTGGCCGAGGTGTCTGGCGAGCCATTCGTCACAGATGCTATGCTTAAAAGCTGCCAAGGCTTCGGCGTCCGGACAATCGAAAATCTGGTTCTTTTTAGTAAGAAACCTGTTCCAAAGCTTTCGGGCTGACTCTCCGGGCTGTTGAGTTATATGACTCAAATCGTCCGCATCCAGAGGTCGGACATAAGTCCCTTGAAAATTTGCCCGAAAGGCGTCTTCGAGCTCTTCCCAACTTCCAATGGAGCTTTCGGGGAGGCCTTTAAGCCAGTGACGAGCTGGCCCTTTGAGCTTGAGGGGTAAGTACTTGATGGCATGGAGATCATCTCCTCGAGCCATATGGATATGAAGGATGTAGTCCTCAATCCAGACCCCACGGTATGTTGTTCTGTTGTATGTCTCTATGTTTACGGGTTTGAATCCCTCTGGAAATTCATGGTCCAGCACTTCATCGGTGAAACATAGGGGGTGTGCGGCACCCCTGTAGCTGGGTGTACCGCGTTGTTCGGATGTTTGTTGTGTTGCGGTATATGCTGGGGCGCGCTTGCGTGGTCCATAGATGGATCTTGTTGCGCCGTCCTTTGGGTGCAAGCCCTCGCATGGGTCGCGTGTTGTATTGTGAGTGGCGTTGTATGCCGCTCTGTGTTGGTAGAGGGGTCGTCTATCCGGCCAGGTGGCTGCTTTGATATTTGGTTGTGGGGGGTCCAAGGCCTCCTCATCGAATTCAGGTAGCAGCTTCCGCTTTGGGTAGCTCTTGGAGGGGAGATTGTCACCGTACATCGCTGCTGTGTTGAGTATTTTACTCCATCTGATTTGGAGTGTGTCTTGCACAGCCTTGAGCCTTTGCTTCTGCTTTTTAAGACTCCTCGCAGTGGCAACAAGCCTTTTACGGTCATTCTGCTGCTCCGGGTGTCTATCCGGCGTTATGTCGTCCTGACCATTATCCTTGATAGAATTTGTTTGCTCGGTTTGTTTATCCGGATTGCCGTTGTCCGGCAGCGGTTCGCCCTGCTCCAGCGCTGGGTCTGTGTGATCGTTATTTCTGTCGAGGCGGGATTTGGGGCGGCGCTTGCGTCACCGCTTTGACTGCTTCTCGAGGGAACAAGCCTTCGGTGCGTCCTTCCGCTCCTTGTCGTCATCTTTTGGTGCGTCCACCATGTATACGTCATATGACGAGGTGGCTTTCCAGGGCCCAATAGGCGCTGGTTCTTCATCGTCTCCCTCATCGGCGTCCATACCGTCGATGTCTTCGGAGTCGAAGTCGAGCATGTTGGTTAAATCGTCGACAGTAGCTACAAAGTGGGTGGTGGGTGGGATTTAAATTTCTTCATCGTCCGTATCCCAACCTTGCTGACCGTAGTCCGTCCAGGGCTCTCCTGATAAAGAGAGAGACTTTAGTGTCTTCAGAATATCGCCGAAAGGCGAGTGCTGAAAGATGTCCGTGCCAGTAAACTCCATGATCGGCCCCCAATCGGATTCGATCGGCAGGGGTGCGGAGGGTTCGGAGTCCGGAGAGGAGTCCGGCACCTTGGAGTCACGAGTCTCGCGGAGTGCGGGGCTGGTGTACGGCTTGATCGCCGTTGAGATCGCAGCCCCCGAGGCGGCATCCAACCACCCATCCTCGATCGGTGCAGTTGGCTCCGAATTAAGGGTCGAAGCTGATGCGGGTGCGGCCTCCAGGGTACCGTTTGATGGCAGAGCTAGATCATACTCGTCGTGACAGTGCGGCGCGCTCGGCAGTGGCTCGAATCCGTCGAGGATCAAGTCCCCGCGGATGTCAGCCGTGTAGTTTAAACTTACAAATCTGACCTGACGGCCAAGGGCATAGCTTTCGATCTGCTCCAGATGGCCAACTGAATTGGCCCGCAGTGCGAAGCCGCCGAAGACGAAGATCTGTCCGGGGAGGAAAGTCTCACCCTAGACGGTGACGACACAGAGGAACTCTCAATGAAAGCACCAATGTCGGTGTCAAAACCGGCAGATCTCGGGTAGGGGGTCCCGAACTGTGCGTCTAGGCCGGATGGTAACAGGAGGCAAGGGACACGAAGTTTTACCCAGGTTCGGGCCCTCTTGATGGAGGTAAAACCCTACGTCCTGCTTGATTAATATTGATGATATGGGTAGTACAAGAGTAGATCTACCACGAGATCGGAGAGGCTAAACCCTAGAAGCTAGCCTATGGTATGATTGTTGTTCTGTATGTTGTCCTACGGACTAAAACCCTCCAGTTTATATAGACACCAGAGAGGGTTAGGGTTACACAAAGTCGGTTACAATGGTAGGAGATCTACATATCTGTATCGCCAAGCTTGCCTTCCACGCCAAGGAAAGTCCCTTCCAGACACGGGACGAAGTCGTCAAGCTTGTATCTTCATAGTCCAGGAGTCCGGCTGAAGGTATAGTCCGGCCATCCGGACACCCCCTAATCCAGGACTCCCTCAGCCTCGTCATCGATGCCGATGCAGATGATGAGGATGACTCTGCTCCTACCTATTGCTTCATGGCACGTGGTGCCAAGGTAAACTCACGTGATGCTTACTTTCAAACATCCAGTGAAGATGACTCTGAATGTGAATCTAAAGCTAGCTACAAAACACTTGCTAAAATTGCAATGGAGCAACAAAATGCTATGGAACACATTCAAAATTTGCTATACAAAAGAGATGACCTGTTGGACGCGGAAATGACTCGAACCTAGTCCTCAATTGAAGACATTAAAAATCTTCATGTTAAGTACGAAGAACTTGAAAGTCGTCATGAAATACTCTCAGCTACTCATGAAAAGCTTTCCTATGATTATCTTGAAAGGAAGCAAGAACTTGAGAACCTGAGAGCGTCTCAGGAAGATCTTCAAAAGGAGAACGAGTCACTTCGCTCTCAACATATAAGTACCGCTCAAGAAGTGAAAGTGCTAGTGATCGACTAGAGGGGGGGTGAATAGGCGATTTTTATGGAAGTCTTCAAAACATGGAAGTTTCGAAGACAAACGATAGAAATAAACCTATTATCATGCAGCGGAAGGTAGACTATGCTAAGCAAGCATAGTCAAGTATTCAATGAAGTGAAAGCACAACGACTAATAGCAGCTAGGCAGTATAGATCAGGTAGGAAGATAGTGTGAAGCCAATCAGAACAAGCAGTCACTCGGTGAAGACAAAAGATAATGCAATCATACAATGACTTCACCAGGACCAACAGTAAGTAAAGGGAAGGGAAGGATGAAACCAGTGACTTGTTGAAGACAATGATTGGTTGGACCAGTCCCAGTTGCTATGACAACTGTACGTCTGGTTAGGGAGGCTGAGATTTAACTCAGAAGACTGCGTCTTCACCTTATTCCCCTTGAGCTAAGGACACCCAGTCCTCGCCCAATCACTCTGGTAAGTCTTCAAGGTAGACTTCCAAACTTTCACAGACTTCGTTCACCGGTGATCCACAATGACTCTTGGATGCTCAGAACGCGACGCCTAACCGGCTGGAGGATTCACAGTCCTCAAGTGTAATAAGTCTTCAGATCACACAGACAGGAAGACTTCAGTGATGCCTAACACTCTTTGGCTCTGGGTGTTTAGGGCTTTGTCCTCGCAAGGAATTCACTCTCAAAGGCATCGAGGTGGGTTGCTCTCAAACGACAAAAGCCGTACACTAACTCTGAGCAGCCAACCGTTTATGGTTGTAGGGGGTGGGCTATTTATAGCCACTAGGCAACCCGACCTGATTTGTCCGAAATGACCCTGGGTCACTAAGGAACTGACACATGTTCCAACGGTCAGATTTCAAACACACATGGCAACTTTACTTGAGCTACAAGCAAAGCTGACTTACCCAGCTCTGGATAAGATTTTCTCTCATTGTCTTCGCTCGAAGACATAGGATTTTTGGTTAATCATCACTTCAGTCATTCTGACTGGTTCACTTGGACCCCACTTAACAGTATGGTGGTTCCTATGACTCAACAAAGAAGAAAAATAATGATGAAACAACTAAGTCTTTGCGCTCCATAGTCTTCACTCGATGTCTTCTCTTGTCATAGTCTTCAATGTGACTGTCTTCACATGCCACCTTTGACTTCAATGTCTTCATACATTTTTAGGGGTCATCTCTGGTAGGAAAACCAAATCAATGAGGGACTTCTACCTATGTTATCCTGCAATTCTCACAAACACATTAGTCCCTCAACCAGGTTTGTCGTCAATACGCCAAAACCAACTAGGGGTGGCACTAGATGCAGTTACAATCTCCCCCTTTTTGGTGATTGATGACAAACTGGTTGAAGTTTTCAACGGGGAATGAAATATGTGAGATTGTAAAGGATAGGGTATTGTCTTCATAAGTTGCAAAGGCTCCCCCTGAAGATGTGCATATAAGTAATTTGATCTTGGAATGCAAATGCACATGGCAGGTTGTACTTGTGGAGATCCTCTTCAACCTATGATGACAATTCATCATGCATGATATGATGTAACGAAGATAATGACATGCACAATGAAAAATGGACGTCTGCAAAATGATCTAAGTGCAGAATTTATCATCGCACATGCAGAATTTATCATCACATCACAGAATAGCAAATAAGTAGCAGACGACCATCGAGTTTAAGTGTTACAACTCAAAGAACCAAATGTATCAAAAACGAGAGTTGTAAGCACTTGGAAAAAGTAGCAAAAAGTAAAGCAACCACCCATATGGACCCGCTTGAAGACTATTAACTCATATGCTTCTCCCCCTTTTGTCAGTAAGGACCGAAAAGGTTTGAAGACATAGAGCGCCTACTCACTCCCATGAGGTGCAGGCGAGGCAGCAGGGTCTTCATTGAGATCTGGTGGTGTAGAGGAACTTGGTGCAGTGTCGACACGCACTGAAGTTGGAGGAGGTGAAGTTGCATCATCTTGGTCATCCATGACTCTGGCATTTACGGTCGCAGTTGAGGACGAGTAGTCAGAGTCTTCAAGTGAGGGAGTCCGACGCAAGTGAGCATTTCTGGGAGGAGTTGAGTCAAACTTGAACCGTTCGATGAAGCCATCGTCTTGCAGATTAGCTTCAGCACTAAGTAGGGTCAAACTCTTCCACGACCTCCGACAGGTTTCATGAGTGACAAAGGCATTCTTGGTGGCAAGATTGCGAATTCGGTTGACATCCACGAAGAGGCTTTGCATCTGACGTTTAAGCCAGTCGTGATGTTTGTCATGTTTCTGATGCAGCGCGACGAGAAGCTCTCGGTCATTTAGGACACGAGACCGTCTTTGAGGCCTTTGCGCAATGGTACTACCAGTGGCGTCAGTCTGAGCGCGAGGGGCACGTGTGTTACCAGCAAGAGGATAAACACGAGAAACTGCTGGAACTCCTTCAATAGGCTGGGTGAAGCTCTGGTGATCAACATTGTGAAGATAAAGGGGATCCTTAGCCGGCTCTGGGTAAATAGCTTCAACTAACAGATCAACCTCTTGCAAGAATATGAGATGATTGCGCGCAGATGGCTAATACTTGAAGGCGGAGTGACGCTTGATAAGACGCATGACCCATGGAGCATAGAATTTCAACCCAAAGATGTCGGAGCCAGATGTAGCCAACTGCATGATGAAGAAGTCTTGAGCATTGAAGCTGATGCCATTGAAGATATAGAAAACCAAAGTCTTCATTGCTCCTTCAAGCTTCACTGCAGATGAATGTCCTTTGACAGGCCATAGAGTCTTCCTGATGATATGGTAAATGGTGCGAGGCAGGTACTCTAGGTCTTCAACAAAGAACTCAGATGGGTATTCAGCGTCATGAGGCAGAGGCTTCATCATGCTCAGCATTTGACTCATGTTGGGTTCTGGCTTCTGAAAGATGCTTTCCAAGGCATTTTGGTGTTGTTGACAACCTGGTTCATAGTATTCACCAGGAGTGGGCAGGCCTGTGAGCTCAATGATATCAAGAGCTTTAGCTTCATGATGGACATTGCCTGTCATCCACTCAAGGACCCAAGTCTTTGGATCCCTGTTGTAGCCTCGAATGTGGAGAGTTGCATAGAACTGTAGTAGAAGCTCTTCATTCCAGTGCTCCTTATCTGTGACAAACTACAACAGACCAGCATCTCTGAAGCAATCTAACGCTTCTTCAAGGTAGAGCAGGCTAGCTATAGCTTCAGAGTCTAGGCGCATATGTGGAAATATGCTCTCTTGATTGTATAGGACGCAGGAATAGTAGTTGCGCTGCTGATAGCTCCAGAACCGATCTGAGGAAATGTGAGGTCTGGTATAAGGGTTCTTGGAGCTATTGAAGAAGGTGTTATGTGCCACGAAGCCATTCACATTGAAGACCCCAGGTGATGTGGCAGTGCCTAGGAATCGTGGAAGTCTTGGCTTGGGATTTTGGACTTGAGGTCTGTGCTCGACATGATACTCAAATTGTGGACCCGCAGCAGGTGGAGGAACCAGAACGGGCCAGCGGACCATAACAGGCTAACCACGATCAAATGCCAGCTCAATTGTATGAGGTCTTGGAGGGGGAACAGGAGCATTGGCATTGTCTTCATGGGCTTCAGGGGCCACATTGGTTTCAGGTGCTTGTATCTCAGGTGCTTCAGCATTGACTTCGGGTGCTGCAGTGGCTTTAGATGCTTGGACTTCTGGCACCGCGGTAGCTTCAGGCACCGTATTAGCTTCAACCATGATGACGTCATTGGCTTCAGCGGTGATGTTGGTGGCCGCCTTAGGGTTGTTAACCTCCACTTCAGGAGCTAGAGGGTCGGACACGTTCTCCTCGAGAACAACATCTTGGTGGGACGGGGGTGTAGCAACTCTTTCAACTCTTGGTGCTTCTTCTTCATCGGCTGATGCAGCCGGAATATCTTCAGCCATTTTGGCTTCGGACTCAGACACGTGCATAGTGGGAGTGACTTGGGGCCTTGGTCCTTTGCGAAGCCTGCGTAATGCTGGCGATGCTTGTGGAGATGGAGTGTGCTGGGCCTCAAAGTCATCGTCTTCTTGCACTGGTGGGGTAGCTTGCGGTTGGGGAGAGCTTGGAGTGTCTTGTCGTTGTGGGTGATCAGCCCACGATGCATCCTGAGTAGTTGGCGTCAGAGGACGACCAATGCTGATGAGTTCGCTGTGCGTGAGCACAGGCGATGATACCAATTGGTGCTCGATCTGAGGAAGGACTTCATCATCTTCAACATTGTCATGAGGACCAATGTCTTCAGCTGCGGTGGGGTCAACAGTTGGATTGTCTTCAGCTTCAGGAGCCTCTGGAGAAGCAGGCTCATGAGTTACCACTTGGCGTTCTTGATTTTCAGACGCAGGACGAGCCACTGAGATTGGCTCGACCTCAAGGGGCTCTGTGGGAGCAGCCCGATCTCTCTTCTTGGTTTTGCATTTCTTGGTTGGAGTAGCACCATCAGTAGTGCCCTTGGTTTTGCGCTTTCTGGCTTCAGCTTCAGCAGCCCTTGTTTTCTTCAGTTCTAAAGCCACTGTGGGGACCTTAGGCTTCGAGCATGTCATACTGGCTGGGAAGACAATTGGATATACTTCCTGCCTTGGTGCTTCGGGTTCTACCACAGCTAGCTTCTTCTTCTTCTTGGCCGCCATTCTGGGGTTGATTCCTGGTCGCCCCAAGGCCTTGCGCTTTTTAGCCTCATTGTATCCTTGGACACATTTAGCAGCAAGATCCTTCATGCGCTCACGAGAACCTTTGGCTTCTTCCCGTTTGGTTCGGAATGCTTCCTTAAGCTCATGCATCATGGTCTGGAAGTTCTGAATGTCTTCAACATTGAGCTTGGCCATGTGCTTCTTGAACTTAGCCTTTTCATAATCGATCTTATGCTTCAGTTCAACAATCTTCTGAGCTAGAGCCAGCTTAGCAGCAATGGCTCCGTGGAAGGCGACGCTTAGGCCAATCGGAAGTTGAAGATCATCAAAGCTGACATTTGGGCTGTCAAACCACTCATCAATGAATGTGTTGATGATTTCAACATCAAAGAGAGGAAGGTCATTGAAGATTTCTGCCTCTTGCTTTCTCTTGATCAGCTGCTCAAGAGCATCGTCACCAAGATCGTCGTCACTGGATAGATCAATGGCGTCATTGCATAGAATAGCAGCAGCGATCAGTGCTTGGCTAGTGGGTTGCAAGGGCATCTTCACTTTGGAGGTCTTGGAGATGCGTGACAAATCTTCAGACTGCACACTGTGTTCAGGAGGTGCAGTGGCTAGAGGCTTCGCTCGTGAGGCCTTTGGTGCTGGGGAAGGCTTCGAAGCTTGAGGTTTCTTCAGCTTCTTTGGCTTCAGTGGTGCAGGCGCTTCGTCAGAATCAACGTCGTCTGCAGGCTCATCCACGACTGTCCCTTGAACCATGATATGAGTGATGAGACCTTCTAGGTTGTAGAAGGGCCCAACAAGATTGGGTTCAGCTTCGCGTGTGCCATCAACACGAGGAGCAGAGGGGCCTGGATTGAAGTCTAATCCCCGTGACTTCTTATTTTCTTTGGCCAAATTCTTGGCAAATTGGAAGTTGCGCTTGAACAGATTATCGTCGCGGCACCACAATAATGAAGATGGGTCTGCATCTGCAAGATGTTGTCCACGGACCATGCAAGGATAGAAGCCTTGTTCAATGGCTTCAGCTCTGGACCTGGGTTGAAGATTTCTGTATAGAATGTCTCCACATGGTCGTTTGATGGCATTCTTATCAGCATACTCCTGGGTCACGAACCTGTACTCGAACCACTATTTTGCCCAATATCTTTGAATCCATTGGATTCGAGTTTTTCGCTGATTGTAGTCCTCCTCTGGATCTGTCTTGTACAACTCATAGAGGTCAGGAGGAAAATCTCTTGAGGTGTTGCCACGATGCTGTCTGCCACCCTTCCTTGCTGATTTCTCTGGTGCCATGAAGTTTAAACTGAAAGGCTTCAAAGATGTCAAAGTCTTCCGTCTACTGTTCAGACAAGAACTGGCTTCAGGAGAATTTATATGATGCTGTAAGAATTCTGCAAATGAATGGAGACTATGAGAACCAAGGGATTCTCCCGCGGACATGTACCTGTGATAGCATTAAGGTGCGAGGGAAGGGGAAGAGGTCATATGCATTCTCAGAAGATTTTGAAGATAAATCAGTTTAGAAGACATTGACCTCATAGTGCAAAGACATTCACTCATAGATAGAGAGTTGGTTCCAGATTTGTACAAATCCACGAATAAGTACATGTGAGGAATCTAACTACTTTGTGAAGCATAAGTGAACATACTAGGCATATTATGAGATGCAGTATGAAATAGATTCAACTTGTGTGTATATAAACTTCTTGTGGTAGAAAATGATGAATCTATAGGATCAAAGGGGCCGTAAAAAGGAGGTTTTATTTACCACATGAAGAACTGCTAGACGGAGTGGAAGAGGAGGCCGAGCAGTTCGAATCTTCCGTGCCCTAACTTGGCGACGGAGGACACCTACGGCAACGTCGGAGAAGACGATGTCCGCGGTTGTCGTGAAGACGGCGTCAGTGAGGTCGCGACAGCCAAGCGCTTCGTCGCCGGCGTCGTCGAGGGCTAGCGGTGGCGCTAGGGTTTGTGCGAGAGTGGAAGAAGGGATAATGACTGTGGTGAGGCATGTATTTATAGGGATAGGGACGGCACAGTGTTATTACACAGGTGCCCCTGGCGATTCACATCTGAAGGACACGTGGCTATCATGCAACACATCGGAGGTTGTTCCACATTCCCACGCACGCCTGGATTGTCGGGTGGTCGTTCCCACTTCTCCGGGTATCAGGTGAAAGGATTTAGCATTGAAAACGGATTAATGTTTGTCTCAGTGTCTTCTGCTGACAAGGATGCAGAGAAGACATTTTGACAGTGTCAATAGAATGCATATGATTTGGATAGATAGACTTAGGAAAGAAGCATAGAGGGGTTAGGGTCCGATCGCATTCACTTAGTTTGAAAGATTCAGCAAGAAGCAATAGCTATAAGTGAATGATGTAGAGGACAAAAACCAAATCAGTAAGTTGAAGATAAACAGGAGAACCTTTAATCATTGAAGACAAACAAAATGCGAAGACTTTGCAAATGTAACACCATGAGATAGACACGTCAAAGGGAAAATGTTGGTGGTGGCGTTACCCACAGTATATGAAATATTAGACCTAGACACGGCACACAATTATCATGGCGCTCCGAAGTCAAATTCCACATTAATATATTCACACTCAGAATGTAAGTCTTCATTGTTTGAAGATATACTTTACTTCGTGTGTTGCACATCTAAGTCGTCAACATGCTTAAGTGTTAGAATGTGTGCCTGATCACAGGACATTTGAGGATTCCAAGATATTTAGCTCAAACCGTAACTTGCAAAACCTCTTCTCATCCAAGGGCTTGGTGAAGATAGCTGTCAATTGCTCTTCAGTGTTGACGTGTATGATATCAATATCTTCCTTCATAACATGATCTCTGAGAAAGTGATGACGAATTTCAATGTGCTTTGTCTTCGAGTGCTAAACTGGGTTGTTGGCGATATTGATGGCGCTTTCGTTGTCGCAGTAGAGAGGCACTTGCTTCAGATGAATGCCATAGTCTTTGAGTGTTTGCTTCATCCATAGAAGTTGAGCACAGCAAGATCCAGCAGCAATGTATTCAGATTCAGCAGTGGAGAGAGATACACAGTTCTGCTTCTTTGAAGACCAACATACAAGTGATTGTCCCAGAAAATGACATGTGACTGATGTAGACTTGCGATCCACCTTGTCACCAGCATAATCAGCATCCGAGAATCCAACTAGATCAAACTCTGAACCCTTTGGATACCATAATCCTAGTGTTGGGGTGTGAGCCAAATATCTGAGAATTCGCTTCACAGCTAAGTGATGCGATTCCTTTGGTGCCCCTTGGAACTGGGCACACATGCAAACACTAAGCATGATATCTAGCCTAGATGCACATAAATAAAGCAAGGAACCAATCATGGAGCGGTATACCTTTTGATCGAACTCTTTACCATTATCGTCGGGACCCAGATGGTGTTTGGCTGGCATTGGCGTCGTGTAGCCTTTGCAGTCTTGCATTCCAAATTTCTTCAGGCAATCTTTGAGGTATTTCTCTTGGGATATAAAGATGTCGTTGCATTGCTGACGTATTTGAAGACCAAGGAAGAACTTCAGCTCACCCATCATGGACATCTGATATTGCTCTTGCATCATATATCCAAACTCTTCACTGTATTTCTGATTAGTGCAGCCGAAGATAATGTCATCCACATATATTTGGCACACAAACAGTTCACCATCATATGTCTTCATGAAGAGAGTGGGATCGAGAGAACCAGGTTTGAAGCCTTTGCTCTTTAGGAAGTCTTTGAGTGTGTCATACCAAGCCCGAGGGGCTTATTTGAGGCCATACAGTGCCTTGTTGAGCTTGTACACCATGTCAGGACGTTTTGGATCTTCAAAGCTAGGCGGTTGTGCAACATACACTTCTTCTTCAATCTTGCCATTGAGAAAAGTGCTCTTCACATCCATTTGATACAGAAGAATGTTATGGTGATTTGCATAGGCCAGCAGTATGCGTATGGCTTCAAGCCTAGCCACAGGAGCAAATGTTTCATCGAAGTCAATCCCTTCAAGTTGAGTGTATCCTTGAGCAACGAGATGAGCTTTGTTTCTGACAACTTGACCATGCTCATCTTGCTTGTTGCGATATATCCATTTAGTGCCTATTATATTGTGCTTATGAGGATCAGGACGCTTAACCAGTTCCCATACATTATTCAGCTCAAACTGTTGAGGCTCTTCTTGCATAGCTTGAATCCATTCAGGTTCCATGAAGGCTTCATCAACTTTCTTGGGTTCAGATATTGAGACGAATGCGAAGTGCCCACAGAAGTTTGCTAGTTGTGTTGCCCTTGAACGAGTGAATGGACCTGGTGCATTGATGCTATCAATTATCCTTTCAATCTGTACTTCATTTGCAACACGAGGATGGACAGGACAAAGATTTTGCTCTTGCTAATCATTGTCATTGTTAGAAGGATTGTCTTCAGGCTGAGCATTGTTTTCAGGTTGATTAGGTGGAGAGATGATAAGTTCCTCTTCAGGCTGAGCTTCAGATGGTATGATTTCTCCAATTCCCATAAGTTTGATTGATTCACTGGATGGAACTTCATCTAGCACATTTGGCAGGTGCTCTCTTTGCGAGCCGCTAGTCTCATCGAACCGCACATCCACAGTTTCAACCACTTTATAGTGAAAGAGGTTGAAGACTCTGTAGGAGTGCGAATCCTTTCCATATCCAAGCATAAAACCTTCATGTGCTTTCGGTGCAAATTTTGAAGTGTGATGTGGATCCTTGATCCAGCACCTAGCACCACATACTCTAAAGTAGCTGACGTTTGGCTTCTTACCAGCCAGGATGTCATATGATGTCTTCTTCAGGAACTTGTGAAGATAAACACAGTTGATGATATGGCATGCAATATCAATGGCTTCAGGCCAGAACTTTCTTGGAGTCTTGTATTCATCAAGCATCGTCCGGGCCATCTCAATAAGTGTTCTGTTCTTGCGTTCCACGACGCCATTCTGCTACGGCATGTACGGAGCTGAGAATTCATGTTTGATGCCCAAAGTATTAAGATAAGTATCTAGGCCAGTGTTCTTGAACTCAGTGCCATTGTCACTTCTAATGTGCTTGATCTTGACGCCACAGTTGTTCATTGCTCGATTGGCGAAGCGTCCGAAGACATCCTGCACTTCAATCTTGTAGAGGATTATATGCACCCAAGTATATCTTGAATAATCATCAACAATGAAAAAGCCATAGAGACAAGCAGTAGTAGTAAGAGTTGAGTAATGAGTGGGACCGAAAAGGTCCATGTGGAGCAGTTCGAAGGGTTGAGTCGTTGTCATGATTGTCTTCGAGGGATGCTTGGCCCTCATCATCTTTCCTGCTTCACAGGCACCACATAAGTGATCCTTCTTGAACTTGATGCCCTCGATGCCTATGACATGCTTCTTCTTTGCAAGGGTGTGCAGGTTCCTCATGCCAGCATGCCCTAGCCTCCGATGCCAGAGACAACATTCATAAGCTTTTGCTATAAGACATACGGCAAGTTGTGGTCCTCCTAAGAAATCTACCACGTACAAATCATCTTTTCGATACCCTTCAAAGACTAGAGACTTGTCAGATTCCATTAGAACAAGGCAATGATATTTTCCAAACATCACAATCATGTTCAAATCGCAAAGCATTGAGACAGACATTAAGTTGAAACCAAGGGATTCAACAAGCATGACTTTATCCATGTGTTGATCCCTTGAGATTGCAACTCTACCTAGACCCAATACCTTGCTTTTACCAGTGTCAGCAAATGTGATGTGACTTTTGTCAGAAGGACATAAGGTTGAGTCCATGAGAAGACTTTGCTTGCCAGTCATGTGATTAGTACATCCACTATCAATAATCCATTCTGAAGCAGCTGGTGTCGTACCCTACAGTGCAGTTCGGGGGATAGGCTTCACGAAGAGAATTGTGAAGCATAAACATTTTAAGAGCAAGTGGATTATGAAAGCTTAGATCGAGATTAGGACTGATCGCGCAAGTAGCAAGTGACTCAGGAACAAAATACATAATAAGACCATTTGGGCATTTAATCTTGCGCCCTATAAGATGTTTAAGGTCCCCAGCAATAGCTACAGACAAATTTGATTGTCGGCTGGAGACCTTTCCCTGCAAAAGAGAGTTAAGCTTTCTTAGCCACCCACATCTTTAAGGGTGGCTTCGAAGCAATGAGTCTAAGTGCAGCATCTGAGAATTTTGGCTTTGGAGCCCTAGCAAAAAGTCTTGCAGGTGGACAATAGTACTCATAAGAATAAGCAGAGTAGTTCTTTGTCTTATGAACATGGCGGTTTGATGAAACGCGCTCATATTCATAGGCCTGAGTATGGCTTCCCTGCAAAACATTTGCATTAGTGCGACTCAGGTGAGTCCTTTGTCTGTATGAAACCGTTGGACCATATGAAGCCTGTGGTCTAGGGTTTCTCTTCTTCACTTGTGGTGTCATGATGACATTCACAGGAAGATTCTCTAGCAACCTTTCAGCACGCAGACTTTCTTCACAGGTGGCCCATTCCTGCAGTTAGTACCAATATACCTGGCAAACACTTCACCATTCTGATTCTTAAATAGTTTATAGTTTGCATCAAAGGATTCATCAATAACAATGGGATTAGCACAATTGAAGCCTGACAGGGTGGATGGATCCACTGAGGGTTCCTTTGCAGCAACCCATGTGGTTTTGGGGTACTTCTCAGGTTTCCAGTAAGAGCCATCAGCATTCATTTTCCTTTCGAACCCAAGACCCTCTTTCCTAGGGTTTCGGTTCAGGATCTGCCTTTTGAGAACATCACATAGTGTCTGATGCCCTTTGAGACTTTTGTACATCCCTGTTTCAAGCAATGTCTTCAACCTTGCATTTTCATCAGCAATAGCAGTGGTATCCTTAGCAGAGGGGTTAGTTACCACATCAACAGTTGAAGATATTGCAATAGTAGCAGCAGTAGAACATCCAGCAACAGAAGTAGCATTGTCACGCTCAATGCATTTAAGACATGGTGGTTCAAATCCTTCCTGAGCGGGACTGATCTGTTTGGCGCGAAGTGACTCATTTTCCATTTGAAGATCTTCATGAGCCACTCTCAATTTCTCAAGATCTTGCTTCCTTTGAAGATAATCATAGGAAAGCTTTTCATGAGTTGTTCAGAGCGTTTCATGACGACTTTCAAGTTCCTCATACTTAACATGAAGATTTTTTATGTCTTCAATTAAGGACTGAGATCGAGTCATTTCAGCGTCTAACAGGTCATCGCTTTTGTCTAATAGTTTTTGAATATGTTCCATAGCTTTCTGTTGTTTAGTTGCAATTTTAGCGAGTGTTTTGTAGCTGGGTTTGGAACCACAATCAGAGTCATCTTCACTGAATGTTTGATAGTGAGTAGCGCGTGTGTTTACCTTGGCACCGCGTGCCATGAAGCAGTAGGTGGGAGCGGAGTAGTCCTTGTCATTTGCATCAGTGTTGGTGATGAAGTCATTGTCTTCAGTGTTGAAGATGGACTTGGCAACGTATGTTGTAGCCAGACTCGCAACGCCAGAATCGGACTCCTCCTCAGACTCCACCTCCGCCTCCTCAGAAGCGGACTCCTCCTCTGAATCCATTTCCTTGCCAACAAACGCACGAGCCTTGCCAGATGAGCTCTTCTTGTGTGATGAAGACTTTGAGGAAGACTTGGAAGAAGACTTTGAGTATTTCTTCTTCTTCTTGTCATCATAATCATACTCTTTGCTCTTCTTTTTCTTCTTGTTCTCATTGTCCCACTGCGGACACTCAGAGATGTAGTGGCCAGGTTTCTTGCACTTGTGGCATGTTCTCTTCTTGTAGTCATGAGCAGAAGCTTCATCATTCCTTGAGCTTGACCGTGAATACTTTCTGAAGCCTTTCTTCTTGGTGAATTTTTGGAACTTCTTCACAAGCATAGCAAGCTCCTTTCCAATGTCTTCAGGATCATCGGAACTGCTGTCAGATTCTTCTTTAGATGAGGAGACAACGTTTTCCTTAAAGGCACGAGTTCGCCCATAATTGGGACCATAGATGTCTCTTTTCTCAAAAAGCTGAAACTCATGTGTGTTGAGCCTCTCAAGTATGTCAGATGGATCGAGTGTCTTGAAGTTAGGACGTTGTTGAATCATCAGGGCTAGGGTGTCAAATGAGTTGTCAAGTGATCTCAGGAGTGTCTTGACGACTTCATGCTTGGTGATCTCAGTAGCGCCGAGGGCTTGAAGCTCATTTGTGATGTCAGTGAGTTGATCAAACGTGAGCTGGACATTCTCATTGTCATTTCTCTTGAAGCGGTTGAAGAGGTTGCGAAGGACACTAATTCTCTGATCTCTCTGGGTTGAGACGCCTTCGTTGACCTTGGAGAGCCAGTCCCAGACTAGCTTAAATGTTTCCAAAGCACTCACATGGCCATACTGTCCTTTGGTCAGATGACCACAGATGATGTTCTTGGCAGTGGAGTCCAGTTGAATGAACTTCTTGACATCAGCAGCGGTGACACCTTCACCAGCCTTGGGAACGCCATTCTTGACGACATACCATAGGTTGACATCAATGTCTTCAATACACATGCGCATCTTATTCTTCCAGTAGGGATATTCAGTTCCATCGAAGAATGGACACGCATCGAGACTTTGATTATCCCTGCAGTCGACATAGCTAAAACTCCAGGTGGTTAAACCGAATCACACAGAACAAGGGAGTACCTTGCTCTGATACCAATTGAAAGTGCTAGTGATTGACTAGAGGGGGGTGAATAGGCGATTTTTATGAAAGTCTTCAAAACATGGAAGTTTCGAAGACAAACGATAGAAATAAACCTATTATCATGCAGCGGAAGGTAGACTACGCTAAGCAAGCCATAGTCAAGTATTCAATGAAGTGAAAGCACAACGACTAATAGCAGCTAGGCAGTATAGATCAGGTAGGAAGATAGTGTGAAGCCAATCAGAACAAGCAGTCACTCAGTGAAGACAAAAGATAATGCAATCATATAATGACTTCACCAGGACCAACAGTAAGTAAAGGGAAGGGAAGGATGACCAGTGACTTGTTGAAGACAATGATTTGTTGGACTAGTTCCAGTTGCTGTGACAACTGTACGTCTGGTTAGGGAGGCTGAGATTTAACTCAGAAGACCGCGTCTTCACCTTATTCCCCTTGAGCTAATGACACCCAATCCTCGCCCAATCACTCTGGTAAGTCTTCAAGGTAGACTTCCAAACCTTCACAGACTTCGTTCACCGGCGATCCACAATGACTCTTGGATGCTCAGAAGACGACGCCTAACCGGCTGGAGGATTCACAGTCCTCAAGTGTAATAAGTCTTCAGATCACACAGATGGGAAGACTTCAGTGATGCCTAACACTCTTTGGCTCTGGGTGTTTAGGGCTTTGTCCTCGCAAGGAATTCTCTCTCAAAGGCTTCGAGGTGGGTTGCTCTCAAACGAAAAAAGCCGTACACTAACTCTGAGCAGCCAACCGTTTATGGTTGTAGGGGGTGGGCTATTTATAGCCACTAGGCAACCCGACCTGATTTGTTCGAAATGACCCTGGGTCACTAAGGAACTGACACGTGTTCCAACGGTCAGATTTCAAACACACACGGCAACTTTACTTGAGCCACAAGCAAAGCTGACTTACCCAACTCTGGATAAGATTTGCTCTCATTATCTTCGCTCGAAGACATAGAATTTTTGGTTAAGCATCACTTCAGTCATTCTGACTGGTTCACTTGGATCCCACTTAACAGTACGGTGGTTCCTATGACTCAACAAAGAAGAAAAAGAACGACGAAACAACTAAGTCTTCGCGCTCCATAGTCTTCACTCGATGTCTTCTCTTGTCATAGTCTTCAATGTGATTGTCTTCACATACCACCTTTGACTTCAATGTCTTCATACATTTTTAGGGGTCATCTCTGGTAGGAAAACCGAATCAATGAGGGACTTCTACCTGTGTTATCCTGCAATTCTCACAAACACATTAGTCCCTCAACCAGGTTTGTCGTCAATACTCGAAAACCAACTAGGGGTGGCACTAGATGCACTTACAAGAAGACTTTGAGCCACCATGTTTAAAATGTCTTGAGCGTGATAATGTTGTCTCTGTTGCTGAATGTTCAACTGCTGCTACTGTTGCTATATCTTCAACTGCTGATGTGGTAACTAACCCCTCTTCTAAGGATACCACTCCTATTGCTGATGAGAATGCTAGGTTGTAGACATTGCTTGAAACAGGGATGTACAAAAGTCTCAAAGCGCATCAGACTATGGGATGTCCTCAAGAAACAGATTCTGAACTGAAACCCTAGGAAAGACGGTGTGGGGTTCAAGAGGAAAATGAACATTGATGGTTCATACTGGAAGCCTGAGCAGTGCCCCAAAACCACATGGGTTGCTGCTAAGGGTCCTTCAGTGGATCCATCTACCTTGCCTGGCTTCACTTGTGCTAACCCGATTATCATTGATGAATCCTTTGATGCAAACTATAAACTATTTAAGAATCAGAATGGTGAAGTGTTTGCCAGGTATATTGGTACTAACTATAGGAATGGACCACCTTTGAAGAATATCTGGGTGCCCAAAAGTTGTCTTGAGAAGCTTCTTGTGAATGTCATCATGACACCACATGGGAAGAAGACAAACCACAGACCTAAGGCTTCACATGGTCCAAAGGATTCATATAGACAGAGGACTCATCAGAGTCACCCTAACGCCAATGCTTTGTAGGGAAACCATACTCAGACTTATGAATATGAGCATGTTTCATCAAACCGCTATGTTCATAAGACCAAGAACTTTTCTGCCTATTCTTATGAGTATTATTCACCCCCTGCAAGACTATTTGCTAGGGCTCCAAAGCCAAAGTTCTCATATGCTGCACTTAGACTCATTGCTTCTAAGTCACCCCTGAAGATGTGGGTGGTTAAGAAAAATTAACTATCTTTTGCAGGGAAAGGTCTCTGGCCGGAAAACAAAGACTTCAGATGCTTATGCTGGGGACCTAAAACATCTTGTGGGACGCAAGATAAAATGCCAGAATGGTCTTACTATGTATTTCATCCTAGGTTTTCTAGACAAACATTCTATCTACACTAACAAGGATCTGAAGTTTGATAATATGCTTGTTACTCAAATGTTTATGCTTCAAATTTCCCTTGGTGAAGCCTATCCCCCAAACAACACTGTAGGGTATGACACCAAAGGCTTCTGAGTGGATTTTGGACAGTGGATGCACTAACCACATGACTGGTGATCGAAGTCTTCTTATGGATTCAACCCTACGTCCTTCTAACAAAAGTCACATCACATTTGCTGACACTGGTAGAAGCAAGATATTGGGCCTAGGTAGAGTTGCAATCTCAAAGGATCAGCACATGGATAAAGTGATGCTTGTTGAATCCCTTGGTTTCAACTTAATGTCTTTCTCAATGCTTTGTGATCTGAACATGATTGTGATATTTGGAAAATATCATTGCCATGTGCTTATGGAATCTGGCAAATCTCTAGTCTTCGAAGGGTATCAAAAGGATGATCTGTACATGGTAGATTTCTCAGCAGGACCACAGTTGGCCGTATGTCTTCTAGCAATAGCTTCAGAGCGCTGGCTCTGGCAATGGAGGCTAGGGCATGCGGGCATGAGGAACTTACACACTCTCGCAAAGGAGAAGCATGTCATAGGCATCGAGGGCGTCAAGTTCAAGAAGGATCATCTATGCAGTGCCTGTGAAGCTGGAAAGATGACTCGGTCCAAGCATCCCTCGAAGACAATCTTGACAACGACACTTCCCTTCGAGTTGTTTCACATGGACTTATTCGGCCCTACTCACTACTCTACCCTCACTACCACTGCTTGCCTCTATGGCTTCATCATTGTTGATGATTACTCGAGATATACATGGGTGCATATAATTCTCTACAAGACTGAAGTGCAGGATGTCTTCAGACGATTCGCCAATCGTGCCATGACCAACTATGGCATCAAGGTCAAGCACATCTGAAGTGACAATGGCACACAATTCAAGAACACTGGCCTTGACACTTACCCAGATACATTGGGCATCACACATGAGTTCTCGGCTCCATACACACCTCAGCAGAATGGCATCATGGAGCGCAAGAACAGAACCCTCATTGAGATGGCACGGACGATGCTTGATGAGTACAAGACTCCAAGGAAGTTCTGGCCTGAAGCTATTGATACTGCATGCCATGTCATCAATCGTGTTTATCTTCACAAGTTCATAAAGAAGACATCATATGAGATCCTGGCTGGTAAGAAGCCAAACGTCATCTACTTTAGAGTATGTGGTGCTAGGTGCTGGGTCAAGGATCCGCGTCACACTTCAAAATTTGCACTGAAAGCACATGAAGGATTTATGCTTGGCTATGGAAAGGATTCACACTCCTTCCTACGGAGTCTTCAACCTCTTTCATTACAATGTGGTTGAAACTGTGGATGTGCGGTTCGATGAGACTAACGGCTCGCAAAGAGACCACCTGCCAAATGTGCTAGATGAACCTACACCAAGTGAATATATCAAGATTATGGGTACTACAGAAATTATATCTTTAGAGGCACAGGCTGAAGAGGAAATCATCATTTCTGCACCTAATCAGCCCGAAGACACTGCTCAGCCTGAAGCCAATGCTGAAGATGAAGACAATGATCAACAAGGGCAAAATCTTCGTCCAATTCATCCTCGTGTTGCAAATGAAGTACATATTGAGAAGATAATTGGTAGCATCAATGCACCTGGTCCACTCACTCGTTCAAGAGCAACATAGCTAGAAAATTTTTGTGGGCACTTTGCATTTGTCTCTATATCTCAACCCAAGAAAGTTGATGAAGCCTTCATGGAACCTGAATGGATTCAAGCTATGCAAGAAGAGCTTCAATAGTTTGAGATGAACAATTGTGGGAGCTAGTAAAGCGTCCAGATCCTCGCAAGCACAATATTATCGGCACCAAATGGATATATCACAAAAAACAAGATGAGCATGGGCAAGTTCAGAAACAAGGCTCGTCTCGTTGCTCAAGGCTACACACAAGTTGAAGGGATTGACTTTGATGAAACATTTGCTCTTGTGGCTAGGCTTGAAGCCATTCGCATACTGCCAGCCTATGCCAACCACAACAACATTCTTCTATATCAAATGGATATCAAAAGTGCCTTTCTCAACGGCAAAATTTAATAAGAAGTGTATGTTGCACAACCACCTGGTTTTGAAGACCCAAAGCGTCCTGGCATGCTATACAAGCTCAACAAGGCACTGTATGGCCTCAAACAAGCACCTCATGCTTGGTATGACACACTCAAAGACTTCCTGAATAGCAAAGGCTTCAAACATGGTTCACTAGATCCCACTCTCTTTACTAAGACATATGATGGTTTACTGTTTGTATGCCAAATCTATGTGGATGACATTATCTTCAGCTGCACTGACAAGAGATATAGTGATGAGTTTGGGCATATGATGCAAGAGCAATATCATATGTCAATGATGGGTGAGCTGAAATTCTTCCTTGGTCTTCAAATCCATCAGCAGAGTAATGGCATCTTCATATCACAAGAAAAATACCTCAATGATTGCCTGAAGAAGTTTGGAATGCAAGACTGCAAAGGGTACACGACGCCAATGCCAACCAAAAGTCATCTAGGCCCCGACGACAATGGTAAAGAGTTCAACCAAAAGGTATACCGCTCCATGATTGGTTATTTACTCTACTTATGTGCATCTGGTCCAGATATAATGCTTAGAGTTTGCATGTGTGCCCGATTCCAAGCGGCACCAAAGGAATCGCATCACTTAGATGTGAAGCGAATTCTTCGATATTTGGCTTACACCCGAACACTAGGATTATGGTATCCCAAGGGCTCAGAGTTTGATCTAGTTGGATTCTCAGATGCTAATTATGCTAGTGACAAGGTTGATCGCAAGTCCACATCAGGGAAATATCACTTTCTTGGACGATCTCTTGTTTGTTGGTCTTCAAAGAAGCAGAACTGTGTATCTCTCTCCACTGTTGAATCTGAATACATTGCTGCTGGATCTTGGGGCACTCAGCTTTAATGGATGAATCAAACTCTCAAGTACTATGGCATCCACCTGAAGCATGTGCCACTCTACTGCGATAATGAAAGCGCCATCAGGATTGCCAACAACCCAGTTCAGCACTCGAAGACAAAGCACATTTAGATTCGTCATCACTTTCTCAAAGATCGTGTCATGAAGGAAGATATTGATATCATTCACGTCAACACTGAAGAGCAATTGGCAGATATCTTCACAAAGCCCTTGGATGAGAAAAGATTTTGCAAGTTGTGGTTTGAGCTAAATATCTTAGAATCCTTAATTGTCCTGTGATTGGACACACATCCTAACGCTTATGCATATTGACGACTTAGATGTGCAACACATGAAGTAACGTATATCTTCAATCATTGAAGACTTACCCTCTAAGTGTGAATACGTTAACGTGGAATTTGACTTCGAAGTGCCACGATAATTGCGTGACGTGTCTGGGTCTAATACTTCCTATAAGGTGGGTAACGCCACCACCAAACTTTCTCGAAGATTTGCGTTTGGCGCCATGATTGTTTTATATTTGCATTTGGTTTGTCTTCAACATTGATTTGACTTCAAGGTTTATCTTCGCAATGTTGATTTGGTCTTTTTATGATATATACACACACACACACACATGTGTGTGTGTGTTCCGTCCTCTACAACATTCACTTATAGCTATGTCTTCGACATTGCCATTTTTTGAACTAATGAATGTGATTGGACCCTAACCCCTTATGTGCTTCTTCCCCAAACTCTCTCTATCTAGTCATATGCATTCTGTTGAAACATGTCGAATGTCTTCACTGCATCCTTGTCGGCTGAAGATACAGAGACGCACAATTAAAATCTCTTTCAATGCTATATCTCTCTTGCCTGAATGTCGGGGGAGCCGGAACGACCACCCGACAAACCAGGCGTGCGTGGGAACATGGAACAACTTTCAATGAGTTGCATGCATCCCAAGTGTCCATTAGATGTGAACCGCCAGGGGCACCTGCGTAATTGCGTTGTGCAGCCCTCTACCTTATAAATACCCATCCCGTGAGGTCATCATCTCCTCTTCCACCTCCCCACCTCGCTCAAACCCTAGCGCCATTGCTAGCTCGCGTCGATGCCGGAGACGAAGCGCTTAGCTGTCGCGACCTCTTTGATGTCGTCCTCACGCTGACCGCGGACCTTGTCTTCTCTGCCGCCGCCGTAGATGTCTTCCGCCGCCGAGTTAGGGTGCGGAAGATTGAAACTGCTCGGCCTCCCTTCCGCCTCGCCTAGCAGTTCGTTTGGGGTAAATAACTTTCACTTTTTATAGTCTTTTTGATCTGTCAAATCCATCCAACAACTAAAAGTGGTTTCTATACTTCCAAATATGCTTCTGTCTCTTTCTGAATCTCATAACTTGCAAAGTATACTCACTTGTGCTTCATAACTAGTTAGATTCCTCACTTGTACTTATTCATGGATTCATACAAATCTGGAACCGACCTTCTTCAAATAAGTGAATGTCTTTGCTCTATGAGGTCAATGTCTTCAAACTGATTTATCTTCAAAATCTTCTAAGGATGCATATGACTTCTTCCCTTCCCTTGCATCTCTAATGATGTCACAGGCACATGTCTGTGGGAGAATCCCTTGGTTCTCATAGTCAGCATTCATTTGCAGAGTTCTTACAACATCACATTCACTCCCCTGAAGCCAGTTCTTGTCTGACCAGTAGACAGAAGCCTTTCACTGTTCTGAAGCCTATCTGTCTGAATATCATGGCCACTGAGAAATCTACTAGGAAGGGTGGCAGACAGTGCCGTGGAAATACTTCTCTAGATCTGCCTCCGGATCTGTATGAACTATACAAGCCAGATCCTGAGCAGAACTACAATCAGTGCAAGACCCGGATTCAATGGATCCAAAGATATTGGGCAGAACAGTGGTTCAAGTACAACTTTGTCACTGCTGAATATGATGAGAAGAACGCTATCAAGCGCCTGTGGGGCGATATTCTCTACAGAAATCTGCAACCTAAGTCAAAGCCTGAAGCTATTGCTCAAGGTTTCTATCCTTGCATGGTCAGAGGACCGCAACCTGAAAATGCCGACCCATCATATTTGCTACGGTGTCATGACGACAATCTCTTCAAGCGCAACTATCAGTTCACTAAGGAGTCGGCTGCCAAAGAACATAAAGGAGCTTGGACTCAACTTCAACCCCGGTCCTTCTACGCTGAGGCAGGATGGCTCACGTGAATCCAATGCCAATGTCATTGGCCAATTCACTAGCTTCAATGGGCTCCTCTCTCACATTGCTGCTAAGAGGGCCATGGTGGATCAATCTGCTGATGACGCAGACTCTAAAGATGCGCCAGCACCATCGAAGAAGAGGAATACAAAAGCTTCGAAGCCCTCTACTGCACCAACCGCTTCACCTATGAAACCCTTGAAGGTTGCACCTCCTGTCACGACCGGTTTTCCAATAAAAATATTTATTGATAAACCAGTCTTTTGAGTCCAGTATGAGAGAAATCCTCCTCACTGGTAGACAATTTCTTGATACAATAAGCCAGTAGCATAAAATATATTACAGGGTTGAGCTGCGGTCGCTCAACCAAATTATTACAAGCACGCCAATAATCATACATAATGGCGGACAGGACACAGTGGTGTGGAGACATACTACTGACTCATGGATAGGTTGGTGGTGGAAAAACACAGCGGGAAGGGAAATACAAGACTCTAAGAATATCATTTCATCGAACGTCGAGGTGAGGCTCGATAAATTTATTTGGTAGCGGAAGCGGATATAAAACAGTGACCAAATCCAGGGTCGCACGAGATTGACTGGGACTCCTCTAAGTGTCGGACTCGCTATCGAACTCTTCATCCATGAGATCGCCTTCGTCAGCATCTGGCCAAATCAACAAGCCACTGAGTACTTTGAAAGTACTCGCAAGACAGTTCGGACGTAAGATATAACAAATGCGTGCATGGATGCAACATGATTAATTCCTTAATGCACAATAAATAAAATTGGCATAACGGGGTAAGTAAAAAGGGAAACGGCGGTAGTCCGCCTGAAATCCCACAGAGCATAAATAAAGACCGATCGGGTGTCTGAAGCGACGCCTCGAAAGGTGAACAAATAAAAATAAGGAAATGATGCCACAGTCGGGCATCTTAGCGACACCACATAAAGGGCTTTAAAGGAAATACCACAGTCGGGCGTCTGAGCGACGCCACATAAAGGGCTTTAAAAGAAATACCACAGTCGGGTGTCTAAGCGACGCCACATAAAGGGCTTTAAAAGAAATGCCACAGTTGGACGTCTGAGCGACATCGCAGAAAGGGCTTTAAAAGAAATGCCACAGTCGGACGTCTGAGTGACATCGCAGAAAGGGCTTTAAAAGAAATGCCACAGTCGGACGTCTGAGCGACATCGCGGAAAGGGCTTTAAATTCACCAATAAATAATACTCATAATAAACATTCAATACATGAGAATAAACGGGTTAGTCCATCCACAGGGATAATCATTCAACCGGACTTAGCACTCATGCGATTCACCGGAGTCTCTATCATCAAAGCTGACAATTGATTAGGATAAGATGGAACGAAACTGGGCATGGAATAGATGATTTGGAGGAATATATGACTCTGCAGAGTTTGTACAAAATTTTTCCCACAGCCAACGGATTTCCGTAGTCACGAAGGACTGGTTCCGTTTACGGTATTTCGGAAGAAAACACAGCTAACCGGTACACACCCATCCTACCTCTCGATGCTAGGAATCACCCTAGTCATCGTCCAAGAAAAACTTTTGAGACGGGGAGATCACAATCTCGAATAGCATGGGATCAAATTTATATACGCGCGCTCTAAGGGGTGCCCCCCTCTCGGTCCCAACCGGAAACACCCATGCCCCCTGACCGGATGACTGGCTTTAATCCAGGGCCATGGAACCATCATCACGGCCTCTCCTCTTTGGTGTGTACCATGAAAGCGGTTTGCAACTTACTAAACCATATTCCTTGCGGAAAACATGTGGTAGTACAAGGAAGGAAATGATAGGTACTGGACCGATATGGTTTGACACTGAAGTCACATAGTCTGGCGTAAGACTGGCATGCTACAACACTGCCATCGTACCCATCCTCATGCCAACACATGGCCATTCATATTCACATTCATCCACGTATGGATCATCGAACTCACTTACCTCATTATCACATAAAATAACGTTCATCGGTATGCTCACCAACATGCCATGAAACTAACTAAATGGAAAACATGCCAAGACACTCATCATATCAAAAGTTCAAACATGCTTGCCTGGTTCAGAGTAGTCGGAGCCTAGCTCGGTGAAGTTCGCGGCTCCGTCACCTCCTTCGGGATCTACGGTTTAAAGAAAATATATGCGCTAACGTAAATACCAAGGAGTGCACAGAAGGTAAACCAAATATTTTTTAAATAAATCTGATAAAAAACTAGACAAAATTTTGAAGAGAACAGAAAAAGAATCAATCAAAAATACTTTTCTGATTAAAAGTTATAAGGGTTTTTGTCCAGGGACTTATCTGTAATGAAACAGAAGATTTCCAGGGGCTAGTTTATAAAAACAGAAAACGCTTCGGTAGCGACTACGCCAGCCCAAAGAGAAAACGCATTCTGCCCGAAGGCGCTTCCAGAAAACGATTCGAAAGAGAGAGCAAAGAGGCTGACGGTGGGGTCCCACCCGTCAGGTTCAAATGTTCAAACGGGGCGGCAGAGCTCGCCTGCGCCCGAGAGCCGCGGTGGTCGCCGGCGGGGATCCATAGCGAGGCAGAGAGATCGGAGAGTACCTCCGTGCTCAGGGCACCCTTCCGCATCAGTTGATGGTGGTGGAGTCGGTCGGCGAGCACCACGTCGACGGCGAGCTTTGCTCCGGCGACGGCGGCTCGGGTGGTCGAGGGGCTCATCGGAGAGGGCTGCAAAGGTTAAATTGGAGAGGGGGTTATGCTCCTGGCAGCTAGAGAGGGTAAAGAACGGGGTTTGAGCGCCGGAGATGGCCTCACCAGAACGAATCGGTCTGGAGGCCGAGGCGGGGCGAGGCGGCCAGAGCTGGGGGAGGAGACCTCCTCGAGGTCCCCCTAGTGGCCTGGCGGGGTGTTGGTGAGTAGTGGAGGTGCTGCGTGCACGAGAGTGAGCTCGGGACCCCTTTATATAGGCGGTCCGAGGCGGTTGCCGTGAACGAGGATCACCGGCGAGTGATTACGGTGGCGCAGTGCTCGGTCGGGCTGGTTAGGGGGTCGAGCGTCATCACGGAGGTTCAATGGGTCCGTTTTGGTGTTAAACTGGCCGGGGTTTGGGTGTTAAGGGCGAGCTCGACGGAACGGGGATGGCGCGGGCCCGTCGGCGGCGGAGAGCGCGTTTCGTGCTTGCCGGCCACGGTGGCTGTGCTACGGGCGTGCGCTGGCGTGCATAAGGCCACGCGGAGAGCCAGGGAGCAATGGGCGGCGCGGAACGGCGTTCTGCCGTGGTGTGCCTCCTGCCGGCCGCCACGGGAGGTCCCGACGCTGCAGAAGACGCCGGCAAGGGCGGGCCAGCGCGCTACCGACGCTAGGAAGGCTCCACGCACGCGGGTGAAGCTTCGGACAAGAGGAAGAGGCGGCGAGAAACGTGCCAAGGGCACTGTGGCCGCGTGACTGAAACTGACGAACGGAAGATGACACTGAAACTGAATTTTCTGAACTTTGAACAGTAACAGTGCCCACAAGGTGTTCGACCGAATGAAATTGGCCTCTGGTGATTTTTCCTTGAGCTGATTTTTGGTGGAGTGGCTTCTCCTTGCTCAAGTAGGCTGCATGATTTTTGGTGGAATTTTTGGAGCAGTGTGGATATGAATTTCACCAAATTTGGCAAATCTGGTCCAAACTTGCAGAGACTGTATTTTGAAAAATTTGAAAAGAGGAGGAGTGGATCAAGATGGTTCTGGGTTGTGGGTTCAAAGGACAATCCAGGAGAATTGGTTTGAGGTCAAAACTCAAATGAAAAAGTGTACTTTCTTTGAAAATCCCTCAGGCTCCAAATAATTTTCAGAATTGATTTGAGGGGAAAAAATAATTAGAATAAAATCCAAAACCAGTTTGGATTAGTTGGGACAGAGAACTTAGGTTGATCACAAGGGGGAGGGGAGGTTTTGGAGGGGTTTTATCTCATGGGCAAAAATACAAAGCCAAGGGTGGCTTCAAAGATAAGAAAATCCCAAATTTTCATAGGGCTCCACTTAAAATAAAACAAATTAAAACTCCCAAAAAAATTAAATTTTTAGAGGGAACTAACAGAGAAGAAGTTTGCAAAAGATCAACCACCAAAGTTTGAAAGAAATAAAATCCTTGCCAAGGCAAAAGGAGGTTTTTAAGAGGAAGGTTTTTCTGAAAAAGAAAAATTTTAAAAAAGGTCTCTCCTCAAAACCACAAAGTTTTTGATAAAAACCAAATAAAAAAATTTGGAGTGTCACAACACCTACCCCCTTAGGAAAAATCTCGTCCCCGAGATTTCAGCTGATCCTTAAATAAGTGTGGATGCTCTGTCCGAAGAAAATCCTCGCTTTCCCAAGTTGCTTCACTGTCGGTGTGATTGCTCCACTGGACTTTGAAAAACTTGATGGTTTTCTGTCGGGTCCTCCTTTCAGACTCCTCTAATATTCTTATGGGACGTTCTCGATAAGTGAGGTCTAGCTGTACATCAATGTTCTCATGGGATACTTGTTTCTCTGGGTTGCTTACGCACTTCCTTAATTGAGAGACGTGGAACACGTCGTGAATGTCGGACAAGTCTTCGGGTAAGTCTAGCTGGTAGGCTACAGTGCCTCTTCGTGCCACTATGCAAAATGGTCCAATGAATCTTGGTGCTAATTTTCCTTTAATCTTAAACCGTTGCAATCCTCTCATCGGGGATACTCTCAAGTATACGAATTCACCGGGTTCGAAGCTGACCCTACGATGTTTCTGATCATAATAACTTTTCTGTCGACTTTGAGCGGTCTTAAGTCGGTCCCTGATTAGCTTGACTTTTTCCTCGGCTTCTCTGAGCATATCTGGTCCGAAGATGCGGCTGTCTCCGGTCTCTGACCAATTTAACGGGGTACGACATCTCCTTCCGTATAGGGCTTCGAAAGGAGCCATTTGCAGGCTGGCCTGGTAACTGTTGTTGTATGCGAACTCGGCATATGGCAGGCTGTCCTCCCAACTGGTTCCATAGGTGAGGACACATGCTCTCAGCATGTCTTCTAAAACCTGGTTTACGCGTTCTGTTTGTCCATCAGTCTGTGGATGGTATGCGGTACTGAAGGCTAGTTGGGTTCCTAGAGCCTGTTGTAAATGCTCCCAAAATCTTGAGACGAACTGAGTGCCTCTGTCGGAAATTATAGTCTTCGGGACACCGTGCAGACAGACTATGCGGGAAAGATAAATCCTGGCAAGCCTCTGAGTGGTGTAGGTTGTCTTCACTGGAATAAAGTGTGCCACTTTGGTTAACCTGTCAGTGATGACCCATATGGCATCATTCCCGTGTCGTGACCGAGGTAATCCGACAATAAAATCCATCCCTATTTCATCCCATTTCCACTCAGGTATTTTGTTAGGTTGCAGTAGTCCGGCTGGTCTCTGATGTTCAGCTTTTATGCGTTGACATGAGTCGCAACATGCAATGAAGGCGGCTATGTCCCTCTTCATACCGTGCCACCAAAATCTTTCCTGAATATCCTTATACATTTTGGTTCCTCCAGGGTGGATCGAATATGGAGTGGTGTGTGCTTCAGTTAAAACTTGCTGTTTAAGGTCTTCTATGTTTGGCACGCATAGCCTTTCTCCGTACCATAATATTCCTTCATTGTCTATGACGAATTCCGAGGCCTTGCCCATACTCAACTTCCTTTTAATTCCTTCAATGCTGGGGTGACCAGACTGAGCCTCTTTAATTTTCTCCACAAGGTGTGGTTGTATTTCCAAGTTTGATATGGTGCCTTCTGCTACCATTATCAAGTTGAGCTTGACAAATTCTTGATGGAATTCGGGCCTCAAGCTGTGCAGATAGTTCCCGTCGGAGCTGGGGTTCCGACTCAGGGCATCGGCCACTACGTTTGCTTTCCCTGGATGGTAATGGATACCAACATCATAATCCTTTACCAATTCCAACCAGCGGCGTTGCCGTAAATTTAGTTCTGGCTGCGTTAAAATGTATTTGAGGCTTTTGTGATCCGTATATATCTCACATCGATTCCCAAGTAGGAAATGCCTCCATTCCTTGAGTGCATGAATAACTGCTGCCATTTCTAAATCATGAGTGGGATAGTTTTCCTCGTGTTTGCGAAGTTGCCTTGAAGCGTAGGCGACAACCTTGCCTTCTTGCATCAACACGCATCCGAGACCCTTTCTGGACGCGTCACAAAATACTTCAAAATTCTTGTGTATATCGGGTACAATTAATACCGGTGCTGTTGTTAATTTCCGCTTTAGCTCTTGGAAACTTTTCTCGCAGGCTTCTGTCCATTCAAACTTCTTATCTTTCTTGAGTAACTGTGTCATAGGCTTGGATATGGTGGAAAATCCTTCAATAAATCTGCGGTAATATCCTGCCATTCCCAAGAAACTTCGTATGTCTGTTACGCTGGCTGGTGACTTCCAGTCAAGTACGGCCTTGACTTTCTCTGGGTCCACTGCTATACCGTCTTGAGTCAGCACGTGGCCTAGAAAACCTACTTGTCTTAGCCAAAATTCGCACTTGCTGAACTTGGCATACAATTGGTGTTTCCTTAGCTCTCCTAGTACAATCCTGAGATGTTCTGCGTGCTCTTCTGGTGTTTTGGAGTATACCAGAATATCGTCGATGAATACTACAACGAATTTGTCCATAAACTTCATAAATACTTTGTTCATGAGGTGAACAAAATATGCCGGGGCGTTAGTTAATCCAAATGGCATCACTGTGAACTCGTACAGTCCATATCTGGAGGTGAAGGCTGTTTTGGGGATATCTTCCGTTCGTACCTTCAATTGATGGTATCCTGACCTTAAGTCAATTTTTGAGAATACCTTGGCCTGAGCAAGTTGATCAAACAAATCGTTTATCCTTGGCATCGGGTATTTGTTTTTGACTGTGACCATGTTAAGTGCTCGATAGTCGATACACAATCTCAGCGTTCCATCCTTCTTCTTGGCAAATAAAATTGGTGATCCCCAAGGTGAGGAGCTGGCCCGAATGTATCCTTTATCCAGTAATTCCTTTATTTGCTTCTTCAATTCGATCAACTCGGATGGTGCCATTCTGTATGGTTTCTTGTATATGGGGGTGGTTCCTGGTGCTAGCTCAATGCGGAATTCTATTTCTCGATCTGGTGGCATGCCTGGCAGCTCTTCAGGGAATACATCTGGAAATTCACACACTACTGGAACCTTGTTTAGCTCAGAAATGTCTACCTTATTTAATCTCGGTTGCCGGGGTCTTTTTCCTTCCTTGGCTGATACTCTTATTGTCTTCCCTTGGTGGTGTGTGAGAATCACGGTCCTGTTGAAACAATCGATAAAACCTTTATTGGTGGTTAGCCAATCCATCCCTAGGATGACATCCAGTCCTTTATTTTCCAATACAATAAGATTTGCGTAAAACTCCAATCCTTCAAACTCAATGACCACATTCTGACAGTAATTCTGAGAAACTTGCTGAATCCCGGGGGACTTGATTATTATGGATTTCTCCAAAGGAAGCATCGAAAAATTATTTTGCAAAGCAAAACTTTTCGAGATGAAAGAGTGAGAAGCTCCAGAATCAAACAAAACCATTGCAGGTATTGTGTTGACAGGAAACGTACCGAGTACGATATCCGGAGCATTTTGTGCCTCCTCTTTGGTTACGTGGTTCAGATGACCCTTCCTGTGGTTATTGTTGGGATTGAAATTGTTTCGCTTGGGCGCTGAATTATTGCCGCTGTTGTTCGGCTTTGGGGTTGAGTTCCTTGGCTTGGGGCACTGTTTGGCATAATGCCCTTCTTCTCCACAAGCGTAACAAGTAACGCCGGGGCGATAGGTGAATTCCTTGTCCCTTGCATGAAAATTCTTGATTGGGCGTGAGACATTGGATGAGAATTTGGGTGTCCCACCCTTTTTAAAATCTATCTTGCTTCGGTGATTGCGAGTGTGATTAGTCTGGTCCCTTTTTCGCTTGTGGATATCTTCCAGACTGCGTCTCTCATTTTCCAGAGTAATGGCCTTGTCCACCAGCGTTTTAAAATCAGGAAAAGTGTGCACGACCAGTTGGCATTTAAGCGCGGGCGCCAGACCGTCAAGGAATTTCTCCATCTTCTTGATTTCAGTCATACGCTCCTCATTGGCGTAGCGGGATAATAGGGTAAATTGACTGTTGTAATCTGACACTGTCATGTTCCTTTGTTTGAGGTCATCGAATTCTCTCTTCTTGATTTTCATAATACTCTTAGGAATATGTGCACCACGGAAACCTTCCTTGAAATCATCCCAGGTTATGTCATTTTCGTTGGGATGCATGTGCAGAAAATTCTCCCACCACGATGCGGCTGCTCCTGTGAGATAGTGTGGAGCATATAGTACTTTCTCGAGATCTGAACACTTTGCAATAATTAATTTCCTCTCCATATCTCGAAGCCAGTCCTCGGCTTCAAGAGGCTTGTCAGTGTGAGAAAATGTTTGAGGACGTGTCTTCTGTAGCTCAGATAACTTGGAATGTTGCTGATACTGTCCATGATGATTCCCCATGTTGATGACTTGGTTCATCATCTCGCGATGTTGTTGCTGACTCTGTTCATAAAGGCGGCACATTTGTGAAAGTGCCGATTCACTGCCTTGTTGGCTTAACTGTCCCTGAGTGAACTCATTGTTGGGTTGAGTATCATGAATTTCCTCTGGTGGAGTTGGCATGGAACGTGTCCAAGGACGAGACATTTTTCACTCTGGGAAAAAATATTTTTGTAAAACTCTTAAGAAAAGCGGAAAGAGTCGCAAAAATAAAACCATAAATGCATAAAGCTGGCAGATATAATTAAATACCCAAGCTTACTTAAGAAAAACAAATCGACTTGCGCACGGAGAAGGACTGCTCATTACATATCTTACACGCGGGCGGTAATTATACAGTACATCACTCAGGATATGCGTACATAATCCTGACATGTTATTAAGGCTAGTGCACTTCTCCAGATCCTACATGATGCGCAAACAGGCTACTTCTCACAATCTATGCACATATCTTACAAAGTGGTACAATACATGGCAGCTAAGCGTACTCAGGCAGAGATGTTGACGACCTCCTTTGCCCTGCCGAGGGCGAGGCGTAGCGAGGTTGGGGACTCGACTTCCTCCTCGCTAATGGGCTCCATACGTGTAGTGTTGCGCAGAGCGGACGGAGCGGTTGCCAGGGGCGGAGCAACACGTACGGGTGTGGGCGCGAAGGTTGGTGTAGTGCGCGCTGGAGTGGGTGCAATGACTTGGTTAAATTCTTCGGTAGAAGGCAGGTGACGAGTAGGCGTAAAAGATGCTGATGACGAGACAAAAGTCGGTGGTGGAGCGATGGGTAGGAGCTCCCTCCTGTTGGCAGCACAGCCATGGACTGAGTCCATGCGGGTAGCTACGAAGTCGTCCACCAGGTTGTCGAAGGCTGCCTCCAGGGCCCGGAGATACTCAATGAGCATCTCAAAAGCCTCGTCTCGTTCTCCTCTGGGGCAGGAGTATGCGTAGTGACAGGTGTAAGGCACATGGCACGGAAGATAACGGTAACGACGAGTCTTCATCACGGGAAGGACATCCCTGAGACGAGCTATCGCCTCGCGGGCTGCCATCTGCATAGCATGCCTCTCCGTAGGCATGGCTCTTCCCACGAACCGGAAGCGGCGTAACTCACCACGCCCTCCCCAGAACTGCACCGCGGCCTGGTGCATGGTCAGACTGTCGTTGACTTGGTGCTGGCAGAGTGTGAAGGCTGGGCGCACGGATGGCCCCATCGCGACCTGAACGATGAAAGAAAGAAGCTTGACGAACCCATCGGGCACGTTGGCGAAGGTCTGAGACTCGCAGCTGTTGTCGGCCATCTACAAAAGTAGGCAAAAAAAATTCTGCAGGGTCAGATCATAAATTTATGCTGACTGACAGAAAATGACTACAATTGCAAAAACATAAAATAGCTCTGTCATGCTGATAACTAATTAGCGATCGCACCTAGTGGCTTCCTATAGTCAGCCTGGCTCTGGTACCAAGCTTGTCACGACCGGTTTTCCAATAAAAATATTTATTGATAAACCAGTCTTTTGAGTCCAGTATGAGAGAAATCCTCCTCACTGGTAGACAATTTCTTGATACAATAAGCCAGTAGCATAAAATATATTACAGGGTTGAGCTGCGGTCGCTCAACCAAATTATTACAAGCACGCCAATAATCATACATAATGGCGGACAGGACACAGTGGTGTGGAGACATACTACTGACTCATGGATAGGTTGGTGGTGGAAAAACACAGCGGGAAGGGAAATACAAGACTCTAAGAATATCATTTCATCGAACGTCGAGGTGAGGCTCGATAAATTTATTTGGTAGCGGAAGCGGATATAAAACAGTGACCAAATCCAGGGTCGCACGAGACTGACTGGGACTCCTCTAAGTGTCGGACTCGCTATCGAACTCTTCATCCATGAGATCGCCTTCGTCAGCATCTGGCCAAATCAACAAGCCAGTGAGTACTTTGAAAGTACTCGCAAGACAGTTCGGACGTAAGATATAACAAATGCGTGCATGGATGCAACATGATTAATTCCTTAATGCACAATAAATAAAATTGGCATAACGGGGTAAGTAAAAAGGGAAACGGCGGTAGTCCGCCTGAAATCCCACAGAGCATAAATAAAGACCGATCGGGTGTCTGAAGCGACGCCTCGAAAGGTGAACAAATAAAATTAAGGAAATGATGCCACAGTCGGGCATCTTAGCGACACCACATAAAGGGCTTTAAAGGAAATACCACAGTCGGGCGTCTGAGCGACACCACATAAAGGGCTTTAAAAGAAATACCACAGTCAGGTGTCTAAGCGACGCCACATAAAGGGCTTTAAAAGAAATGCCACGGTCGGACGTATGAGCGACATCGCAGAAAGGGCTTTAAAAGAAATGCCACAGTCGGACGTCTGAGCAACATCGCAGAAAGGGCTTTAAAAGAAATGCCACAGTCGGACGTCTGAGCGACATCGCGGAAAGGGCTTTAAATTCACCAATAAATAATACTCATAATAAACATTCAATCCATGAGAATAAACGGGTTAGTCCATCCACAGGGATAATCATTCAACCGGACTTAGCACTCATGCGATTCACCGGAGTCTCTGTCATCAAAGCTGACAATTGATTAGGATAAGATGGAACGAAACTTGGCATGGAATAGATGATTTGGAGGAATATATGACTCTGCAGTGTTTGTACAAAAATTTTCCCACAGCCAACGGATTTCCGTAGTCACGAAGGACTAGTTCCGTTTACGGTATTTCGGAAGAAAACACAGCTAACCGGTACACACCCATCCTACCTCTCGATGCTAGGAATCACCCTAGTCATCGTCCAAGAAAAACTTTTGAGACGGGGAGATCACAATCTCGAATAGCATGGGATCAAATTTATATACGCGCGCTCTAAGGGGTGCCCCCCTCTCGGTCCCAACCGGAAACACCCATGCCCCCTGACCGGATGACTGGCTTTAATCCAGGGCCATGGAACCATCATCACGGCCTCTCCTCTTTGGTGTGTACCATGAAAGCGGTTTGCAACTTACTAAACCATATTCCTTGCGGAAAACATGTGGTAGTACAAGGAAGGAAATGATAGGTACTGGACCGATATGGTTTGACACTGAAGTCACATAGTCTGGCGTAAGACTGGCATGCTACAACACTGCCATCGTACCCATCCTCATGCCAACACATGGCCATTCATATTCACATTCATCCACGTATGGATCATCGAACTCACTTACCTCATTATCACATAAAATAACGTTCATCGGTATGCTCACCAACATGCCATGAAACTAACTAAATGCAAAACATGCCAAGACACTCATCATATCAAAAGTTCAAACATGCTTGCCTGGTTCAGAGTAGTCGGAGCCTAGCTCGGTGAAGTTCGCGGCTCCGTCACCTCCTTCGGTATCTACAGTTTAAAGAAAATATATGCGCTAACGTAAATACCAAGGAGTGCACAGAAGGTAAACCAAATATTTTTCAAATAAATCTGATAAAAAACTAGACAAAATTTTAAAGAGAACAGAAAAAGAATCAATCAAAAATACTTTTCTGATTAAAAGTTATAAGGGTTTTTGTCCAGGGACTTATCTGTAATGAAATAGAAGATTTCCAGGGGCTAGTTTATAAAAACAGAAAATGCTTCGGTAGCGACTACGCCAGCCCAAAGAGAAAACGCATTCTGCCCAAAGGCGCTTCCAGAAAACGATTCGAAAGAGAGAGCAGAGAGGCTGACGGTGGGGTCCCACCCGTCAGGTTCAAATGTTCAAACGGGGCGGCAGAGTTCGCCGGCGCCTGAGAGCCGCGGTGGTCGCCGGCGGCGATCCACGGCGAGGCAGAGAGATCGGAGAGTACCTCCGTGCTCAGGGCACCCTTCCGCGTCAGTTGATGGTGGTGGAGTCGGTCGGCGAGCACCACGTCGACGGCGAGCTTTGCTCCGGCGGACGTCGGCTCGGGTGGTCGAGGGGCTCGTCGGAGAGGGCTGCAAAGGTTAAATTGGAGAGGGGGTTATGCTCCTGGCAGCTAGAGAGGGTAACGAACGGGGTTTGAGCGCCGGAGATGGCCTCACCAGAACGAATCGGGCTGGAGGCCGAGGCGGGGCGAGGCGGCCAGAGCTGGGGGAGGAGACCTCCTCGAGGTCCCCCTAGTGGCCTGGCGGGGTGTTGGTGAGTAGTGGAGGTGCTGCGTGCACGAGAGTGAGCTCGGGACCCCTTTATATAGGCGGTCCGAGGCGGTTGCCGTAAACGAGGATCACCGGCGAGTGATTACGGTGGCGCAGTGCTCGGTCGGGGTGGTTAGGGGGTCGAGCGTCATCACGGAGGTTCAATGGGTCCGTTTTGGTGTTAAACTGGCCGGGGTTTGGGTGTTAAGGGCGAGCTCGAGGGAACGGGGATGGCGCGGGCCTGTCGGCGGCGGAGAGCGCGTTCCGTGCTTGCCGGCCACGGTGGTTGTGCTACGGGCGTGCGCTGGCGTGCATGAGGCCACGCGGAGAGCCAGGGAGCGATGGGCGGCGCGGAACGGCGTTCTGCCGTGGTGTGCCTCCTGTTGGCTGCCACGGGAGGTCCCGACGCCGCAGAAGACGCCGGCGAGGGCGGGCCAGCGCGCTACCGACGCCAGGAAGGCTCCACGCACGCGTGTGAAGCTTCGGACAAGAGGAAGAGGCGGCGAGGAACGTGCCAAGGGCACTGTGGCCGCGTGACTGAAACTGACGGATGGAAGATGACACTGAAACTGAATTTTCTGAACTTTGAACAGTAACAGTGCCCACAAGGTGTTCGACCGAATGAAATTGGCCTCTGGTGATTTTTCCTTGAGCTGATTTTTGGTGGAGTGGCTTCTCCTTGCTCAAGTAGGCTGCATGATTTTTGGTGGAATTTTTGGAGTAGTGTGGATATGAATTTCACCAAATTTGGCAAATCTGGTCCAAACTTGCAGAGACTGTATTTTGAAAAATTTGAAAAGAGGAGGAGTGGATCAAGATGGTTCTGGGTTGTGGGTTCAAAGGACAATCCAGGAGAATTGGTTTGAGGTCAAAACTCAAATGAAAAAGTGTACTTGCTTTGAAAATCCCTCAGGCTCCAAATAATTTTCAGAATTGATTTGAGGGGGAAAAATAATTAGAATAAAATCCAAAACCAGTTTGGATTAGTTGGGACAGAGAACTTAGGTTGATCACAAGGGGGAGGGGAGGTTTTGGAGGGGTTTTAACTCATGGGCAAAAATACAAAGCCAAGGGTGGCTTCAAAGATAAGAAAATCCCAAATTTTCATAGGGCTCCACTTAAAATAAAACAAATTAAAACTCCCAAAAAAATTAAATTTTTAGAGGGAACTAACAGAGAAGAAGTTTGCAAAAGATCAACCACCAAAGTTTGAAAGAAATAAAATCCTTGCCAAGGCAAAAGGAGGTTTTTAAGAGGAAGGTTTTTCTGAAAAAGAAATTTTTTAAAAAAGGTCTCTCCTCAAAACCACAAAGTTTTTGATAAAAACCAAATAAAAAAATTTTGGAGTGTCACACCTCCTGAACCCAGTGTGCAGTCCAAAGACTTGTCTCGTGTCTCCAAGAATACCAAGAAGACCAAGAAGCCCAAAAATATTTCTAGGCATGACTTAACTCCTGCTGCCGTTCTGCGCAACAAGGAAGACACCATTGATCTGTCCAGTGATGAAGATCTTGGTGATGAAGCTCTAGAGATGCTGATCAAGAGCAAGCAAGAGGCAGAGATCTTCAATGATCTGCCCCTCTTTGATGTTGACATTCTGAACAACTTCATCGATGAATGGTTCGATGACCAGAGCATCAGTATTGATGACTTGCACATGCCAGTGGACATCAGCGTCACTTTTCATGGAGCTATTTCAAATGAATTGGCCTTAGCTCATAAAATCGTCAAGCTCAAGATTAAGATTGATCATGAGAAGGCGCATTTCAAGAAGCACATGGCCAAGCTCAGTGTGGATGATGCGCAAATGTTCAAGAAGATATTGCATGATCTCAAGGCTGAATTCCACAAGAAGCGTGAAGAAGCCAAAGGCTCATGCGAGCGCACGAAGTATTATGCGTAGAAATGTGTTCAAGCGCATAATGAAGCTGAGAAGCGAAAGGCTCTTGGGCGTCCTAGCATCGACCCTAGGATGGCTACCAAGCAAAAGAAGAAGTCTGCTGAAGCCCAACCTGAAGCTCAACGGCAGGATCGACCAAGCATTGTCTTCCCTGCCAGCATGACTGGCTCAAAGCCAAAGGTCCCCTCAACAGCTTCAGAAATGAAGAAGACATGGCAAGACGATATTGAAGACATTGAAGATGAAGCTCAAGAACACCTCCAATGATGCTCCCTCCAAGAAGATATTGAAGACAAAGGCTTCAAAGTCTTCAAAGAAAGAGTGTGTTGCTGCCCTAGAGCCCCTCATAGTTGAACCTATCTCTGTTGCTCTTCCTGCTTCAACCAACCGAGAACATCGCCTTGTGATCCATGAGCTTGCTTCCACAGAGGCTCATCCAAGTGAAGAAGTTCCAGCCGTTGACCCCAACACAGCCGAAGACATTGGTCATGAAGACAATGTGCATGATGATGAAGTCCTTCCTTAGCTCGAGCCCTAGTCGATATCATCGCCTGCTCCAACGAGCAGTGAACTTATTAGCATTGGTCATCCATTGACGCCAATTGCTCAAGATGACTCATGGGGCGAGTGCCAGCACCATGGAACAGACCACCCCTTCTCCAAAGGCATCGCTAGCTTTCCACAGGCTTCGCAAGGGCCTCAAGCCACAGGTCTCCATGTCGAGCATCCCATAAGAAGAAGCACAACACACTAGCTCAGTAGCACGTCAAGTGTTTCCTGAAGTCACTCCTTATGCGACTGTCTCTAAGTCTGAAGCCAAGAGTGCTGAAGACATTCCGGTTGCATCGGCCAAAGAAGAAAGAGGAGTCACACCCCCAGCAATTGATCCAGTCATTATTACAGGGAATGTCATTGTGCCCGACACTCCAGTCCTTGAATAGATGGAGGTTGAAAACCCTGAGGCTAACACCAATAATGCCATAGAAGCCAATGACTCTATCATGGCTGAAGATAATGTGGAGCCCGAAGCTAATGTGAATGTTGAAGCCACCGTGACGCCTATCATCTCCGATGATGCTGTTCCTCCTCCAAGGCCACATACCATGGAATGTGCACTCAATCGCGAAGGTGAGCTTGTCACAGTCAGATGACCTATTATGGTTCCACCCACTGCTCCTGGGCCATAGTGTGATTATCATGTGGAGCATAGGCCTCATGTTTCAGAAGCCAAAGCCACGTCTGCCAAGGCTTCCAAGTGTTGTCACCACTCAGGGCTCATTCAACGTGCTCAGCTTCAGAGAGCACAATACTTTCTTTGACAGCGCTAAGAACCCATACATGAAGCCCAAGATATCCTCTGGTGGATTTTGGATCCATCAGCAGTGAAGCTATTACTCATGCATCCTGTACAACCAAGACCGGATCTTTCCACACAAGTGTCTGGATTGTGATGCTATGGCTGGGCTGCCATGTCTTGGAGAGGCTCTTGACTGCTTTAGGGATGTTGGTCTTCTGTCCTTTGTGACTGACAAAGAACACTGGAATGAAGAGCTTCTGCTGCAGCTCTATGCCACATTACACATTCGAGGCTACAACAGGGATCCGAAGACTTGGGTCCTTGAGTGGATGACAGGTGATGTTCATCATGAAGACAAAGCTCAAGACATCCTCTAGCTGACTTCCCTGCCCACTCTAGGTGAGTTATATGAACCTGGTTGTCAGCTTCATAGGAATGAGCTGCAGTGCATTTTTCAGAAGCCTGAGCCAAATATGAGCCAAATTCTTAGCATGATGAAGCCATTGCCACAAGACGCTGAATATCCAAAGGAGTTCTTTGTGGAGGGACCCGAGTACTTGCCACACACAGTCTATCATATTCCGAGGCGTACTCTATGGCCCATCAAGGGACATTCTTCTGAAGCTAAACTTGAAGGCGCCATGAAGACTTTGTTATTCTATATCATCAATAGCATCAGGTTCAACACCCAGAATTTCTTCATCACACAACTTGCTGCTTCTGGGATTGATCTGTTTTGCCTGAAGTTCTATGCAACATGGGTGATGTGCTTGATTAAGCTTTATTCCACCATTGACTATCAGCCCTGAGCACGCAACCATATTGTTTTTTTGCCTGAAGTTGATCTGTCCATTGAAGCCATCTACCCCGAGCCTGCAAAGAAGCCACTCCACCTTCAGAATGTTGAATTTCAAAGCTTTTCGCAGCCAATCGAAGGAATTCTTGTGCCCAATGTTGCAACTCCTACATACCCTATGGCTGGCAACATGCGCTTTTCGCACCGAGCCAATACTGAAGCCACTGCAAGCACAATTGCTCAAAGGCCTTAGAAGCGTCCTCGTGTACTCGATGACCAAGAGATTCTGGTGGCTTTGCATCAAAAGCAGGATAGGCATCATGACTGGCTAAAGCGTCAGATGTAGAGTCTCTTGGTGGATGTCAATCGCATCCGCAACTTGGCCACCAAGAACTCGTTCGTTGCACATGAAGCATGTAGGCGGTCCTGGAAGAGCCTCGCACTGCTATGTTCTGAAATGATCTGCGTGCAGATGGCTTCACAGAGCAATTCAAGTTTGACTCCAGGCCTCCTCAAAATGCAAGCTGGCGTCGCACTCCCTCCATTGAAGATTCTGAGCATTCATCTTTGGATGCAACTGTTGTTGCGAGAGTCGTCGATGAAGAATACGACGCCATTTCACCAACCATGGCTGCACTACATCAAGATACTGCGACAGACCCGTCAGCACCACCAAACTCCAATGACAACCCTACTCCATCTTCTACTCCAGCTGGGAATGAGTAGATCCTCTATGTCTTCAAACCTTTTTGGTCATTTCTGACAAAAGGGGGAGAAGCATATGAGGTTGATAGTCTTCAAGCGGGTCCATATGGGTGGTTGCACTATTTTGCTAAGTTCTTACAAGTCTTGTTTTGAAACAATTTGGTTTTTGAGTTGTAACACTTAAACCTGATGGTCGTCTGCTATGTTTTGCTACTACTTTGTGATGCGATGATAAATTCTGCATGAAGTCATTCTGTAGACGCCCATTTTTCATTGTGCATGTCATTTATCTTCATTATACTTATATATGCATGATGAATTGTCTTCGTGAGTTGAAGAGGATTTCCACAAAGTAAAACCTGCCATGTGCATTTCATTCAAAGGCAAACTACTTGTATGCACATCTTCACGGGGAGCCTTTTGCACACTACTAGGGAAAACCTTATACACAGAATCTTAGCAGCATCACGGTATAAAAAGAAGCGCTACTGCTAACTTTCAGTAGCGCGGGTTCAAAACACGCGCTACTGCTACTCAGTTAGTAATAGCGCGACCTAGCTGACCCGCGTTGCTAGTAAAAGCGACCGACAGTACCCACCAACCTAGGTTTAGCAGCAACGTGCTTCTGCCACCCGCGCTACTGCTAAAGTAATAGCACTAGCACACTTTTTTCTCTCGTCGCTACTGCTAATTTTGAAACTGGCCACATGGCGGGCCCTGCTTAGCAGTAGCGTGTGCCCAGGAAGCGCGATGCTGCTAAAGTAATAGTAGTAGCATGCTTAACAACCCGTGCTACTTCTAAGAAGCAGCATAGTGCCACCTTTTCCCTCCCCTCCCCTCCCCATCTCCTCTCTTCCTCACTTTCTCCTACCTCCCACCTCGTCTCCCCCTCACTTTGCTTCTTCCTTAATACTTCTCCCCCTATTACTCTCCCTCTTCTACCTATCTTTCTCTCTCTTTATTACTCCTAGCTAACTACACCACCTCCATTAATGCATCTCCTTTCTCTTTTTTCTTCCCCCTCCACTAGTTGAAGTTGTCTCCTCCCAAATTACCTAGCTAGGTAGATGTAGCATTTAGTGAAGTGACCTATGTGCCCCCTAACTAGATCTAGCTTTGTCAAGAAGAGCTTTGTCCACTTTTGATCTCCCTACTAAACCATCATCTCACCGTGTGCTCGATCGATCTCGAGATAGAGGTGTGATTAAAAATTCATGCTTGTGCAAGAATGGAAATATGTGTATGTGTGTGCAATATGATAATTGGGCGATATGATGGCAATTGTGTGTGTGGCATGAGTTGACGCCGAATTGTGCTTGTCAGTTGCCTATGTTTTGCCGAAATGTCGATTTATTTCCGTTTCGGTGAATTCCGGGCAAACTCTCTAGATCTACATGTCCTATTTTTAGGGAAGGTCATGAAAAAATTTTGTATGACTTTGATGCATGCACCCATTTTTATAATCAATTTGTTTATTATTACCATGCAGGCGTTCATGATGGTCAGTGGAACGATGGTGGACAGGTGGTTGCTGTCGGCGGTGCAGGACATGAAAGAAAATAACCTGACAGAGGTTTTATGTCCGTGTCGAAGATGCAAAGGAATAGTTTGGCTCAACCCCTATGACGAAGGTCATGTCGAAGCGCACCTGCTCATGACTGGTTTCATGGATGGCTATACTTGGTGGATAATTGAAGATGAGGATGATGATGTTGAGGATGCCGACGGGGCAGGCAAGGACGACACGGGGCAAGATGAAGATATGATCGATAATGGCGGCGGCGAAGAGGCCGGACATGGCGGTGGATAAGGGGCCGGACATGGCGGAGGAGAAGGGGCCAGACATGGCATAAGAGAGAACATGGACTTCACGCCACAGAGTTCGTTGGTACTAAGTTCAATCGTGCGGGACCCTCATGTTCAAGCACTGCTTCGCAAGGAGACGAGTACTGAGAGAGTTGCTTCTAGAGAGGAGGCTAAGATGCAGCAACTCGTGGTATACTTGAACACTCCATTGTATGATGGTTGCAATCCTGAGGTGACCCTCTTGAGTTTCACACTCTAACTCCTGAAGACGAAGGCTAAAAACAAATGGACCGAAACTAGCCTCGATGAGCATCTCAAGTACCTAAAGGATGTTCTTCCCGTAGGGAATCTATGTCCTACTAGTGTGGATGAGGCCAAGAAGATCGTGTGCCCTCTTGATTTGCCGCATGTTAGATACCATTCATGCATCAACGATTGCATAATTTATTGGAAGGAGCACGCGGAAAAAACAAGTTGTTCGGTGTGCAATGCTTCTTGATACAAGAAGGCCGGCAAGAAATGTCCCCAGAAAGTTGTATGGTACTTACCGATCACTCCTCGTCTCCAGCGGTATTTTGTAGATCCCAAGGAATCAAAGCTCATGCGCTGGCACGTGAAGAGGAAGAAGCCCGATGATGGAGATGATCCGAAGCTGAGACACGTCAAGGATGGAAGCTAGTGGAGAGCGTTGAACGGCTTCTATCGGTATTTCGAATGTGATGCAAGGAACATCGTGCTCGATGCGTGTACCGATGGCATGAATCCATTTGGCAACCAGAACACCAACCATAGCACATGGCCCGTGTTTGTATGGATGTACAACCTCCCCCCATGGAAATGCATGAAGTCGAAGTACATTCACATGAGCATGCTGATTCAAGGGCCGAAACAACCAGGAATTAATATTAATCTGTATTTGGGGCTACTTCAAGAGGAGTTAGACACGTTATAGAAAACACTGGCCAAGACATGGGACGCCAGCAAAGGCGAGTGTTTCGACATGATAGCCGCGCTGATCACGACAGTGCATGACTATCTCGATTACAGATATGTCGCAGGCCAGGTGTGCCATGGATATTGCGGATGCACGCGGTGCATGGATGATACGACGTCTCAGTAGCTAACATCGAGGAAAGATGGCGGGTCTGGGAAAATCGTGTACATGGGGCATCAAAGATGGCTCGATCTGGACGACCCATGAAGAAACCGTGGAGATCTATTCAATGGTCACACTAAGCATCGAGGACCTCCACGTAAGCGGAGCGGCGCCAAAATTGATGAGTTGTTGAAAAACTGGGAACAGTGCCCCGCACCGGGAAAGACGATGAAAAAGGTGCCCAAGCCGCTGCTGAAGGTATGGAAGACGACGTCTGTGTTCTGGGACTTGGAGTACTGGCACAAACTCGACACACCTCATTGCCTTGATCAAATGCATATCTGTAAGAATGTCCTTGAGATCTTGCTTGTGACACTGATGAACATGCCGGATAAGACCAAGGATGGGTCGAAGGCAAGAAAGGACTTGCAAGATTTGAATATCAGGGAAGATCTGCACATGCCGCCCCGTAAAAAGACAAACGAGACAGAGATGGAGACAGAGGCGTGGGAGAAGAAGGGCAAGAAAGTAAAGGAAGAGGATTATTGCCCCCCTTCTTGCTTCACCTTAAGTCAGGCTGAGATCGATCAATTCTTTAAGTGCCTTACCGGAGTCAAAGTTAGTTCCAGATACTATGGCAAGATAAGCAGATATCTAGACATGGACAAGAAAAGGTTTAGCGGGATGAAGTCCCATGACTGTCATGTGATGATGATGCAGATACTACATGTTGCCCTTAGAGGGATAATGGACAAGCACGTCCGTGACACGCTTATTGGTCTCTGCAACTTTTTTGACGTCATCTCTTGAAAGTCGATCAGTGTGAAGCAGCTCCAAAGGCTACAGGAAGAGATTGTTGTGATACTGAATGAGCTTGAGATATACTTCCCGCCCGCATTCTTTGACACCATGGTGCATCTGTGTGTCCATATTCTGGACGACATAATAGACCTGGGGCCGTCATTCCTGCACAATATGATGCCGTTTGAGAGGATGAATGGGATCATCAAAGGATTCGTTCATAACATGTCCCGTTCGGATGGAAGCATCGTCTAGGGCTATCTGACACAAGAGTGCATCTCTTTCTGCGAGAATTTTCTATATGGCGCAGACTAGCCGCCTGGTGTTGGTTTGGCCGTTAACAAGCATGATGGGAGGCTCGAAGGAGAAGGTCACTCCAATGGTCGCAGGGAACTACATGTGGCATACTCAGATCGACGCAATGACTTTGACAGAGCAAACTTGGTAGTGCTACAACACCTAGACGAGGTAGATCCTTTCGTAGCACTGCACAAAGAAATTATTGCAAAGAAGTATCGTGACCGGGGGGTATGCAGGACGGACGCTGAAGTTACTAGAGAGCACAACTCCACTTTCATGCATTGGTTCAGAGAGCATATTATTGCTAATCCCCCGGAGGAGGGCTCTAAGGACGGATTGCTCATATACGCCTTAGCACATGGCCCCTCGCCCAACCTCCTCACCTATCAGGCATACGATATCAACGGATACACGTTCTACACAGAGGCCAAAGATATGGACAGTGATGATCAGAACTCATGGGTGATGATGGAATGCATGATCGGCAGCGACAACGGCGCAAGTGAGAGATTTTACGGAAGGGTCAAGGAGATCTGGGAGCTTGACTACTCTGGACTACACAACACGACGATGTTTCGTGTCAGATGGGCTAAGAATTTCAAAAGAGAAAACATGTATTTCACTACCATGAGTATACCCGATGCCAAGAGCACTACCGTGAATGCTATCGCAAAAAACGAGCCATGGGTACACGCTAAGCATGTGACACAATGCTTCTTCATAACCGACCCACACAATCACATCCGTGTTGTCGTGAGGAGAGGCAAAAGGAACATCATTGGAATGGATGGAGTCACCAACGAGGAAGACTACGATCAGTACGGCAACCCAATGAGGGAAGATGACGATGACGATGAAGTATACGTCAAAAGAATAATCAATACTACATTACCTAAGAAAAATCATACTCCATGGAAAAGAAAAAGTCACAATAAGGGGCTCAATTATTCTTCAACGAACAAGAAGGGAAAGAAGCTCACTCAAAAACGAAAATGTCAACGCTGAGGAACCTAATGTTATTGGTCAAATGATGTAATATATATGTTCCTATTTTGTATACACACTTAGCCATTATGCATGGGTCCAATGATGTAATATATATGTTCCTATTTTGTATACATACTTAACCGTCAAATGATGCAATATATATCGCCTTAGTTATGTACATTGTATCACCTTCCTTTGTTCACTGCTCTTGTAAAAAGGAAAAGAAAAGTGAGAGAAAATAAAGGAAAAGAAAATAGAAGAAAACAAACAGGAAAACTGCTATAGGTACTGGTTATAGCAGTAACGCTTTTCTGAAAAAGAGCTATAGCTAGTAAAGGTAGCAGTAGCGGTTTCCATATAAAACCGCTATAGCTACCTGTAATAGCAGTAGCGCTGACTGCACAAAAGCGCTATAGCTAACTTAGTTATAGCGCGTTTTCTCTAAACGCGCTACTGCTATGTCCACTTAACCCCCAAAATGCTCACTCTCTCTACTTCATCCTGTCTCTTTTCCCCCCAAATCCCCACTCTCTCTTCCCCCGTTGCGCCGCCGGAGCCCTGCCCTCGTCGTGCCCCTGCGCTCGCCCCCAACCCCGGCGCTCGCCCCCGACACCGACCCCGACCCCGGCCCCGACCCCGGCGCTCGACCCCGACTCTGACCCCGGCGCTCGGCCCCAGCCTCGACCCCGACCCCT